>NC_141992.1:103218764-103574226 GCF_049901715.1 Pseudonaja textilis
TGGGTTCCTATCTCACTTTATTATTTTTATATGTTAAATTGATGAGAATGGATCTCCCTCTCCCGCTCCCCGCCCCCCCACACCCACACCCACAGAGAGATTGAGATTCTGGAAAGAGTGCAGAGAAGAGCAACCAAGATGATATGTAAATAACTGGAGGCTAAAACATATGAAAAATGTTTGCAAGAATTGAGGATGTCTAGTTTAATGAGAAGAGTGACTGGGGCAACATGATAGTAGTGTTCCTATGTTTGAGGGGCTGCCACAAAGAAGAGGGAGTCAAGCTATTCTCCAAAGCACCTGAGGGCAGGAGAAGAAGCAATGGATGGAAACTAATCAAGGAGAGAAGCAATCTGGAACTAAGGCAGAAATTCTTAACAATGAAAAAAATTAACCAGTGGAACAGTTTGCCACCAGAAGTTGTGAATGCTCCCACACTGGAGGTTTGTAAGAAGAGATTGGACAACATTTGTCTGAAATGGTATAGGGTTTCCTGCCTGGCAGGAGGTTGGACTAGAAGACCTCCAAGGTCCTTTCCAGCTCTGTTATTCTGTTATCTCTGTTATCTGAGAGAGACAGACAAGTAAACATGGAGAACATTTCTGAAGGGGATTGAATAGGAGGCAGACCACACATTCAGTGTTGTGAAGCACTCAGCTTGGCAGCCAGGGAGGAAGGACCAAGTTGGTGCCCCCTGGAGTCTTTGTGCAGCACCCCCCCTAAGTTCCTTGGAGCCTTACTTAATATAACAAGTAGTTAGATTGAACTCTGTATGTGTGAGTCTGTTGTTGTCCGTGCATTAATTAATATCCCATAATTCCTATACTATGAATGGGCAACCATTTTATGAGATTGTTCACAATGTTTTCCAAGTAGCAAAAAGTAGCCAAAGATTTAGATCCTTTATCAGTGAGAGAGAAAAAAATGTGCTTATTAAGTTGCTGTCTTTCTGAATTACTTTCCCCAAATATCATCCCAAAATAGCCACTATTTCCTTGTTTAGAATCACTGATAAATGTTTAGGGAGAGTACATAAGGAGTCCCATTTTAGCCTAGCCTTTAATAGCATTTACAGGAAATAAAATGTTTTCTTAAAATCATTTTATTCACCCTGCTACAGTTACTAGTGATTTCTTTTTTGCTGTTAAGATAAAATCCTTATTATTGTTTTACAAAACACTGGTTATGTTAAGCAATTTTAGATTTATATTGTACCTTGAGCAAATCCTAACATGACAATTTAGAAACAACAGAAAGATAAAAACTTCACAGTCTTGTGAAAAATAATCAATTTCTACTAAACCTTATCTTCAACAAGAAATGTTTTGAAAACTACCTTGATATCAATCTTTTAAAAAACTTATACAACCACTTTTCTAGAAAATATGCTTAAATCTGCTTCCAATTTCAATCAAATATATGACAATAAAAAGAACAAAAGTACAGTGCAGAAAGTACATAAAGAAAGTCTAAATAAATTACAGTTAAAGATACTAAATGGCAGCAAAAGCATAGAGATAATTAAGAATTGTTTATAGGTCTGCTGGAAAAAAAATGTGGGTGTGTGGGTATGTGCAGAGCTAAGAAATGGTGTGTCCAACCTGATCTCCCTAACAAAGCTGGTATAACTCTTGGGTGAAAAATATCTGTCACAATGCTTTCCCCTTCAAAGTACTTCAGACGGGCAGTCAAAGCTGGGCCTTGCAGGGGAAGGGTGCACTTCTTGAAATATGCTGCAATTTATGTAATAGCAACCAGTTTGTCAACTGACATCAGTAATTCAGTCACAAACTACTACTATTCATGTGTAAATTAAAAACAAATGTAAGGACACATAGGAGAAAGTAATAAAGTTATTAGAAACTGACAGAATGATCTAAGTCTTGCCCTCTGGTGTACATTTTAAAAATGTCTATGGATTCATTTTTTTGACTTTGCTTATCCTTTCATGTATCAGAGCTGTGCAGATCAGATCCTGTTTAGACCATCAGGAACTATCCATTCATCAGCAGTCAAAAATATTTTTCATTTATTTATTAAATTTATATGCCTTTCTATATTTTTAAATATATTTTAATTTGAGGCTGGAGGAAGGCTGTACCGGGCAGGAGAATAAGGAACTAAAGAAGATTGAACAATTGGCTCACAATTTTTTCCAATTATGAATTATGGCAATAGGCTGAACCAAATCAACCCATTAAAAAAAACTACATTGTCTTCAATGGGCTATCAGTCTGAATCAACAAATATGGTGAAAACCTGTACCTTAAGCTTCGCTTGCACAAAAGTCTTTGAAATTAATTTGGCTGTAAATAGAGGCTGATAAGCATCTCCCAGATAATTGTAAGATAATACCATCTTATAGCATTGGATCTTGCATCCCAAGGAAGAATCCAAGGCACAGTGCTTCCTGTTTCTTCCATCAGGATCCTTAGCACAAAAGAGGAAGCTTGATGTAGTCCAAGCCCTCTTATGTAAGGATTTTCAGAGCATCATCACTCACCCTGCATGCAGGGGATGAGAGAGAGAGAGAGAGAGAGAGAGAGGAGAGAGAGAGAGAGAGTATTTGAAAGCACATTCTAACCAGACCTAATAGGTTATTGCAGAAATCTTCCCATTGAGGCTGTCTATTGGAGACACTAGTCTCTCCTGAATCAAGAACTGCTATGTTGTAATATAATAGATGTAAATTAAAACAGAAAATCTATCATGCCTCTAATGTTGTCTGATAGCTGAGAGTCTAGATCCGTAAAAGGAGAGGCACAGCAAGAAAGAAAGGGTGATATATGGCAAAGCTGGATAGAGGGTGAAAAGCGTGGCGAGACAAGCGGGAGAATGCCGCAGCCTGCTCTCGCTCCTCGGACCCAAGGGCAAGAGAGGAATAAATGTTGATTAGTGTTGATTTTGTCCGACACGTGCTTGCCGAGTGACAGTTGAACTAAGCAGCTCTGATAGAGAACCATTAATCTTGGTCTGGTTTAAGTAGAGTATATTAATTTGTGTCATTTTTACTAAGTCGTACTGAGAAAGGCTCTTACTGCTTTGCATTTGACTGCTTTGTGGTTTAGGCTCCTTTCTCTCTCCCCATTTCACCCTTCCTTTTCTCTTCCCCCCACAAAAGAACAGATCTTGCATCAGTGGTGGCGGTGGCGGTAGCACCACCACCACCATATTCAAATGACACAGCAGGAGGCCAGGAGACCTACAGCTCCTCACTTGGATTAAGAAAATAAACTCCCAGAGTGTTGGCATAGCAACAGCATTTCAGATGAACTGCTATATAGGCAATGATTAATAAATTAACATTTTTATCCTGTTCTTTTCTTCTTCCTCCTCCTCTCCCTGGAATCATAGAAAGCATTTATTCAGAACAGGGCAGGGAAGAAGGGGAAGTTAGAGAAATGGGTGCTGTTTAACCTACCTGGAGGGGCTTCAGTTTGACACTGCTGAAAAACACATCTAGCAAAATTCCACTCTGCAACCCTTTTGTTGAATTTTAACTGGTGCATACTGTTGGTTACCCACTTACCAAGATTGCATGCTGCAGGAATCAAAGGTTCTCTCCCACTAAAGTATTCTAAAAACTATGGCACAATATGTCTGCTTCTTACCTTCAGCCAAATCTACAATAAGTGTAAACTATGATGGTGCTAGAGGTAGAAACCCAGGATAATTGCCAATAATTGTATCCGTATTTAAGCCTCTTCTTTTTAAAAAAATGAACCAGATAGTATTATAAAATAAACATAAGATAGATTGCTCCTTTTTACTTTTGGAAAACACTACCAAAGTAGATTTCATCAGGAATTCTCTAATAATGCATGACTATCTAAATTTATAAATAATTTGGTCTTTCATTGGAAATAAATAAGCTTAAAACAATGACTAGAAATATAAAGAAAGAAATTGTACACCCTAACAAAACAAGAGGCATAGCTATATATTCACAAGTACAGTATTAGTTGGAGTGGGAAGAGAAAATGAAGACTAGGGTGAACAGGTGAAAACCAAAAAATTAGCTTTTCATTGCTTAATTTATAAAGAATTGGGGAAATGTGTGCCATGAGATTTAAAACACCCTTTCTGCTCTATACAATATGTAGCAGCAATACATAAAGAACTATTTTTTCACATCAAAGGATTTGCACAGCCATATTCATCAGAGATGTTTCAAGAGGGAAAGGAAATCAGAATTACATTTTTTATTGAATGCTGCCTTTATTATACAAACATTCTCACAGCATAGATCAGAAGAAAAGTATTCTCCTTTTTGATACTTTCTCATGAAACAACTACAAAACAGTATTCTTGGAGGTTCTTCTACCAGGAAGTTAATGCCAAATTCAAAAGCATTAGAAACTGCAGCATTAGGACCACAGACACTGCTTCCTAAGAGTCTATATCCAAATGTAGGCCATTCCCAAACAAGATCAAAGTAGACTCGCTACCATATCCTGAACAAAAACCATAATAATCTTATAAAATCATCCATATGTTCTAGTGAATGTGCAGTTTCATCCAGGAACCAATGGGACTGGCAGCCTTCATTAAACTATTCAACAAATCTCAGCAAAGAGAATTTGAGATTTAAAAAGCAATATTGGACTAATATACTGTACTGACCTTTCATAATGTCATGTCAGAGACAGAAATGTGAAACCACCCCAACAAGGAGAAGCCTAATCTGTCAGCATTCTCTCCATCCTGAATTCAGCACTCAAGAGACAAAGTCCATCCAAGTTAGAATTTATTAGAGAAATCATGCTGGCACATCTGGGGAAACCCCGGATCTGAATTCCTGCGTTTCCCCCCCTCTATACTAAAACTCACATCCTGCCCCTATTAATGACCCTCAAGGCACACTCTCCAATCCACCTCAATTCTGAACTCTTGCCAAGTCCAGTCACTCCCCTCTAAGCTCCAGCGACTCAGCTTTGAGCTCTGCCAAAAGAATGTTGTTGTGGCTATCCTCCCTTTTCCCTATTCTCCCATTCCCACAACGTGCCAATCCCCCGCTGTGGCAGCCTTACATCTGAATCAAGATAGATCCAGGGCTGACAGGCTGCCTTCCCTCAAGTGATGACAATGTCCTGAAATGAGACAAGTGACAGGGGGTTAGAATCAATACCAATTAACCATTCCTCCCCCCCCCCGGGGCCTCTTTGGTTTATTGGGAATTTTTTGGTGAAACTCCTTTACCAATCTATCTACTTTTCCGTCCCAACTTTTCACCCAAGTGGCCTCAGATACTGAGAAATACCAGATGCACTTTCCCCAATAATTGTGGGAGACTTAATTGCACAGTTACTAAATTTATTACCTTCACTAAGGGAAACAGCTCTAGGAATTTGGGACCTAGCTTCTTCGTGGGCAGCCTTAGCTTAAGATATTTAATAGACAAGTAGACTTGGTCACCCATTTTGAAAGGGACTTGTGGGGACCGGTGTTTATCTGCTTGACACTTATACTTCTCAGTTGCTTGGCCCAGAGCCTACTTAGTATTTTCCCACCCCTTAACAGTTCCATCCACATGGCCAAGGACATCAAAGTGGGATACTCTCTGGGCAGGTCAGGGATAGGTACAAAGTCCATTCTGCTGGTGACTTGGAAAGGGGTTAAACTGGTACTACTATGGACGGCATTGTTATAGGCCACTTCCACAAAAGGCAACAGATCGGCCCAATTTTCCTGTTAATAGTCTACGTAGTACCTCAGGTATTGTTCCACCATCACATTTGTTCATTCTGCAGTTCTGTTTATGCTCAGATGAAATGCAGAGCTCAGCCCCTGAGAGAACCCAAAGGACCATAGGAACTTTCTCCAGAACTTAGCAATAAACTGCACTCCCCAATCTGAGTTGATCCGTCGCAGCACTCCATGGAGCCTGTAGATCTGTTTGATGAACATTTTTGCTAATTTCTTAGCTGATGGTAATCCAGGGCACACAGTGAAATGCACTTGCTTAGAGAATAGATCAACCACTGTCCAAATGATAGCATTCCCACCACTTTCTGGGAGTTTGACTATAAAGTCCATCACTATTTCCTCCCATGGACAGCTGGGATCATCTACTGGCTGAAGTAGACCAGGTGGCTTCCCCAGTCACATTTTCATTGCCATGGAGCTCTTCATGTAATCTTCAACAATGGATTTCATCTTTGTCCACCAGAATTGCTATTTCATCAAGTGGAAGGTCTTAAGGAACCCAAAGTGTCCAGCCAATCTTGAGTCATGGCATCATTGTAGCACTTTCAGCCTTAGGCTGGCAGGAACATATAACTTAGGTCTCTTCCAGGCTAACTCATCTTGCATCATGAGAACATTGAGGTTGACTTTTAACCACTGGTCTGCAGGGATTGCAGATTTCAGCTCTGCAGTGATCGGGTCGGGCATGTGGTCGCCACTACTCCTAGCTTGGATTTGGGTGGTGATTTGAGCAGCTGGCAGAGCTTGGGGTACAACCACATGCACTACTTCCTCCTGCTTGCTATTAAACTAGGGTTTTCTTGGCAGTGCATCAGCTAACTTATTCTTCTCGCCTGGGATATGCTTCAACTAAAAATTGAAACAGTTGAAGTACTGAGCCAATGGACTTGCTTTGGAGACAGTCTTCTGGGGTTTTTCAGAGCCTCTAGGTTCTTATGATCAGTCCAGACTTCAAAAGGCTCCCTTCCAAAAAATTCCTCCAGGTGAGGAGGGCTCACCTGACACATTTTTCCCAAATGGCCCATCGTCTTTTGGTGTAGGTCAGTTTTTTGGACACAAGGCTGCAACCGGCCCAGGGAATTTTTCTATAGGAGCACTGCAGCGATGGTGACATCACTGGCATCCACTTGCACCACAAACAGCTTGTTCAGGTCAGGGTGCAGCAAGATTGGTTCTTTCAAGAATAGTCCCTTTAGCTCCTCAAATGCTCACTGACACTCAAGGGTCCAGTTCAATAGTAGGCTGGGTTTTGGCTTGGGGTCAGTCTCCTTGGCTTTTAATAGTTTGGTCAGTGGTAATGCTATCTCAGCAAATGTAGGAATTAATTGCCAATAGAAGTTTGCAAACCCTAAGAAATTTTGGAGCTGTTTCTGGATGCAAGGAGGCTGCCAGTCGAGCACCACTTTGAGCTTGGCGGGGTCCATTTTTATCCCTTTGCTCAAAACTCAGTAGCCTAAGTAGTCTATGTAGGTCTTATGGAATTCACATTTTGACAGTTTGGCATAAAGCTTGGCATCTAGGAGTGTTTTCAGAACCTGCTGTACCAGTTTAACATGCTCTTCCATAGTCTCACTGAAGATGAGAATGTCATGCAAGTAAACGAAGACCTCCTGGTATAGGTGCTCATGTAGCACCTTGTTAATGAGTTGCAGGGGGCTCCTTGGAATCCGAAAGGCATCACTTTGACTTGGAAACTGCCTAGTGGGCAATTGATCAGTCTTCCATTTGTCACCCTCTCTTATGCAAACCCGATAATAAGCTTCCTGTAGGTCTAGCTTGATGAATACTTTGCCTTTTGCCAAATGGTTGAGCAGGTTCTTCATAAGAGGGAGGGGTAGGTATTTTGTATGCAGACAGCATTTATTCCATGAAAATCAATGCAGAGCCTCACCCCTATCTTTCTTTTCTTTAAAGAGTATGGGGGCTGTGACCCATGATTTCACTGGTTGGATGAACCCCCTAGCTAAGTTAGTTCAATGTATTTTCTCAGTTCATCCATTTCTCTTGGGTACATTGAGTACATTTTTGGCTTGGGTACTTTCACCCCTGGGATGAATTCTATTGCGCAGTCTGGGGGTTGGGGGAGTGGGAGTACTTTGCATTCTTCCTCTCTGAAAGCTTCTGCTAAATCTTGGTATTCTGTGGGGACTCGTGGGCATCTCAGTAGCCTCTCCATCATGGAGGCCACAATGGTGGTTGGTTCTCAGGTTGCAAGTGGCGAGGCACAGGCCTCACAGTTTATGGCAACTGTCTTCCCAGGTAATGGTAGGATCCCACTTGTCTAGCCAAGCCAACTGGAGGATGAGGGCTTCGGTCATTTTGGGGACGACCACAAATTATATCAGCTCCCAATGCTTCCCTATCTCCAATCTTACAGGTTCGGTGATTACCTGTAAGGGTGCTGGCTCCCCCCCCCCCCCAATCAGCAAGCTCTCTACTTGCTCAAAACAAATAGAATGCTTCAGGGCTGTGGTCTTTATCCCTAAATTTTGCACAGTCTGGGGGCTGATGAGGCACCAGGTGCAGTTGGTGTCTATTATGGGTTCCAGCTCCCCAAGGGTTCCTATGCTGGGCACCCTGATGCGAGTCTTTATGGCGGAAGGGTGCATGGCTCCACTTACCATTGTCACCACTCCTGCTGGAGTTGACCATCCCTGGGGCCAGAGTTTCCCCCTCTCAAACTGGAGGGGGGGGGAGAACCTCCACAGCCTGCCAAATGAACTTCCCTTTATCAGGCGGTTTACGGAAAATTCCCTTTGACTTAGCTGCCGCCAATATCCTTGCCTGGGGAATGGGAGTGGGTGCAAGGCATTTGGAAGCTCTGTGGCCCTTTTGGCCACACCTGAAGCACTTTACAGCAGGGCTGATAGTGGGCTTCGCCTCAGCTTGTGGTTTCCCAATGGGTTGTTGCCCCAATAGATGCTTACGGGGCTTCTCTTGTATCACCCTATGGTGGGGGTGAATTTCTAAGTCCATTGCCACTGCCATCCAGTACCAGTCTTGGATTCAGTCGGGCACACCTCTGATAGCGCAAGCCTGCCTAAGGTCTTGATCCAAGGCTTCCTTAAAGTAGTGGACAAAAAGTCATTCGGGCCAACCTCGTAATTTTCCTGCTATACCTTTCTAGCTCCTTAGGTGGTGGACCACACTGTTTTAGTTCTTTTATCTCTGCTTCAGCTTCCTCCTGGGTTCCTGGGTCCTTCAATTGGGCTTTTAGGACCACACAAACTCATCCACATTTTCCAATTCAGGGGCTCCATCATGGAGTTGTGCAATCCAGTCGGCTGCTTCCCCTTCTCTCATGTTGTCTGCGATGGCAGAGATCATGTCCTGGTCCAACTGGGACTGTGCCCCATAATGGTCGATGTGAGCCCAGATCCATTTTAGAAAATAGGATAGTTTACTCAGGGTGCTATCAAAAGTGACCAGGAATTGTAGTGGGGCAGCGTCTGGAGGTGCTGGTGAACCTGATCTATGGGCGGCATTCCAGGAGGTGCTGGTGGGGGTTGTCAGACAGGCCCGGATAAGCCTCTCACTCTGCCTCTGATCCCAGGGCTTGTGTGGTCCAATGGCCCAGAGGGTCATCCTGCTGTGGTGGGTGGCTGGGCTGCTGCTCTGGTGGAAGGATCCTAATGCGGGGTCCTGGGCCTTGGACTGGCCAGCAGTGAATGGAAGGAAGCAATAATTCCACTCTGGACTGCTGGGCCTCTTGCTCCCAGAAAGTGGAATATGGTTGGGGCAGCACCCATCTGGCCAGACTCGCATGTGGGGCAGTCTGGACCATGGATCCCACACTCAACAGCTTGAACTTCTCAGATAGCCCAGAAAGTGACTGGCTGCACAAGTACAATTGCAGCCTCCACTCTCAGAATTCACCAGCCTCTAGGGATCTCATTGGTTTCCACTCCTAGGCAGCCCCAGTTCTCGGTTGCCTTGATACTTCTCGAGGTGCAGGCACTATCCTCACTGGTTCCAGCTCAAACTGTTCAGTTGGTTTGCTTGGTGGGGTCTGCCAAAGGGTTGGTTCTTTGGGTCTTGCCCCCCCCCCTGCACCAGAGTTCAGTCTGTGCGGCCTCGGCTTCGGCCACCTCTGCAACTATTAATAGCAGAGGGTCTTGCAAGTCTCCTCCAACACAGATCTGGTAGCTCCTTCAATGGCCTCCGGTTCCTGCTCCATCTTGCCTGAGCTTTTACGCCCCTGTGGATGGGGAGCATCTTGGAGCTCCGGACCCAGGGCAGTGGCATCACTTGGTGAGAACCCATTGGAATTTTCTTTTATGGGATTTGAGTTAATGCCAGCGTTCCAAGCAAACTCTCCATCCCGAATCCAGCACTCAGAAACAAAGTCCACCCAAGTAAGAATTTATTAGAGAAGTCATGTTAGTACATCTGGGGAAACCCCGAATCTGAATTTCCACATTCCCCCCCTACACTAAAACTCACATCCTGCCCCTATTGATGACCCTCAAGTCACACTTTCCAATCCACCTCAATTATGAACTCTTGCTAAGTCCAATCACTCCCCTCTAAACTCCAGCGACTCAGCCTTGAGTTCTGCCAAAAGAATGTTGTTGTGGCTATCCTCCCTTTTCACTATTCTCCCATTCCCACAACGTGCCCATCCCCCGCTGTGGCAGCCCTACATCTGAATCAAGATGGATCCAGGGCTAACATAATCTGGGATAGGTATAATTTATAGAAGCATGAATAAAAATTGGGTGGCAGAAACTTTAGATATGGATCCTATAGAAAACCTTGAGCCATTTAGAACTATCATTTACTATTTATATTATTTAAATATTCAATTTGTTTTGCTTCATGCAAGTGCTGATGGGATCCTATTAGATATCTTGGTTGTTACAAGCTTAATGAAACATCAAGCTTTGTCAGTAATCCCTATTGTCATATTGATAGAAATTAATATTCTGAGAATTTTTCTCACCTTGTGTATCTCTTGTAAGAGTGAAGTAGGCTAAATTAATATTTAATTTCTTATTTTTCTACCTCAGCCAAGTGCTCACCAGATGTGGTTGGGCTTAGAAGTCCTAGGATTTCCAGCCAATTATAGCACGAATGCATCCGGACTCTTAGAGATCGCAGAAGGCTGAATTCCTTGGTAAATCTCAAATGAATCAAGACAGGAAAAGGAATGCCAAAATAGATGTTGTAGGATCCCTACTCTTTTAAAAATATGCTTGGTCATCACAATATTAAAAAAAAAATACTTAGACTCTGGAAAGAGTGCAGAGAAGAGCCACAAAGATGATTGGGGGACCGAAGGGTAAAACATGAAGAACAGTTGCAGGAATTCAGTATGTCTAGTCTAGTGAAAAGAAGAACTAAGGTGACATGATAGCAATAGAGGTAGTCCTCAACTTATGATCACAATTGAGCCCCAAATTTCTGTTGTTAAGTGAGACATTTGTTAAGTAAGTTTTGCCCCATTTTATGACTTTTCTTGCCACAGTTGTTAACTGAAACAGTGCAGTTGATAAGTTAGTAGTAACCCAGTTGCTAAATGAATCTGGCTTCCCTATTTACTTTGCTTATAAAAAGGTCGCAAAAAAGGATACCAATAACAATAGCCCTTAAGACTTATATACCGCTTCACAGTGCTTTACAGCCCTCTCTAAGCAGTTTATAGAGTCAGCATATTGCCCCCAACAATCTGGGTCCTCATTTTAGCAACCTCAGAAGGATGAAAGCCTAAGTCAACCTTGAGCCAGTCAGGATCGAACTGCTGGCAGTTGGCAAAGTTAGCCTGCAATACTGCTCTCAAAGATTCAAGGCCTTCTAACTACAGTGCAACTGATCAGCAATGAGGAAGGGGAGCTGCCTTCTTCACCTGATGCATGAACAGAACAGAGAAAAGGCAAGAGCAGCTATGGTAACTGATTACTCATGAGGAGGCAGCTTCGTTTTGCTTGATGGGCTGCACCAGAAGCTGGCTATTTAGCACAGCAAACAGATGGAGACAATGCTGGGAACAATGTGTTTGTCTCCTTGCTGTATGTTCTTGCTTCGAACTTCGGATTGTGTCTCTTCAGATGTTGGCCTTGCCTTTGCCTGTGGACTGGCCTTTGTCTTGGAACTTCAAATGATTCAATTTGAAACAAAAATAGAATCATCATTTGTTGAAGTATAATTAATGTAGTAGCTCTTCATTTTTGTCTATGAAGGAGAAACAGGTAAAATATTATAGCTGAAAATTGGAGAACCTGTCATAGTTGTAGTAAACAAAGAACAATGTGTTTTGAGCTTTACAATGTACAATGTTTATTTAACAGATGCAGAATACAATAATTTTTTAAAAAACTGAAAACAATGGGAGCAACACCTAAATATATATTTTGCCACATAGGATATTTTCATCCTTTATCATTTTTATGAACTTCAAAATCTTGCTTTATTCACCTTTGCACATTCTTGTTTATTTTCTGATTTGGTGTATTTCTTCCACATCTTAGCATGTGGAATTTTAAATGTAAATAGAACATTTCATCAAACATTGTTTGACTTGCTTATTTTTTCCTTGGTTTTCATAGTTCCAACTGCCATTTTTATCTTCTGTTAATATCCATAAGGTGTAGTGAGGCCAAGAGGTATTCTTGAAAATAAAAAGCATGCTGGAAACTAACATTTTCTATCATGCCCACTTCTCATTTAATTTTATTTTAATTTTTAAAAATCCTTTTAAAAAGTAGAGTTTGGACAGATTGGCCAGCACCAAAGCCAATGTCAGGGGATACATTTGAGTGCACAGGCACCACACTGAGGATTCAAATGCTATAAAGTTGGTAGCACTAGTAATAAAGGTTTAGCCATTATGAAGGCACATGCCAAGCACCCTCAGAGGGTAAGACATGACAAAATAAACATTCTGTACTGATCTGTTTGCCCCTTTTTTCCAAGCACCTCCCTTGCCCTCCAGATGCTTTTTTCTCCTAGAAAAACTAGGGCTTTTCTCTGTTTTAGGAAATACTGATGACTTTATAACTTCAACAGTCCTTATTTATATACATCCTGATCAGTGGTGGGATTCAAAATTTTTTACTACCGGTTCTGTGGGCATGGCAGGGGAAGGATACAGTAAAATCTTCATTCAGAGGTGGTATTTGCTGGTTTTCCGAGCTACTCAAAATTTCTGCTACCGGTTCTCCAGAAGTGGTCAGAACATGCTGAATACCACTTCTGATCCTGATAGAGAAAATCTGTTGTATTTCAAGGGAAAGAGAGGCTTAGACCAGGGCATGCAATTAACACGTTTATTTATGGAACAGTGGTTGTCGCGTCTGCCAGCCAAACGGGCAGACTAGCTTGCGAACAACGGCTGGCTTGGCTTGACAGCCGGCTTTTTATAGCCGGCTGTCAAACAATGCCAGCCAATAGGAATGGCTGTTGAACTTGCTGCACGAGTGGACCCGGTTGGAGCCCCAACCGGTTCCCAAGACATAACACCCCTTCCCCCCAGATGAGAACACACATAATCTTTGAGATACGCCGGTGGTCTGTGTTGGCGACCTGAGCGACGTAACTCAGGAGATTCATTTGGCGAAGACGAGTTTGCGGACTCCAGGTCAGGGTACGTAGTGTGGCGACCAGGGCTCGGTGCAGGAACTGGAGTCAGTGAGAAGTCTCTGCCTTCACTGGGGTTAAATGGTGGTGCTCCCGGCTGGCAGTCCCAGTCTACTGCCTGCTCTCTCTGCTCCGTTGGTGAAGGTTGGTCACTCTGGGAACCCCTAGCTGGACCTTGGAGTGGCGCCCGCGACTCTTCTGGTGGAGACGGGTCTGGGCCGGTCAGGCTGCTCCGTCGTCTCCGCAGCTGGTCCAGGTGTCTTCGCCACATACGACCCTCTTCAAGTTGGACCCGATAAGATCTCGGACCCGTGACAGCTACGACTTTTCCGGCCACCCACAGTGGGTCCCAGCGTAGTTCCTAGCAAACACTAGGTCCTGAACTGCGAAATTCCTGGCCAGACTGTCAGACCCCAAAGGGTGTCTGGGCAGTAGTGGGGTGCAGCCTGTCTAAGGCAGTCCTCAGGCGTCTCCCCATCAGCAGCTCAGCCGGGGATTTGTTCGTAACCGTGCACGGTGTGGTATGCTGGCTTAGGAGGAATTGAGACAGTTTAGAATGCCGACCCACTGGGCCGAATCTGGCTAACGCCTCCTTGGCTGATCTGACTGCCCGTTCAGCCAACCCGTTGCTGGCGGGGTGGAAGGGGCCGTGAGGACGTGTCTGATGCCTAGATTTGTGACATACCTACTAAATTGTTCGAGGTGAACTGGGGGCCATTATCGGATACCAGTGTGTCAGGGAGTCCGTGAGTTACAAAAAGGTGAGTCAAGGCTTTAACAACTGCCTGTGTGGTGGTCGTGTGAAGTAAGGCCACATCTATCCATTTTGAATAGGCGTCCATGACCACCAAGAAGGTCTTGCCGTGTATTGGCCCGGCCAGGTCGATGTGAAGCCGTGACCACGGGGCATTGGCACTTTCCTACTTTGTGGGCATGGCGGTTGGCGGGGCTGCCCTAGATTCTTGACAGGGTCGACACGAGCTTACCCACTTGGCGATCTGATCGTCCATCCCGGGCCACCAGACGTAGCTTCGAGCTAACGCCTTCATCCGCACGATTCCTGGATGGCCCTCGTGTAGCATCTTCAGGACGGGTATGCGAAGGGTGGTTGGTATGACCACTCTGGTACCCCACAATAGGCATCCCTGCAACTTGGAGAGCTCTAGCTGGCGAGTTTTAAATGGGGCGAAATCAACTGAATAGTTAGTTTCCGGCCACCCTCCCTACCCAGTCCAGAACCTGGGCGATTGTTCTGTCCTTCTTGGAATGTGATGCTATGTCGTCTGCAGTCACCGGTAGGTTTAGTTCGTTTACATCAAAAATAGTATGCACAGGAGCTGGGTCCTCGACTGGGGCTGGCAAGGGGCAGCGGCTGAGGGCATCAGCGTTGTTTAGATTTTTTCCGGGACGATAGACCAGTTTGTATGAGTGCGCCGCCAGGAATAAGGTCCATCTGGTCATTCTAGGTGACAATATCTGTGGGGTTTGCTTTTCCCTGATAATAATCCTAAAAGCGGCTTGTGATCAGTAATAAGTTCGAATTGGTGTCCGAATAGAAATTCGTGGAATTTTTACTGCTGCTACTGCAGCCAAGGCCTCCTTATCAACCTGGCTGTAATTACGCTCAGTCGTTGAAAGGGTTCTTGAAAAGAAGGCAATTGGTGCCTCGGAGCCATTGGGAAGCCTGTGACTTAAGACAGCTCCTATCCCAAAAGGGGATGCATCTGCGGCTAGGACCAAAGGAAGGCGTTGGTCAAATTGTATTAAAACAGCCTCAGAGGTGAGTAGAGATTTGACTGCCACAAATGCTTGGTTTTCTTTGGGTCCCCAGTGCCATGGTGTGTTTCTGTCTAAGAGTCTGTGCAATGGTTCCGCAACTGGACGCCTGTGTGGGAGAAATGAAGCGTAGAAGTTCAATAACCCCAGGAAGGCTTGTAACTCGGTTTTGTTGGTAGGCGTGGGCGCCTCGTGGATGGCCTTGACTTTCGATTCCACCGGGTGGATGCCTGAGGCGTCCAGCCTGTAGCCTAGAAAGTCCACCTGTCTAGTGGCGATGGTGCACTTCTCCGTTTTAGTTTGAGGCCATGCTGCCTGAACTTCTCTAATACTGCCCTGACTCTCTGGATGAGTTGGGGTCTGTCCCTGGCTGTGACTAAGATGTCATCGAAATAAGGCACTACGCCGGGGAGACCTTGGAGGATTCGCTCCATCAGTGATTGGAAAATACCTGGGGCTACACTTACGCCAAACTGGAGGCGCTTACATCTGAATGCCCCTCTGTGTGTAACTATGGTCTGTAAGTCAGCTGTTTGGTTATCCACGGGGAACTGTTGGTATGCCTGTGACATGTCCAGTTTGGCGAAAATGGTGCCAGGTTCGAATGTGTGTAACAGGTGCTGGATTACTGGGACTGGATATGCGCTAACCTGTAGATAACGGTTGATTGACGTCTTGTAGTCAGCACAAATTCTTAGATTACCGTCTTTTTAGCGGGGTGACTATGGGGGTCTCCCACTTAGCGAAATCTGTGGGTTCTATCACCCCTTGTTTTAGTAGTTTGTCTAGTTCCGCGTCCAATTTGGGGCGGATGGCGAAGGGTACTCTACGTGGTTTTAAACGAAGCGAGGACTGCCTGTGGGTCTACTGAGAAGGAGATGGGAGTGCCCTTATAGCAGCCTAACTCACTACTGAAAAGCGTCAGAGTAGTCTGTAAATAAGGAGTCAACATCAGAAGTTGAGACAGCATGGACTCCTTTTATACTAAGGCCGAGAGAGGGAACCAATCCAACCCCAAAAGACTAGGGAGGGC
Organism: Pseudonaja textilis; assembly: GCF_049901715.1. Lineage (NCBI taxonomy): Eukaryota > Metazoa > Chordata > Lepidosauria > Squamata > Elapidae > Pseudonaja > Pseudonaja textilis. The sequence continues at coordinate 103,234,855 of NC_141992.1, forward strand.
ACCATTAACAACCACTAAAGGCAAATGGCCTTTAAAGGTTTGGAATTTTACAGAAACTTGCCTTTCCCGAGGACGGGATGTTCTTTCCTTGGTAGTCTCTCAAGGTGAGATGGCACTTTTGAAGCTGTTTCTTTGTCAGTCTGGGCTGGATCTTCTTAAGCGTGTCCCAAGATATGATTGAGAGCGCTGACCCGTGTCTACTTCCATGCGGCAGGGATTACCTTCTAGTAAAACAGAAAGTGTAATTTTATTGGGGGTATAGAGTGTGTGGTTGGCTTGGTAGCAAGTATGGCATTTTCTACTTGCTTTGGGGGAACAGGAGAGGAAGGATATCTTTGTGGAGATGTGCGCGCTGCCTGGCAGACTCTTGCGAGGTGACCTTTCTTGTGGCAGTTGTGGCAGGTGGCGTTTCCAGAACCTGCAAGATGTCCGGAATGGGAACCTCCACAGGTCAGGCACAACAGAGTTTGTTTTGGACCACTGTTGTTTCTTGGCCTCAGCTCCTACCTGCGGCTGTCTCGTTGGTTTGAGGCGATGCACACCGGAGTATTCTGCCGGGTCATCCTCACTTACCGCTTCTTCAGAGTGTACGGAGGAAGTGCTAGGTCTGGGAGTGGTGCCCTGGATCTCAGCTGCGGACTGTGCTGCAAGTTCTGCAGCTAAGGCTTCCTCAACTGCCTGGGGGAGGTTTAGGTCTCTTCTAGCCAGCAAACGCCTCTGGAGTTTTAGATCCCTCACCCCACAGACGAGTTGGTCTAGTAGCATGTCGTCCAAATAGTTTTTTAACTCACATTGTAGAGCTGCTGTCCTCAGGGCTGCCATATATTGGTTTATGGATTCCCCCTCAGCTTGCTTCCTCATCCTAAGCGAAGCGGCGCCTAGCAATCTGAGACGGTTTTGGGGAGTAGTGGTTGGATAGTGTTTCCACCAGCTCTGCCCATGGGACATTCCCTATTTCTCGTGGGGCCAGGAGTGCTGTGGCAGTGTCATATACTACAGCCCCACAGTAGCTGAGGAAGTAGGATTTCTTCCTCTGCTCTGAAGCTTCAGCCAGTCCAATAGCATCAATAAAGTGGTTGAAGCGATTTTTATATGAGTCCCACTTTTCCTCATCGGGTTTAAAAGGGGGAAATACTGAATTGACATTCATTTTGGGTCCCTCAGTCTCTTGGTAGACTGGTCTGCCTCACAGGGAGCTCGTTGTCTTGGATTGATGCTGCTTGGGGGCGTGGGCGGCTGTGGCTACAGTGCCCTATTCTCACTCAAGGACTTCGGCTTTTCTGAGGTGTTTGGATTTTAGTGCTCTTTTGCGGCGTTAGGCGGCTGTGGCTGTGGTGCTGTACTGACAGCGCTTTAAAGTCGAGCCTTTTTTTCTTATTATTAATTTTTTTTTTTATTATTATTATTATTATTTTTTTTGGCAAGGCGGCTGAGGCGCTCGCAATTTCACTGGGGAGTCTTCACTTAGAGACGGCTTCTGTAATTAGTGCCCCATTGTGATCGAGGTGGCTGAGGCTCTCAGCGCCGTAGCTTGCTCGGGGCTGCAGCTCAGTGACAGCCGTTAGGATTTTCGCGCCTTTTTTTTTTTCGCGCGGCGGCGCGCTGCGCTTCAGCGCCCGACTTTCCCTATCTGTGGTGCTCTAACCGGTTGATCTAACCTGAGCTTTCACTTTTGCGCTGACAGGCTGCTGAGTCCGATGGCTCGGTAAGCAAAGCGGCAAGCGGCCTGCGGCTTCCGCTGACAGGCTCCTGTTCCTTTAGAAAATGCTCCTGGCTAGCCTTCAAATCCCATCCTCGTCGCCAGTGTTGTATTTCAAGGGAAAGAGAGGCTTAGACCAGGGCATGCAATTAACACGTTTATTTATGGAACAGTGGTTGTCGCGTTTGCCAGCCAAACGGGCAGACTAGCTTGCGAACAACGGCTGGCTTGGCTTGACAGCCGGCTTTTTATAGCCGGCTGTCAAACGATGCCAGCCAATAGGAACGGCTGTTGAACTTGCTGCACGAGTGGACCCGGTTGGAGCCCCAACCGGTTCCCAAGACATAACAAAATCAAAGATTATTTTGTTTGATATGCTCAGATATTCAAGACTGAAGAGTCAAATGAATGTGGACATCAGAAGTGAACTATCAAAAATATATCTTTACGGCTTCCGGTTTGAAGGGCTTTGGCGACAGACAGAAATCCATGATCGTACGCGGTTTCTGTCTGGGCTTGCCACTGGAGCGCCCCGAGCCGGCTGGTTTCAGGGCTAAGCCACCCCGTAGAGGTGGTGAAGAGGGGGGAGACCGCCAGCAGGGTCAAGGAGAGGCACATCTCTCCTCCTCAGCTGGCCATTACTCCCTTTCCTGAAGGCGGTAGCAGCGGTGGTCAGAAATGGCCACCACAAAGAAGAACTCGACTGAAAAAGAACATGCAGGAGGAAGATAAGAAGTGAAAGTTTTGGCTGACTGGGTTAAATTGTAAAAGCAACAACTAAGATACCCTGGAATTTAAACTTACAAAAAATAACATTGCTCCCAAAGAAGAATTGGAAGCAGCGAAGGAAAGTGAAAAGGGAAAGGTTTGGCGTTTTTTTTTCCTTCTCTCTCCTTCCCTATACTGACAGCTAAGAGACTTAAATAAGAAATCAGAAAAATCCACTTTGACATCAATAGGCAATTAAGCTGAAAATAAAACAAAATGCCAAAGGGATAATAAAGATTTCTGGACATTAAAAACTTTCTTTTTCATAAGCAGGAAGGGAGAGAAAAAGAATAAGAGCAGGATCTGGAAGAGGGAGGAGACTGCCTGGAATTAAAAAGAATCTAAAGTAAAACTTCAACAAGACTTCTAAAAGATACATTTTAACTGAAACTTTGCAACTAAATAGTAACCCCAGGAAGAGAAAGTGAAAAAAAAGAGCAAAAAAGAAACAGCTTGCGTGTATTTGGATTATTTGGTGATTTTTTGATTTTTTGTTGTTATATTTGAATGACTAAAATCAATCGGGTGGTTGTTTAAAAATTTATACAATGGCATTACTTCTGGATGAATTGAAAATGGAACTTAAAAAGTACAAAGAAGATGCACAAGAAGGGAAGGGTTCTTTTGGCTTCGTTTTTCAATTCTTAGAAATGGAGATTTGGAACTATGAGAAACAACAAGAAAAGACTGCAAAACAAGAAGACTGGGACATAGAAGAAGCCATCTTTAATGAACAAGTAATTCTATATGGGGAAGAAAAAGGAAAGTGGGGAAAGAGACTGGAGAATTTAAGACTTAAAAAAACAACCAAAGAAAAGAAAAATAATTCGAAAAATAAGTATAATACTGGAAAGCAACAGAAAAGGGGAATACAGAAGAGAGAAATAGAGGTAGAGAGACTAGGGGTAAAAGGGGGAGAGAGAAGAAGAGAGGGAAGAAGGAAAGGAAAAGAAGTTACAAAGGACCGGAGCAAGATATAGAGAAACAGGACCTATTTAGAGATAATGGGTGAAAATCTAACTGAAAAAGGGATTCTGTAAAGGTACATAAGATTGTATTGTTATATTAGTAATAGAAATAACTTCAGAAAATTGGAAACAACGTATGATTAAAATGAGGGATAAAATAGCTACTGTAATTTAGTGAAATGTTTGTGAATAAAATAAGTGAAATAAAATAAATGAGAAAACTGAATTAGGAAGGAACGGGAACATTTTAATTAGTTAATGTTTTATAAAATATAAGTGAAGAGGGGGGGAAATTAACTACGGAAAGTTTATAATTGTTCCCATAGAAGTATGATATTTAATTGAAAAGTAATGTTAAAGATGTTAAGACTTTAATGAATATTAATATTAATGATAGAATTGAATTGGAATGGAATGTTGTTTTAATTATATACATTTATAATTTTTTTCTTTTTTTTAAGAATACAGTGTGTATTTTAAGAATGTACCAAGCGGAATCCAAATGGAAGTTATGTATTATATTGAATGTTGCAACTTTAGGGAAAAGATATAAAGGCGTCATACTCCAATCAGTAACTACAGGAGAAATTTTGTTTAATGAGAAAAGATAATAGATAATTGAAACAGGACAGACAAAAAATATAAATACAATGATTTGAATTGAGATGAGACAATTAAAATAAAATTGAGAAAATTAAAAGAGGGGAGAAGCTATGCAGAAAATGTAAAATAGTAATAAGATATGGAATAGAATATAAAAATGAGCACGAACCTGAATTTGTGTATGTACGAAGAAATGTAACCCGGGATTATGCTGCTTTCAAAAAAGATGTTTTAATTGCATTTTTTTCTCTTTGTGAAAACTCAAATAAAATTATATATATATATATATATATATATATATATGTTTTCTGAGGTTCTCGCGGTATTTATATGTGGATCTTTGGTTGTTGGGTTTTCTCCGCGTAAGATTGATATCTAGGCAGCGTTTCGATGAAGTCTCATTCATCATCTTCAGGCTTCTGTCTCCGGCTCTGTGCTTTTCAGAGTAATGTGAGATTGCAGCTGCTTCCTCCTTTTAACTGCCAGTGGGGTGGGACTTGATTGGGTGGGGGCTTGGCTGTGTTCTGATTGGGTGGGGTGTGTTCTCATTGGTAGGGGTTTGGTTGTGTTCTGATTGGTTGGGGGTTAGCCGTGTTCTGATTGGTTGGAGCGTGTTCTGTTCAGGTGGGGCTTGGCTGTGCTCCGGTTAGTCTTAGTTGCTGGGGATTTGAGCTGGTGAGTTGTGATCTTGCTGTTTGGCTTCTAGTTCGTGGTCCTGTTGCATCTTCATAGTGGGTGTCGGTTTGCTTCATGTATGGCTCGGAGGGTTTGAAGTGGGTAGTGATGCAGCTGTAGTGCAGCTTCTGGTCCATGGTCGTGTCTCATCTTCTGAGTGGGTGAGAGTCTGTTTTCTACATGGAAGTGTGGTGGTGGCATCTTGTGTGGCTCTCATGGGTGTGGGTCTGGTGTCCTTCTTCATGTTAGGTACTCGTCTGTTCATGAGGCGGGTTTCCAAATGGCTGGAAGGCGGGAGGTGTCATCTCGTTTGTTCATGCTGTGTGGGCGTTTTCTATCTCTATGGCTTCTCTGATTATTCTGCTGTTGAAGTGTTCGGTTTTGGCGATAGTTCTGGTATTTTTAAAATCAATTTCATGTCCTGTGGCTTTGAGGTGTTGGACCAGGAAGAGGTCGTTTCTTCTTTTTGATTGAGTTCTTATGTTCTTCAATGCGTGCATTTATTCTTCTGTTAGTTTGTCCAATGTATGTGGTAGGGCAGGCAGTGCAGGGGATTTCGTATACTCCTTGGTTTTCTAATTCGATTTTGTCTTTGGGGTTTCTTAGGATGGTGGATATTTTTCTGTTTGTGCAGAATGCTGTTTTGATGTTGTGTTTTTGGAGGATCTTGCTGAGGCACTACAGACAAAATCAGCAAGATCCTCCAAAAACACAACATCAAAACAGCATTCTGCACAAACAGAAAATATCCACCATCCTAAGAAACCCCAAAGACAAAATCGAATTAGAAAACCAAGGAGTATCGAAATCCCCTGCACTGCCTGCCCTACCACATACATTGGACAAACTAACAGAAGAATAAATGCACGCATTGAAGAACATAAGAACTCAATCAAAAAGAAGAAACGACCTCTTCCTGGTCCAACACCTCAAAGCCACAGGACATGAAATTGATTTTAAAAATACCAGAACTATCGCCAAAACCGAACACTTCAACAGCAGAATAATCAGAGAAGCCATAGAGATAGAAAACGCCCACACAGCATGAACAAGCGAGATGACACCTCCCGCCTTCCAGCCATTTGGAAACCCGCCCTCATGAACAGACAGTACCTAACATGAAGAAGGACACCAGACCCACACCCATGAGAGCCACACAAGATGCCACCACCACACTTCCATGTAGAAAACAGACTCTCACCCACTCAGAAGATGAGACACGACCATGGACCAGAAGCTGCACTACAGCTGCATCACTACCCACTTCAAACCCCTCCGAGCCATACATGAAGCAAACCGACACCCACTATGAAGATGCAACAGGACCACGAACTAGAAGCCAAACAGCAAGATCACAACTCACCAGCTCAAATCCCCAGCAACTAAGACTAACCGAGCACAGCCAAGCCCCCACCTGAACAGAACACGCCTCAACCAATCAGAACACGGCTAACCCCAACCAATCAGAACACAACCAAACCCCCTACCAATGAGAACACACCCCACCCAATCAGAACACAGCCAAGCCCCCACCCAATCAAGTCCCACCCCACTGGCAGTTAAAAGGAGGAAGCAGCTGCAATCTCACATTACTCTGAAAAGCACAGAGCCGGAGACAGAAGCCTGAAGATGATGAATGAGACTTCATCGAAACGTTGCCTAGATACTTGAATCTTACGCGGGAGAAAACCCGAACAACCAAAGATCCACATATATATATATATATATATATATATATATATATATATATATATATATATATATATTTACTGTGACACAAATAAGTGATAATATAATATTTACAAAAACAAAAGCAGCTTGAGCAAATGTTGATTATCCATCAAGCTGCATTTCTGCACAAATAATTTCCATTACTTAATGGCATCTCAATAATATGACTATAGAAATGGATTGCAGATGAATAGAACAGAAGGGTAGCACTAAAATAATGCAGAGAAATGGGAAAGGATTGAAGAACATAAAATACAAATGGTGATAGAGGCTTAAGTGACAGAGGAGGTAAGAGAAGAAGAGGAAAGCAACCAGGAAGAAAGTGGGGGTTGGCAATCATTCATCCATTACTTCAACTTTTACAGCTACTCTTTAATTAGAGCTAGCCAATCTTCCTTAGAGGCAGAAATATCACTTTATATCCATTGATTTGCTATTTCAAATTCCAAGAAACAATAAATAGATCCAGTGGTGGGATTCAAATAAGTTAACAACCAGTTCTCTGCCCAAATGACCGGCTTGGTGGGCATCACCATGATGGGCAGGGCCAGGGGGTGTGACAGGTAGTGCTCAGCCTCTTACACCCCACTGGGAGCAAAAATGGGCTGTGGGGGGCCATGCTGCATCCCCTGCACCCCATTTTGAGCCTAGTAAGCCTCCATGTAGCCCCTGGGAGCAAAAAAGGCCGCAGGGAGGCACTGCACCCCCACACCCCATTTTGGGCCTAGTGCACCTCCCTGCAGCCTTCTGGGAGGCTTACTAGGCCCAAAATGGCCCATGGGGGGCCCACACCACAGGCCCCCATGCCCCATTTTGGGCCTAGTGGGCCTCCCTCATGGGAGCAAAAATGAACCACGGGGGAGCCATGCCGCATCCCCCTGCGCACCCTGTTTTGGACCTAGTGGGCCTCCCTACAGTCCCCTGGGAGTCAAAATGGGGCACGTGGGGACTCCTGGAAGGGGCGGGGCCAGCCAGCAATTTAACAACTGGTTTGGCTGAAGTTGTGCAAACTGGTTGAATCCCGCCACTGAACAGATCCTAGTATGGTCAAACTAGAATGCACCCTGAAAGTTGTACATTTTTTGCTGGTAATCACATATATATTTGAGTACAGCATGGCAGTAAAACTACTTAATAATATTCCAATATCCTGCCACTAATGAGACTGCTAGATTAGTTAATAATACTAATAAAATAGTATAAAGCCAATATTTAGTAAATACCAGATGCCACGACTTTTCCCGAAAATAGGGGGCAAATGATGGTGTACGCCGAGTCCGTCCTAATGGTGGCCAAGCTGGCGCGGGTAATAAAGGGAATAGTGTAAACGCCTGTGCGTGTTATACGCCGATAAATACGGTAGTTTCAGGAAGAAAAGATCAAGTTTCTGGGAACTTTAACGCAATGCAAAGGAAAATCAATAGCAACAAGTATACTGAACAATCTTTTCAGCAGCTTGAATTTTAAGAACAATTCATCTGTTTTTTAACCTAGCTAGTATTCCAAATTGTAATCTACATATCCTTTAAAAAAATACTCATATTAATAAAAATAAGAAGTACAAGGATTACAATATTTCATTTTCTTTTCTTCTTAAAACTATTTTACTTCTAAACTAATAAAATACACAGTTAAGAAAAACAATAACATGGAACAAAAAAATAACTAATACATATTTTTAAAGTATATAGAGAAAACTCTCTAACATCCTTTCCATCCTTCCACTGTGCCCCTAATGATTAGCCACAGTTTAAATTTTTATGTTTTACACTGAACATTATTATTGTTGTTGGTTTCTTTCTATGTCCAAGAAATCATATTCCAAATTTCTAAATCTCCCTTGCTGGAGACAATGGATCCTCTCAGCCCCACCCGGGCCGCCACAGGCACCCCCAACATCAGTGATGTCGAGTTGGCCATGACCACCCTGGCCTTGACCCCGCCACACACACACGGGCCCCCGAGGTCAACCACAACCCTGATGTGGGCCTCAATGAAATCGAGTTTGGCACTCATGCATTACATAAATAGGTAAGCCTGAAAGACGATGACTAATGTAGGAGGATGTTGTAAGCTTTATGACTGAGCAGGATTTGAATCCAGCTCTCCCTAGTCCAACAGTATCCACCACTGCTCTGCTCTTTTGGGTTCAGTTGTCAGAAGCAGAGAAGCAAAGTCAGGAACTTGCCTCTAACCTGGAACAACAGTTATGCTTAATTTCTTGCATTGATTAGAGAAATATCACTTTGCCCTCAGAAATGTTCTCTTTGATAACCCAGCAATTTGCTAATCTCAGGAAAGCTTACCAGTCCAACTTGAAGCCGAAGCTACTCTGGTTGGTCCAAGTGGTTGCCTTTTTTTTTTTAAAGCAGTGAAGAGGAAGACTTCAAGATCATATCCATTTTCAGAACCAGCAAATGGAACACTGACTATCCAAAATCCAGATGCTGGCAAGCACTTTTACAGATTCATTTAAAAGTTGCATGGCTTCATTGTTTACTTCTAGGTAAAGATTTCCCCTTCCAGGTGTGTCCAACTCTAGGGGCAGTGCAAATCTCCGTTTTTTAGCTGAGGGAGCCATCATTGTCCGAATACATTTCCATGGTCATATGGCCAGCATGACTATATACTGAGGCTCACGGAACACTGTTATTGTCCCACCAAACTGGTACCTATTTATGTACTCACATTTGCATGCTTTCAAACTGCTAGGTGGGGAGAAGGTGGGGCAAGTCACCCTCTCGTGCAGCACTCTGATCTGAAACACAGGCTGTCAGGTTTCCAGCTGACAAATTCAGTGTATTTAACCACTGAGCTATTGTGCCTCCTACTTCTAGGTAGAAATAAAGTATTCCACATTAGAAAGATGTCTATGTCCCAATATTAATATTACATAAAATATTCCAGCTGATCTCCACATTTTTAATGTAAATTATTAAAAAGAATTAATTTCACATCTTTAAATGTTTTGGTGAATCTTTTCTTTCTTTTTTATATTAAACTGTATCAACCACATTTTTGTTGTGCAATTCTATTCCTTTTTTGTTTTATTCTGTTATGTATGGCTACTACCTTGCAGCTAGGTGTTTATTATTTTCAAACAGCTGCATTTTCAAATCAAGATTTAAAAGCGACACTTAGAAACTGTGTAAAATCTATAATATGAAGATACAAAATATGGTAATCATAAGTATTGAGAAACTGCACTGAGTAAATTTAAGTAAATTTTCTCTCCTATGGGTAAATTTTATTCCCCATACCCATACACAGATCTGGAATAAGAATGCTATAGATAGATATTAAATCTTTCTATCACATAAGAGTGCAAATAACACATTTCTTCCAAATTCAAACATGATGCAGAATCAATAGCACAAAATCAATTGTTTCCATTTTACAAAGCGTCATTTGCTGAGTTACCATTAAGCAGAATCTGTAATGGTCAAATTATAAGTTATGGGAGTTTTAACTTATTTTAACTATAAAATTGTACTTTCCCTTCTTTTTCTCTCTCTCCATTTTCAATTAAATGAATGCAAGGACAAATGATCCCATTGCCTTTAGCTTTAAGATATAAGTGCTTCTGAAACCTTTGTCAAAGCATTTAGTAAGGCAAGATTTAAGATGTCCAATTAATTTTTTCTCCAACAGGCAGCCAAATGTGGACGCAGAAGGTTAAAAGCTAAGTGGTTTAATTAATATTAAATTTATTTGATACTTTGCTACTGAAAGCATTGTAAAATTGAAAAAGCAGTTATTTTTATGGTCATCATGCTCTACTTTGATCCATGGAATAAAATTACAGAGTTCTAAAGGTTTTTCTGCTTTACTGTACTGGTTTAATTCTGGGGTAGGGATGTGTGGAGATATTTCGATATTAAAGTGAGGCACTGCCCAGATTTTCTGGAATGCCACTTCAAGAAGATACAATATTAACAACCAGCTGCAATTCTTCTAGTATACTGATGTTTTTTCAAAATACAGTTGACTCTTTTTCAAGAAGTTCTTTAATTTGTTAATTTACCAGATAAGCACCAGCTCCTGTATATTTTTCTTCAAGTTATCCTTACATTGTATATGTGATAAATCCATGTCAGTTTTGCAGATTCTGGACACCTCAATATCATGCTGGTACAATGTTTGTTACAGTTGCAAGCAACACATCTACAGCACTGGTTATTTTTTCTGTTTGAACACATACACAATTTATAGCAAGGGTTTGCCTAATCTTTTTTTTCAAACATCAGAAAAGTATTCTTTGATTCAACACAAACATTTAGTTTTGCAATAAGAAAAACAAAGTATGAGGAAGGTGAGGAAGACAAATACTGATTGCAAAGAAAATAAGGAAAGAACAGATTAAATTAAACATATTTCCTTATAAAACATAGGAATTGTGGTCCTTAAAAGACATGGGGTTCCTGTCCTAAAAACTTTTAGCAATGCTAAAACCTACACTGATCAATATTGTATCTAAATGTAATAACATTTTTTCTTTAGTATTAAATTCCAAATCCCATTTCAACCTTGAATGCACGTTAATGTTCTTGATTTCCGGAATTCAGGGTTTCTTTCACTGATTTTACTAGTTACTAGTGGTGGCAAAGGTGGTAGTCCTAATCAAATAATCTAGAGCAGGGGTATCAAACTCAATTTCATTGGGAGTCGCATCAGGGTTATGTTTGACCTCTAGGATGGGCGTGGCCGGCTCAACGTAACTTGTGTCAGGGGCGCCTGTGGTGGCCGAGTGCTCTGCCAGCAAAACAGGCTCCTGAGCTCCACATGGGACCCTCTCAAGCCCCCTTTTCCCGGGCAGAAGGTTCCAGGAGGCTGTGGCAGCCGAAAACAGAACTCAGGAGCCCATTTCGCTGGCAGAAGCACCGCAGGCCAGTCCTTCACTATTTCCAGGGCAGCCCTGCAGGTCAGATCTAAAGTACTCCATGGGCCTAATTTGGCTCCCGGGCCTTGAGTTTGACACCCCGATCTAGAGGTAGGAAACTTTAGCACAAACTGCGATAATAAAAATATTCGCAAACAAAGCATTCCAGTAGCTATTACATTTTTTTTAAAAGATCATACATTGGAGTTAAATAGATCTTCATCTAAGATATCAATGATTAAAATAATCGAAGAAGTGGACTATCTTGTTGGGGAAGAAATTTGATCATAGCATCATGTGAAATTCCTGTTCCTTGACCTTGCCTAAAAATAGAAGTGGATGTCCAAAATGTGGAATTAATCACAAAAGAGGTCACAAGATGTGGAAAACTCATTGTAACTTCCCTGTTCCAACCAAGCATGCTTCTCTGCTGCCATTGGTTTGAAGACTTGCTCCCTTCTTTCCCAATGGTTAGAATAAAGACCTAACCTGATTAATTGGCTATCTGGGTATCACCAGGAAGCTCTGCGGGTGGCGTCAAGAGTGGATGAAGGCTCCTTGTGGCCCATGAATATCATAAAGCAGTCTGGATTATACCTAAAACTACTAGGTATGTATGTGGAAAAGGGAAAATGCATATTATAATTTATGTGAAAGAAAATTCTACTGAAATAGAATGTTCTAGTTATATACAAATGTGTTCGGTATGTGTGCATGTACATGCACACACCGCATGATTCTCTCCCCTACATCCCTGTCCAAACAGTTTCTGTTAATCCATTTTCAGCAAATGTTTATCTGAGGCCATATCCAACTAGATTTGTTAAGCCCCCTCCTAACAACTTGTTGTCACAGTCCATTACCAAATTGCATATAGTTATATATTCCACTAATTAGGCTTCTAAAATATCATTAACATGTCTCTTGATCATTAGCATAACGTATGAGGCATCCTCGTTAGGCACGACTCAAGTTTGTTAATGTGATAATGAAAAGGCACAGGGCTGGCATTATGGGAACTGAGCTGATAGGAGGCAGGGAACATCAAAAGCAATGAAGCTAAACAAAAATGGGGGGGGGGGGGAGGGGCAGGATAATTCTTCAGAATGAAAAGTAGAATTCAGCAATCTTTGAATTGCTATGTTCCAGTTTGAAGAAGCAGAAGTTAAGAGGAAATGCATAGGTATGTGAACCAGAATATAGATCTTCTATCAAAAGGATAGCTAGTTTTATAGAGCTCAATTAATTAGCTCCTCCAGAACAAGAACCATTGAAATGAATGAAACTATACATTTCCTGCATCGACCCTATATGGAGGGAGGAGGGCAGCAAACTAATATTTCTAGATGTAGGTGGAGAATAACAGAAAAGGGGAAAAAACTTTCATTTTATCTCAACCTTCGAGAAATCATAAAATCACAGAGGTTTGGAGATCCCCTATTGAGGTGTCTCAACAGGACCAGCCCATCAAGTCAAGCCCTTCCCCCATGGCAGCCATGCCCATATAATGTAGTTTAAGTCTTCTGTTCTGTATAGGATAAGCGGTGCTGAAGACGGTGAGTTAACTGTAGTTGTTGTAGAAGTAAGAAGAGTTAAATGAATATGCATGGGACATTTTTTTTTTAAAAAAAAAGGAAAGCCAAAGGGCTAGATTCCTTATACCATAACAAGGAATCACAAACTCTCCTCCCTCACTTCCCAAGAATTTCTAAATGAATCATTTTTCTTTACAAAACAGACAAGGGAAAAGAAACCTGTGTCAAAGGGAATGGAGAATTTTACATAGGGATACAGTTTAAGGCATAGATTTTTCATTTAATTAGCTGTCAGATGGGATATGGCAAAGGCTGCAGTTAATCAAAAGAGGCATATCCAGGTGCAAGGTGATTTCACATTTCACCTAGGATACTCTCAAAGACTACAGGGAAGAACAACAGCTTACCTTTACTTTTGAATCTATATCAATTAGTTCATTCATTTATTTAATCATTCATTTATTAATAGCATTTGTAATCCACAAAATCCACCGCAGACTTCAAGAAGAGTTGCTTTCTATCTGTCATATTGAGATGTAACTAAATGTAGATTTGGTCACGTGAACATTAACTTCTTTTTCCTTCGTCCCAGCCCAGGAGAATGTTGGAAAGAAATTATGAAAAGGGGGCTTGGAGACTCAGGTTCTGCATATGACAGAGGAAAGTTTCCAAAAATAGAAGAAAATAGATTCAAATTTGCTAAAGAGCAGAAATCAACAAAACATAGAGCAAAAAATGAGTCAAATCCATCTGAAGGCCAATGGTCATCATTTTTGGTCACATCTTCTGGCCATCAATACAAAAAATATGTTGAGACTATGGAAAGTATGCAGAGAAGAGCAACAAGGATGATAGATGATAAAGGGTCTGAACACTAAATTGTATGATGAACAGTTGAGAGACCTAGATATATCTAGTCCATGTAAGATAAGGACATGGGGTGATAGGATAACTGTCTTCCAGTACTTGAGGGGTAAGGTTTCGGTTAGGGGATCACCTTATTTTCCAAAGCACCAGAAGTCAGGACAAGAAATTATCCGTCGAAGCTTGTTAAAAAGGGATCCAATTTGGAACTAAGGAAAAATTTCCTGACAGAACAATTAATCAATGGAATAGCTTGCATCTCAGAGTTGTGGGTACTCCATCACTGGAGGTTTTCAAAGAGAGATAGGAAAACCATTTGATTGGGATGGTATAAAGCTCTGCCTTAAGCAGGAGGTTGAACTAAAAGATCTCTGAGCTCCTTTCTAGCCCCTTGATTCTATGTTCTATACCAGGGCTGTCAACCTCGCAGCCCACAGGCCGGATGCGTCATGTGCTGGCCACGCCCATGCCCAGTTTAGTGAAGGGGAAAAAAGTCATGATATATCATTTTGATGCTGCTGTGATGATGTGAGTTTGGCACCCCTGTTCTATATTATGAAGGGGAAAAAACCCAGAACAATTCCTTCTGGACCTTCCCTATGGAGGACGTAGTTAGGCAAGGATTCTACCATTCTAGTCTCCCTTTTTTTCCCCAGAAACTCCAGAAGCCAGACGCTTCATTCTTCTTCTAATGTGTTTTAAATAATCTTGCCCAAGATCACTAAAGAATTTGAAGGCCTCTATACCAGCGGTCACCAACCAGTGGGACACGGCCCACTGGTGGGCCGTGGAAAATTTTTTGGTGGGCCACAGAAGAAATGGCCCCCAAAAGCAATTAATCTGGGCCACACAGTTCTTGCACCTCCTGGGTCTCTGAGGGACCCCGAAGTCAGGTCCCTGAGATGCACGCACCAACCAGCTCCTACACCCACCGGCGGCGGCAACAGCAGTTCCCTCCCCCAGCACCCACTGTCAGCTCTTCCCATTAGTTCTCTAGCTTTGAATTGCTCCCAGCTCTCTCTCTTACCTCCCCCCCTGCCCATGTGCAGGCAGGAAAGGAAAGGGAGACAAGAGTTGTGCATACATATCTTTGGTTATTCGGGTTTTCTCCCGCGTAAAATTGGAAGTGTCTAGACAACGTTTTGATGGAGTCTCATTCATCATCTTCAGGCTTGTGTCTTCGGCTTTGTGCTTCTCAGAGTAAGTACTCAGAGTACTCTGAGAAGCACAAAGCTGAAGACACAAGCCTGAAGATGATGAATGAGACTTCATGAAATGTCGCCTAGACACTTCCAATTTTACGTGGGAGAAAACCCGAATAACTATAATATATATATATATATATATATATATATATATATATATATATATATATATATATATATATATATATATATATATGGTATTCAGCTTTGTTCGGGTATTTTCCCACGTCAATACCATACATGTAAGTACCTGCAAAAACTTAAGAAACACACACACACACACACACACACACACACACACATATATATATTTTCTGAGGTTTTCACGGGTATTTGTATGTGGATCTTTGGTTATTCGGGTTTTCTCCCATGTAAAATTGGAAGTATCTAGGCGACGTTTCGATGAAGTCTCATTCATCAAAACCCTAGCCACTATGGAAAACCCCAGCCACAGAATTATCAGAGAAGCCATAGAGATTGAAAAAAGACCTGAAAGCATGAACATAATTTATTCTAAATACTTTTCCATAAAGTAGCAAACAAGCACACTTTCAAACAGAAAGTATAACAGGAGGGATTTACCTAAAGGCATATAATACAATACAAGATAATATAATATTTATTATTTATTGAAAATATATTGCCGCTTATTCACCAATGGTGACTCAAGGTCACTTACAGAATGTAAAACCATATTTAAAACAAAAAACAATAAAAGCTAACAAAAAGAATCAAATAAATTAATGAAGTACAATATATCAAAATTTAGGAAAAAAATAAATGAAAATCACCCAACTCCCACCCCCCTGCCCCAACAGCAGCAGATCACATGAGCCATTTGATGGGCTCCATCCCACTCTGGGTTCCCCAGGCCTGCTGGCAGAACCAGGTCTTCAGTGCCTTCCAGAAGAGTATTAGAGAGGGGGCCACTCTAATCTCTGGGGGAAAGATGTTCCAGAGAGATGGAGCCACCATGGAGAAGGCCCTTCTTCTGGGTCCCACCAGGTGTATCTCCCTCAGGGATGGGACCCTCAGCATTCCCTGCCTTGATGGGTCAGGAGATGTGACTGGCAAGAGACAGTCCCTCAGATAACCTATATATATATATTATATATATGGGGACAAACTAATAATAAATATAATATAATATAATATAATATAATATAATATAATATAATATAATATAATATAATATAATATAATATAATATAATATAATATAATATAATATAATATAAATATAAATATAAATATAATATAAATATAATATGTTATATTATAATATAGTCCCAAGAAAAAATTTGGGCAAAGCAATATGGATGATTTGGGTGGGATTTTAACCTTAGGTTGGTTTATTTTATGGAAACTAAACTAAAAGCCACAAAGAGCAAGGGAGGAAGCAATTAATGGACAATCAACAAGGGAACAATGTATTGCCTCCAAGATTATTAAACTCATTCATTCTCTGTCTAGTCCAAATCAGCTTTCAATAAGAAGCAGATGTGATGGCTGATTAACAAACATATAAAATGCATTTCCCCAATTGTACACTGCAGAGACAATATTTCTAGTTCAGGCTATGATTTGAAATCCCCCAAACCATATTTTACGGAATACTAGCAGCCAGGTTATGTTATGTTAGGTTATAATTAAGGTACCTGCCATTCCAAGAGTTTGTCCCCATACCCATACCCTGCCATCCCACAAGGTATCTGGGGATTGCCTATCTTTATGAAGAAGGATTTCATTTCAGTGCTGAAAACATACACATTACAATGACCAGTGACTGTACCAGACTCTTTAAATGAATCCCTCCATGACGCCAAAGCACAACAGCGGGAGGGGGAATGTAACATAAAACCATCAAAACACCAGGAACAGAGAAGAAAGGGAACCATTGTTGTGGGTTGTCAGCTCTGTTCTGTTTCTTGCAGAGAGATTTCAGAGCAGGAGGGGAAGGTAAGACTTCCTATAAAGCTATTCAGCCTAATCCCCAGTGCCGGCTCTAGAAGCCCTCCCCCAATTAATTCATATCTTGTTCTTTCCTGAAATAAATGGTCTCAACTTTGGAATCTTCTATAATAAAAAATAATTTTCCTGCAAAAATTCAGCAAGTTCAATGTTGTGTGAGGAAAACACAGTAAAATAAATGCAACTGATGGAGTAAAGTTCTGGGGAGGAATCATTTGTGATTTTAGAAGTCAGATTTTTTTCTCATTTATGAGCAATAATTTTAATGTTATATAGGTTTTACAGGAATAACTTGTACTATACTTTTTCTTTTAATCAGTTCTAACTTTCCAAAAATCTGGGAAGGAGAATATGAACAATGTATAATAGGCATGATAAATAATATTTTCGGAATAGCTTGTATATGAGTGTTTCCAGCATTTTTCTGCAACTGATCCTAATAGGAAGGTGCAAGCCAATAACTACTAACAATATAAAGAGATAATAACAAACAAAAGGCACAAAAAAAATAAAATCATATTTTTCAAGTTTTGTAAAGACTGAATGTAGAAGAATGGAAATACTTGTATTTTGGAAAGACTCCAGCAAAATAAAATAAAGCCCAGAAATTGAGTTTTGGCAATACAGTACAAAGAGAAGGAAAGACTTCCAAATTTATTGCTAGAGAAGTTTCACAATAAAAACAGACACAATTCCAGCACCAACAGGCAGACTGCAGCTCTGAAACTAACAGCATACTCCATTTTTTCATTCAAATGACCCTGTTCCTATCCAGATAAAAATCAGACCAGTACTGCATTAAAACAATTCATGGGCCAAGTCCTTAGATAATACTCTAATGAATCCAGGAACATCAAGGCTGTCAAATAACCTCAGAAGAAACAGTACTATCAGAAAGACTGTAATAAGAAAATTTTAGCATCACCAATTAGTATGTCATAGGGTAATTTATGAATCTAACCTGAATTTTCATTCTATTTAGCCTACTGCAGCATCTGCAACCATAAATGAAAGTAGCCAGGTCATAATAACAGATTTCCTGACAAGAATCCTTCAATGAAGATGCAAAGGCTTGAACATAAGGCTTTTCACATAATAATCAAGAACTCTTAACCATATGGAACAATTATCCATACTTTAAATTTGCAATGTTACCACTTAGTTATGAATTTCAATTCACACAATACAAAAATCTCTGATTTGTTTCACTGTACTAAGATAAACAGCCCTGGTTTCCCACAACAAAGTAAGCTGTAAAATGCCTACTCAGCAGTTTGAGTGCCCTTTAGTTTTTAACTTCCAGAATCCCTTGGCCAGCACAACCATTGTTCAGAATGATGAAAGTTGAAGTCCACACACTGAAAGAGCATTAAGCCTGGAAAAAACAGCCACTAGTCATTATTTTCACAGCTAGATCACTTCATACAATATGCTAAATCCAAACCCATAGAAAAACAATACAATATATCCTATCACAACATGTGAATTCTATTATAATGGAAAATACATTGAGTATACTATATCTTATGGTAAAAATCAGATCTCCTCCTCTACCTAGCCTTGAAATCTGTAGAGTGAGAGAGAAAGAACTAGACAACCCCTTCTTTGTGCTTGTTCTGCAAAAGTTGGAGAATACTACTTAGCTGTTACCCAGCCTAGAAGATTATAATAGGGTGGGAATAGTGCAACATTTGGAGTGCATCTTATTGCAACTGCCATGTTAACACAAAGGACAAGAAAGTAGGAAATGTTTAAGCAATGACTAATATTTGTAAGTAAACACAAGAAGGTAACATTATATCAAAGTAAAGCAAGTCTGCCGAGGATGCAACATAATTAAAACCTAGCCTGCACAATAGGGACTAGCCTTTCCTATCACATGAATAAAATGTTATCCATAACATATTTTGTGAGTTTGCAATATAATTTGCAATATATAATCAATATAATCAATGTAAGGGGAGGATAGGTATGAAATATTTTCCCAACAAAACATGAATGCAATGTTTAAGACTCTGGACACAGGACCACCTAGTTGTGCCACATTAATTTGCTATCAGCCTGACAGACTGCTATTCTAACAGACAGGAGGAGGATTTAAATTACACTATTGGAGAGGTGTGTGCTAAATTGACCTTTCCTTTTCCAAAGCTTTTTCTACCAAAATTGATATTTTAACCTGACTTTCAACTCAATGCTAAGGGAAAAAAACATTTCAAAAGTATCTACGTGGATGTCTATACATTGTACATATGCAGGAGAATACATGTATGCAGCAAAAATATTCAGCTAGCATCCCCTTCTCATCTAGATAAAAGATTAAAATACTACCCTTGCAGATACTTGGAGAACCACAGCCTACTTCTTGGTAAGATAGAACAATGTGGGATAGACTGTACCATCATCAGGTAGATTCGCAATTGGCTGACCAATCGGCCAATCTGCTTATAGTGTTCAATGGAACTACATCTACATGGAAGGAAGCAGTGGGGTACCACAAAGTTCTGTCTTGGGCCCAGTGCTCTTCAACAACTTCGTAAGTGACCTAGATGAGAGAACAGAAGAGGAACTCATCAAATTTGCAGTCAACATTAAACTGGGGGAATTGCCAATGGGCAGACTCAAACATAGACTGGAAGAGTCAGAAGGATCTCGACAAATTTGAGCACTGCCCTATCCAACAAAATGCAATTCGGTGGTGAGAAAAGTAAGGTTCTGTACTTAGGCAAGAAAAACTAAATGTACAGGTATAGAATAGGTAACCTATCTGGTTACACCTACACCTGGTACAACAGTAGCAACTATGAAATGGATCTGGGTGTCCTAGTGGACAATCACTTAAATATGAGCCAGCTGTGTTCTGCAGTAGCCAAAACAACCAATGCAGTCCTAGGCTGTATCAACAAATGATAGTATTGTTCTATACTGCACTTGTGAGGTCACACTTGGAATATTGTATCCAGTTCTGGTCTTTATGATACAAAAAAGATGCTGAGGCCCTAGAATAAGTACAGAGAAGAGCAACTAAGAGGTCTGAAGGCTTAACTGTACAATGAATAGTTAAGGGAACAAGGAATGTCTAGCCTAACGAAGAGAAAGGTAACATGAGAGCTGTGTACTAGTACTTCAGGGGCAGTCACAGGGAGGAGATGATGGTGGACTGATTTTCCAAAGCCCCTGAGAGCAGAACAAAAAGCAATGGGTAGAAGATTCTAAAAAAAGAGATCCAGTCTGGAACTAAGGAGAAATTTCCTGACAGTGAGAACAATTAATCAATAGTTGTGGGTGCTCCATCATTGGATGTCTTCAAAGAAAAGATTTGTCAAGGATGAAATAAGATCTCTTGCCTTGGGGGCCAGTTGGACTAGAAATCCTCCAAGATCTGTTCCAAGCCTATGATTCTATGATATTTACAACCACAAGGTAGCATGATTACATACTAGATCTGTAGATCTTGTGTTTTTCCTTGCAACATTATCTGATCCTGTTTGTATGATAGCTCTTCCTAACTGGATCTCTTCAAATGTTTTGGGTGTATAACTCCCAAAAATTCCTTGTCTGAAGGAGGCTGAGGCAAGCTGTTTCTATGGAAAAGATTCCCATGAAGATACAGACAGCAAGATCTCCATATATTCTGTGTATTCTACTTTCTTAAACAAGACCAAACATTTTCAAATCTCTTTGCAATTGTGGAGCTGAACCTATTTTATTATTAAGTCCATGTGAGGAAAAATGTAACCATCTGTTCAGACATGTTAGTGGGTTCAACTGCAGCCACTTTAGGGAAGAAGCAGGACAGCTGTTAACTACATACAACACTGAAAACGATCAAAGGGGCCACCTGGAAACTTCAGTGGGCAGTTACTAGAGCAAAATAGGGAGAGTGGCATTTTGCTAAGATCTCAGCCAGATTATTGCAGAAATGCCATCACTAAGGTAACATCTTAGACACTGTCTTATTCTTCCTACAGTTAACTTATCCTTACAGTTAATACAGTTAACTTCTCCCCAACAACGTCAGCCTCCAAGTTTGGCATTGTTAGCTGACAGAGTTGATACATATTGACCAAACTCATTTCCTCAAAAGCTTGAATAAGATGCAGCCAACGGTAGTGGTCTGATTAGTCAACTGAGCCAAGAGTGTCTTATAGTAGTGCAATTGGAACAACAGTTCAAATAGCCCGTATCACCCGTCCAAAATGGATGGGACAGCATGCTTTGATCTTCCTTCTATGGTAGCATAAGGACTTGGGATTTTAATTGTAACATTGATCAACTCTATTTTCTGGGATTACAATAATGCTTTCACGTGTTTCTTTCCTCAAAAATTATTTTGGAGGCTGTCTGAAGCATGGAATCGGGTAACTTAATGTTGTAGTAAACTATTCTATTTGAAAGACTAGTCACTAATAATTCCTGTTTGTGCTGTGCATATGCATATACAAGAGGGAGTTAGTAAAACAAGAGCTAAACACAAATGAGGCAGCCAAGCACTGCATCTTGAAAAATGAAACTTGTCCTTGTTTGTCCTGCCAGGAGGAGAACCATGTGCCTGCTTTTAAACTCCATGTTGATTGAAAGGAAGGCTTTTATTAGAAGTATTCACCTTATTTTACATCAATCATAATCCCTGAGTCAGAGTTCTCTGCTTTTTGAGCTCTTTTTCTTTGATCTGGCTCTGAAGTATTTTCTATAGAATGCAGGCAGCAAAGGAAGTCAGACAAAAGTTTCCCAGTAACCCAAAGAAAGAAACCTGACCTCTTCAAATGTTGATAAACTACAATTCCCAGTTTACCTCATGACTTTTTATATGGACCCCATTATTGCAATTACACTCCTCTTATTTAGAAATAATTATAGCCCTTTAGGATTTCAGAAACATGCAACATAAATGACTGCCATGCCAGCACATGTTCCACATTTAAAAAATCTGAAATTATTATAATGATTGCTTGTACTTCATTATATTTTTTATTTTGTTACTAAAATGAAATGGAACAGATTAATAACCAAATAAATCCTTAACTATGCAGGGTAAGAGAAAGTCAATACCCCAATATATGTTTGGAGAGGTTTTGTTTCTCCTCCAAGAAGCTTCTTCAGTTCACTTTAACATCTTGGAGGAGAAGTCTTCAAACTTCAAACAAATTGGGATATTGGTTTTCTCTTACACTGGGTACTTAAGGATTTATTTGGTTATTAAGTCCAGTTGCCTTTTGAAAAAGCACCTTTGGGACAACCATAACCTCCATGACTGAGGATCTCCAAAGACATAAAATAAATATATTGTTACTATTTTGCACAACTAATATAGATTTAATATTTTCAAAGGATTAAGAAACAGGAAAAAAGAAATAGGATTAAATCAAAGATAGGCCAGACTGCAATAGAAGAATCACAAAACACTTGAGAAAATGAAGCAGTAAATTTCTGAATCTTAGAAACCTTTAGATTATAATCTTTTTCATATGGTATTAAGTAGCCATACCAATTCATTTAAAATTAAGAAATTTCACCCTTACCCTTAGGGAGCACAACTGAAATTTGTAACTGATACTAGACTTTCAATATGTAGAAAATTCATGGACCAAATAAACACCTCTCACAAGTACAGTTGCAAACAAGCTTTCAGAATGTCTCTTAAAGATGCTGAGCCCTCCTTTGGAGGAGAGCTCCCAATGCACTAAATGCTCCAAAGGACTAAAGACAAACTGAAGCCTACTATGCCTTCAATCCTATCTAAGCTTCTCACAACTTGAGAATTCTGCAGAGGACAGCAGATGAAAGTGAATGATGGCAAAGCATGGAATGGTCTGGTCTGCAGTTATGTTCAATAGCTTGCTTAAAGATACAAACAATGGAACAGCCTTCAGGCATAATTCATCCCCAGCTTTAGTTTTGCTTCCTAGGAAATGGAGGTTTCCTAATTTGTGAAACCCTTCCCACTGGCAGGAGGAGCCAAATTGAAGAGATAAAGACACATGCAATATCATGCTTGCTTGAGTTTAATCAGCTAGAGCTTAGACTAATTCTAGTTTATTGTAGGATGTGAACACCTTCATTATCTTGGGGCAAGGACCTGGCATTCCTAGTGCATAAACCAGTACTGATGAGAAAAACAAAAATACAGCACTCCTGCTAATCAAGGTTGTAAATACTATTCTAAACAAGTACAGCCCAACTCATTGTTCATCTCCTCTCTTCAGCACATTTCAGAATGCAATAAAGGTAGCTTTTTAGTGCTATTGATGAGACACATCCCCCACCCCTTAACCCACATTAAGACAACAGTGAATACTATGTCTTAATTCTAAAGGAAGAACACTGCATATGCTAAAGTTACTTCAGGAGGTAAGAGATATTGTCACATTAGTATGAAAAATAAAGCATGAAAAAGAAGGTAGATTTTTCAAGGCGAAAAGAAAAATCTAATCAGACCATTGGAGAGGATACAAGATTAAAGTTAAAATTAAATGAATTGAGATTGTTTTTGTCTTTAAAACATTTTAAACTGCTTTATGGTTTCAGGGACATTAATATGCATGCCTACTATTCATGTTTCATTTATTGTAACATAACTCTGTGAGCTATGTATATAACTTTTTCACCTATTGCCCCAGCACTAAAACATTTGAATATTTATTCTAATCAGTAAATAATAGACTAATAATAATGTCAGAAAGAGAAAGCATAAATATCCATAACAAGTGCACGAAAGTGAAAAACTATCCATTCATTACAGTAATTGAATTACTGACAATTTTTATGACATATTTGGAATATATTGAACAAAGTATATGTTTTTATATGTTTATTCAGTACATTTTTGACCATGTATTTTGCATCAACATTGGATTCAACAGTAGCACAAGGAGAAATAGTCCTGATTTCAGGAATCTCTTCTAGCCACAAAAGCAAATTTCATATTGCTTCCTCTAAACATTTGAGAGTATCACAAGCTTAGTTTTGGGTCCTGCTGGAAATCCAGAACAAGCAAGCAGAAACTTGACACCTTAAAAGGCCAAACTCCAACTGGCTTCTTTTACCAGAGCAACCAACCTATACATGCCATCCTGGGAATTCATAATGGTTCCACTCGCAGAACTTCATTAACTTTTTATACACTCAGCTACTCATTTATAATCATTAGTAGACAAGAGGCGGCAATTACTTGAGCACTGAGCAAAGGAGGAACCATTTACAGGAGAAGGGCGAGAGCACAGCCCTCACCACGGAACCACAATGGCACCTTCGTTATCTATTGAAATATTTCTTTAAAAGGCTCTGGAAACGTGAATTTGATGCCTGGAAAGAGGTGTTTATGAATTGATATTATATGCAGGAAAATATTTGGTGAGCACTAATTAATCACAGGCAAGCAGCATGGTAAAAAATACTACTGAGTCCAAAAACTGGGCATTGCACTCAAATAACGGTCTTAACAAGTAGATTTTTTAAAAAACAAATGATTTGGTGATTCATTATGCATCCAATTATTGTTTTTTTAAAAAGTGAAACAAAGCCACTAATGAAAATATATCAATGAAGATATTCCCTCAAGATCTTTTAAGAAGGAAAAGACAGATACACAGAGAAATATGGGGAGAGAGCTGCCAAGTAAATTACACATCATTATTATTTTGCTACTTAGTATTGCATACACAGTTCAATGAAAAAGTAGTAACCTTTTGTATTTTCTAAAATTTTTATTCTTTGCCACAATATTGAGGCATGACAAGATTTGATACTTGGTTTTCATTTACTTCTTAAGCAAAGTACTCTAATATGTAGTATGCAAGTGTGAAAAATATTATTATTAATTCAGTAACATTTGATCACTTTCTACCATGAGTTATTTGTTTCAGCTCCTGAAACAAACTTTTTAATGGAACTTGGCCATTTCAAAGTGCTGAATATATTCTCCTTTATCTGTTCCCTTGTTCAGGAGACTTACATGTATGTGGGATCACTGTTCTGCTATACTACACCTGCTCTTTGGTGGATAGACAGATGGCCTAATTTTCCGATATAGAATGTTTAACTACATAACAGAATACATGGTCCTTTCAATGACAGCAAGCCATCCAGAGTAGTATATCATCTCCAAAGCACAACACTACCACTTCCATTTTTGGATGGCACAAGATTCTTATTGCAGAACCCCATTTTGATTTCTCCCAGATGTATCAACAGCATTAGAGCAGATAAAATTTCATTTTCAAATCATAAGGCATTCCTCCAGAAATCTGGAAAATCATTTGTGTGATTTTTGCCAAAATGAGACAAGTAATATAGTTTTCTCAGTAAGCAATAGCTTCTATCTTGCTACTATCTTGTTTATCTTTTTGTGATCATGGAGTCATGAATACTGACTTTAGCAAAAATCAGAGAGAACTGCAGATCCACAGATGTTCTGGGATTCTTAGCAACTACCTAGATGATTTAATGCTACACTCACAGAATTTTACAGAACGGCTATCATTAGTTAGGAACACCTGGGCACAGACAGATCCCCCCTGATACCTCCAGCTCAAACACACCCCAACCAGGCACCCAGATGAAACCTACCTTCCTAACTAATGATAGCCGTCCATTTACCCAGAGCCAAGCTGCACTAAAGGCCTCCAATAAAGTAACACAATGTTGCCAGCCAATCAAGAGACAAAAAGAGCCAAAAAACAGACAGGAGATATTAGAAACACCAATCAAGCAGAACACAGCAAACTCCAAGACCAATAAACACAGACCAAGACTCCCAACCAATCAGGGTGAAGAAAAAACCATTCTGGCACAGCAATAGGCTGCCCCAAATTTAAATCTGAAACCACTATAAAAGCCTGACTCACAGATGAACACTATACAGAAGCCTGATGATGGCAGATGAGATTCTGCCGAAACATTGCTACAACTTTAAAAGCACGACTATAATGACGGGGGAAAATACCCGAAAAAACCTGAATGCCATACATGTAAGTACCCGCGAAAACTTAAAAAAACATACACACACACACACACAAACATACACACACATGTACACACACACACACATTTTGAAGATGACAGGAATCTTTAATAATTCTAAATTCATTTTAGCCAGTTGGTTGATCACAAAATCTAGATAGCTAAAGAGGCTGGAAAAAGATTTTGCATAATTATGACTTATGCATATTCACAACTAGCTCTGCTTTGCTATGAAACTATGTGATTGGGCTTAGTTTTTGGGAAGGAAAATAAGGGGGAAAATTGTGTCTCTGCCTACCAGCATCCATCTGGTTAGCATCCTGTCAGTGTGTGAGAGAGTTGAGGGCTGTTTGGAAACTGAAACATGGAAACTGAAAGAGTATTTGCTGTGTGAGCAAGAAGGAGACAGCAAGGAGCCTAGGCGTGACTTAGCTCAACTTTTCTGTAGTAAAGTTGATTTCTGCTATGAAACTAAAACTGAAACTCCTCTCCTCTGCTTGTGTTTTGCATTTGGAACATATTTCTTTTCCTTAGCATCAGAGTATGTTAATAATAATATACGAAATACTAATGCTGTGGTGGTTATTTCAAAAAATCATTTCTTAGTGAGCATCTAGAAGCCAAGAGGAACATATGTGCCAAATTTCAAGTTTGTAGGCTTTACGGTTCTGGAGATTTTGTGATGATGCATGAGTGGTGTTTTGCTTTTATATATACAGTATAGAAGATAACCTAATAATAATAGATTTTACAGTTAAAGACCAACAGTTACAAACTAAAAGAAGCATGCATTTTAAAGCTGTCAAAAAATGATAAGCAAAATAGACATAAAATGTAAATCAGCCTAAGGGAAAACAAATTATCAAGAATGGTAGATAATTAAGCATCTAAAAGCAATGGCATCAAATTTAGCAGCCCTACAAGAGATACTATCAGATAAGACAAATCAAATAATCTCCCTTTCTGATCTTGTATGGCTGGGTGTTAAGAAACCCGTTATTAGTTCACTTTATCATATAAAAGGAACATCACAAGGAGATGTGAGACTGAACATATTTCCACTAACAGCTATGGACAAAGTCATTCTTGAAGACAAATGTTGGCAACTCTTCTTTCTAACAGGGAAATAGCAAAACATTATATTAGATTAAGATAAAGATTCTCTTACAGGGTAGGCAAAAGATGTCCACTAAGTACTGACTCAAAAAGAACAGCCTCCCAAGCAAGTCTACTCCATATACATATACAAAAGATTGAATCAGACCTCTGATTCACAAAAGAGAAGATTTAGGCTTGATTATTAGTTTATATTATACAGACATAATAAAAGTGAATCCTATAATATCCTTTTTTGCACTTAATGGAAATAAGGAGTGAAGGAATACACATGAACATTCAAGATATGTGGCTAGCCATGTAAATAAGCCAAACTATAGTCTGCCATTATATCACTACCCTGGCAGTGTATGCATTTCAAGGACAACGTATTTTCAGAATAAGCCATCCTTTGTTACAATTGAAAACTATACCATGTAAAACATAAAAACAAAGATACACAAGAATCACCAACTTGCTTATCAGCATAACCTTACCACTATGTCAGATGAACACTTCATGAAGAGTGAAGACAGGCGTAACATAAAATGAGAGCTCCTACCAAACCCCTCTGCTATAACGTAAGTCCAGCTTCTTTTCAGCTTTGTAACTGAAATGATTGGCAAGCATATAAGCATACTGAATTCTAATTCAACAAAGACATTTGCTCCTTGCTTTGGGATCTATTTATTTTATTTTGCTAAATTTTGCATTAAATATTAATATTCATTAAATTAAATGTTAGTGTATTTATTCATTTTTCATTTATCTAATGTCTAGTAAAAAGGCTTTATAAAATCAAAACTGCTTTAGGAACATGATAAAAAAAATCCTTCAAGCAACAGATACTTCAAATTTTCATAACTATTTTTAAAGATTATGGCTCTGGACGTAAAATGCATAAACAGAGGGAAAGAATTGAGATCACGTAAAACATTAATACCACTTTATAATGCCTTGGTAAGGCCACACTTGAAATACCGCATCCAGTTTTGGTCGCCACAATGTAAAAAAGATGTTGAGACTCTAGTAAGAGTGCAGAGAAGAGCAACCAAGATGATTAGGGGACTGGAGCAGAGGTGATATTCAGCAGGTTCTGACCAATTCTGAAGAGCTGGTGGCGGAAATTTTGAGTTCGGAGAACTGGCAAATATCACCTCTGACTGGAGATTTTACAGTATCCTTCCCCTGCCACCCCCACCAAGCCATGTCCACAGGGCCAGTAGTAAAAAAAATTGAATCCCACCAGGCTGGGAATGTCTAGTTTGATGAAAAGAAGGACTACGGGTGACATGATAGCTGTGTTCCAATATCTCAGGGGGCTGCCACAAAGAAGGGGGAGTCAAGCTATTCTCCAAAGCACCTGAGGCTAGAACAAGAAGCAATGGGTGGAAACGAATCAAGGAGACAAGCAATCTAGAACTAAGGAGAAATTTCCTGACAGTTAGAACAATTAATCACTGGGACAACTTGCCTCCAGAAGTTGTAAATTTTCCAACACTGGAAGTTTTTAAAAAGAGATTGTATAAGCATTTGTCTGAAATGGTATAGGGTTTCCTGCCTAAGCAGCGGGTTGGACTAGAAGACTTTCAAAGTCCCTTCCAACTCTGTTCTATTCTATTCCATTCCATTCTAAATACATGTTTGACTTGAAAGATATATGAGAACAGCACTAGCACTAGCAATAGCACCTAGACTTATATACCACTCCAAAGTGCTTTACACTACTCTGGAATACAAATGTCAGCATATTGCGCCCAACAATCTGGGTCCTCATTTTATGGAATGATGGAAGGCTAAATCAACTACGACCCAGTCAGGATCAAACTCCTCGTAGTGAGGAGAGTCAGCCTGCAATACTGAATTCTAACCATTGAATGACCAAGGCACAACAGAAAACTTTAGGACAGAGGTCTCCAACCTTGGCAACTTTAAGACTTGGGGACTTCAACTCCCAGGAGTCCTCAGCCAGCAAAGCTTTAGGAGAGATGAAAACTGTTTTTTTTTTTTTAATTTAAAGTTATGATTGCCTTCTATCAAAAATTCTGAGGCAGATTTTTCAGGACAATTTGTTGTGTTCATATCATGTTCTGAATTATTTTTTTAAAATCAAGAATATAATTAAAGTAAAAAAAGAATCTATTCAAGATGGCCCAATATAAATCTATTCAAGAATCTATTGAAAATGGCCCAAGATAATACAATGGTTATGTAAAACTTTAAAAATAAAATTTAAAACTCAGAGAACAAAAATGGAATAAAACACAGTAAAACAAGATAAAACATAAAATAGAAATTAATATTCCTTAGTATAATGCAATTTTTTTTCTCAAACTTCCTAAGTACTTTGCTAATGCAATTAAATTCTTAATTTCACCATCAAGAAACCAGCAAAATTTTAAAACAATATGGCAAATCCTACAGTAAAATTCTAATAGAGCTGACAAAGGTTGGATAGTATTCCAAACACAACAAAATAAAGAAAAATTGGCTTAAGTGGGGAACCAAGACTACAACCTCAAATAGAAGCATGCAGAACCAAGTTGCAGTTTATGTCCCTCCCTCAAAAATATATATTTGTTATTTATTTTATTCATTAGATTATTTATATCATGCCCTCTGTCACTAGTCTGGGTGATTCCTCATAAATCAATTAACTTGGTAACCAAAAGGGCTCCTGTGTGGGCTTCAGTATTTCTTTCAACATCAACAAGTCCTTTCCATTTTATGATTTAAAAAAAACACCTGAAGATCATCTTACCTCCATTCAAAATGAAAATGGAGACTATCAATATTTTGTCATGTTTTCCAATGCCCTTTTCCCGCCCGTCCTCAACAGGAGTATTTTTAAACACCAATCAGTTGTGCCCAGCCTGCCAACCTCTGGTGGTGCTGGATTCCTGCAAGGAGGGATGGGGACAAGGTGGGAGAAGGCAGAAAAAGAACTGAGCCATTCTGTATACTGGTTGGAGACGAACTTTCAGTGAACTCTGTTGGGAAGGAAGAAGAGGGTGAAACTCACCAGGCATAGGTCTCAGCAGGGAGGGGGCAGGGAGGGAGGGAGAAGCAGCAGAGGGGAGGGGGCCCTTCTGCATCCTCTTCAGCACAATTGCCTTTAGATGCAGCAAGACATCAGAGGGATAGGCAAACAGCCTTCCCAGGGGGCACATTCAGTAACAGAGGATGCCAACACAGCTCTTTTCTCAAACAAATCCTTCAGCAGCAGAACTAGGGGCCAGCTGATGGATTTGTAATCTGTAGGAACCAAATAAGAGTTCCTTTTATTTTGAAAGTCACCATGGAGTTTCTAAAGAAAAAAGAACTTTGAGGAAAGCATAATTGTGAACCATTCCCCAGAAATTCATAAAGAAAGAATACCACAGAAGTCCTACAGAGGTTTTTTAAAAGAAAAAAAAAGATAAGGAAATACTTTGCAGCATCACATTTTTCCAAACTCATGCATCCAATCTGCAGAAAGGAAAATTAGAGCTTTTCATTCAATGACCCTATGGAAGCACAGCAGTTATCTAATTTGGATGAATAGTAATAAGGATTTTTATTTTTAGCCAACCTTGCCCACCATAAGTACCCTCAAAATGTAAGGACTTCAGCTCCCACAATTATGATAAACACAATTATTGCAGAATTTTGAAAGTTGACGCACAGATATCCAGATTCTCCATCACTATCAGATGGACACACTGATCTTGATCTTGGCTTTCAAGAAGGAAAACAGACAATTTTACAGCAAGGCTTCTCATATTTTCATATTCAGTTCCACAGCAAACTTTACAGAGACCAGCATCTGCAACCCATGCAGGAATCCCAATCTAAAACCTGTCTCATTGTCACATGTGTTACTCCAGGGGTGTCAAACTCGTGGCCTGTGACCCAGATGCGTCACGCCCTGGCCACGCCCATCCCCATTTTACCAAAGGGGGAAAAAGTCATGATACATCATGTGCTAATGTGACGTCGTGAGTTTGACACCCCTGTGTTAAGACTAACAGGTCCACAATCATTATGCAGCTATGAAATCTCAGGGCACACATGACAAGGCAACTTCTCATTCCCTTCATCTCATAAAACTTTTAAGATCCTCAAATCTACATCCAAGATTTCTGTTACAAAAATTGGACAATCAAACCATGTGTACTGTTCAGCTGGGTAATAGAGAAAGAAAATGAAATCCTTTTAGAATATAGTTAACTATTCTTAAATTAGGATTGGTGCTTCATGTGGTAATCTGATAGATAGATAGATGGATGGATGGATAGATAGATAGATAGATGGATGAAGATTAACCTTGTTTCAATTTATCACACAGATCATCATGCTTTTCCTGTGCAGAATCATGGCAAGTCCTACTTTAGCTAGTCCAATATTTTCTATCAGTGTTATCTAAGCTTTTGGAGACTGCAGTGAAATAATTAGAATTATTATGGCTGCACATTATGCTGAAAAGGAAACAATGCATAAATGTTTCTTCATCTGACTTTTATTTGAATTGGTGCCTCTAACACTCCATGGCACTGGCATTATTATTACTACAATGGCCCCTCAATTTCCTTGTCTCTTGGCTCAAAACCCAACAGCCCCCAAATATATCCTTACAGTCAATGGGCATACAGATGTATTCTATTTGCAAAGCCAACAATAAAAACTGAAAGGATCTCAAATTTCAGAATTGCAGAGACATAGTATGTAACAGCTTAATGACACTAAAAAGAACAAGGCCCACAAATCTAAAACTGCTCCTCTTTTTCTGAAGAGCCTCCAACAGATTTACAATATGGACCTGACTCTTACTTAACTTCAAATAGCTTGCCAGATTAGTCCCTAAGAAGTACCCTTGATCCCAGAAATATCTCTCTAAAATCAATGGGTGCTATACAGTATCCCGAAGGATTGAATCTCCTTCTGGCAATGCCATAATCATACAAGGCTCTCTATTCCTTCCGGAAATCTCCTGGAATGATCTGGTAATTCTTACAAATGCTCGGAAAAATAAGGAATTTTATTTTTAAAGCAACTCAAAGATGATTTTTATAAAGCTTCTAATGGACAAAGAGAAAAGGTCTTTGTTTAAGAACCAGACATTAGCTTATTTTTTCATGGATATCTGTTCTTCTTTGCTATCTGATACACAAGCACACACACACATACACACAATCATAAACTCACCAACATACTGTACCTATCTTTATACAATATATCCAGAGTAAGTTTCTACTTTAAATTAGGCTTATTCTGATATTTTATAAGGTCCTCTAATTATAATGGGGTTTTGATTCCTAAAATTCAGGAAAATTAAGGCAATGCTTTACTTCCAATCCTTTCTTTTGTAACCAGAGGGGCAAGAACTGAGAAGCAGTCCTTCTTCTGGAGATGGAACACATTGACTGTTTTCACAAACTGCACTAGGCCAATGTTCGTTTAATCACGATTTAATTTCAAGCCAAAATTGCTGGCTTCCCATCCGCATACTAAACAAAAAACTGAATGCTGTAATCATTCCACAGCTTAGCATATCTTGTTAAAACAAGACCACAGCTTAGATAAAGTGGCCTAAAGCATGTCCTATGAGAGCAAATTCTACTCTGAAGTTTCATAATGAAAATATACTATCTTCTTTAAGCATCACACTTAGAATTTCCAGCACCTTCCTCCAAAATCCCTTAATCACCATTTCTAACACATGCTTACAGCTTTGGACATGGAAAATATGGCCATAAAAACAGATAGTTAAAGGTACAATCCGATGGCTTGGATTTAATCAAAGTTGCCATGGTTTCCAATCTCAAGTACCATTTCTCCCCCATTGAAATGGCTGAGTTATATTTTGGGAGGAAGAAAAGAGTAAAAAGAAAGGAGATTTGAGTTCTTTAGTGATGCGGGAAGCACACGTGTCCAACAATCATTGCATTCTAATGTTTCATACCAGTAGTAGAGCTAGAAATAACACGGATGAGGGCTAAACTGGGACCCAGACATTACTCCAGCTCCCAAGTCTAACATTCAGTTCTGGGAAATATTTTTAAAGCTTTTCAAAAAGCTAGAAATCCAATCACATTCTCTCTCTCCCTCTCTCTCTCTCCCAGCCAATGGCCGGGAGTCAACAATAACTTGAAAGCACACAAAACATTGCTTTTGAAAAGGGAAGAGCTTAGGGAATGTGCAAACACAAAACATTTGTGAAGAAGTTAGAAAGGAGGAGAAAAGGCAATTTTGAGAAAAATAAAATGTTCTCTGGTTAGCTGATAAAAGTATGGGAAATATGCAAGCATATTTTAAGTTTAACAACTTAATCAAAACTATTTGAGAAAAGGATATTGCAATTCTATGTATGTCTTCAGAAGCACTCATCATTATTCTGTTTAAGAATTCTCATCCATGAATTCAACCTTGGGCTATTGTGAAGGTGCCTTCACAGTAAAACTCTTTGGCCAACAAGAGAATTCCTTTGCAATTTCTCAAAAGTAAGTCTCAAAGAAGAATCTCATCTCTCTTTTCCATCTCAGACTGATTTATACCTCTGCAATTTGAGGCTTTCAAGGGAAGTCTGAAAAGCAAAATACTACACTTAAGATAGCCACTTTCTTGTTTCTCACATACATATAAAAATGGGCAACAGAGTTTAACAGCAAAGTTAGATTTGTTCAAGAAACAGGAGGAGGAAAACAAGAAACAACCAAACCAGAAAGAAAGAAGGCTGAAAAAAAAAACCCAAGTTGCAAAGACCTAGAAATAAAGCTTGCAAGTTCCTGGACAAAATATGCTTTGAAAACAACTGTAAAAAAAAAAAAAAAACAGGAGGAAGAAAAATTGAGATTCCCCCTCCCCCAGATAAAAGTTCAAAAGCATAACTCTATGAAATCCTATTTAAACCTTTAAATCTTGGCTCCTGTAGTTTATTTCCCCTTCCAATGAGAAGTTCTCCAGTTTGTTTTCTGCAGCCAGATTCCCTTTGTTTTTATATGTTTCTCTCAATTCACCTTCATCACAATTCAAAGAAGGAGGGGGCACATAGGGGGCAAAAAGCAAAGGCAGTATAATTCTTAATTCTCTGGAATCTCCCATTTCCAGAAGAATTTGGCAAAACCTGCATTATAGGATTCAATATAAAAGAAAGGACCTCTCCCTCACTTGTAATCCAATCTGCTTTTATTATAAATTGCTAAACTGACTTTTCTTTCAGGGAGGAAAAATGGAGTCCTGCACAACAAGAATTGCAAGACTGTTTTGGGAACTGACAGCAGGATCTGATCATATCATTCAGAGAATGGCCTCTAGAAGAAGAAGAAGAAATGCAAAGAATTCCAAAGCTAGTTCTTTTACATATATTCGCTCTACCGGAGAATTTCAACAAAAATGCTGAAAATATATCCAAGTTGTTTAATGCTCCAAATTCAGAACTGAAATCTGATTTTATCTTAGATTTACCCTCATTCTTGTGGAATGCTCTTCTCTAAGAGCCGTGGTGGTGAAGTGGTTAAAATGCACTACTGCAGGCTACTTCTGCTGACTGCCAGAAGTTCAGCACTTTGATTCTCATAAGGCTCAAGGTTGACTCAGCCTTCCATCTTTCCAAGGTTGGTAAAATGAGGACCCAGATTGCTGGAGGCAATGTGCTTGGAGAGGACTGTAAAGCACTGTTAAGCGATATATAAGTTTAAGTGCTATTGCTATTGCTATTGCTGTATATAATGAACAACAAATATACTATATGTTATATGCTATCTTTCCTGCCCAGGAAATTACTTTTTCTCAAACTGTTCCTTTTTAAAGATTTAGTTAAAATATTGTAGGAAGGATTCCCTCCCCAGAATAAACTATTCACCAGAATAAGAAAAGAAGCAGAATAGAATATTTCCCCTAAAGGAAAAGATGAGAAAAATCTCCTTAACAAAGGCAGAAAACAATCCCAGTCTTTCCTCCACTAAAACAGTCTGCAGGCACAGCTTAAGGAAACTTACGTTTCATTCATAAAACAGCTAGATAAAGGACTAAAATTGATTACACAGTCTAAGTGCTATTGCTGTCTTATTTCCATAAATTGTAAATTTATAGAAATAGGTTAAAAAACTCCTTACAGAAATCTAGAGCAGATTAGGAGTAAGCAAGAATACATATCTCTGTATATTTTTTTTTGCTAAACCAAGAGAGTGATTCACAACCTCTCTTGATGGTTTTTTATGTGATTTCATATCTGGTTTATATACATATAATATGCATATATATTGTACATTTAGAATAAGAAAAAAATCTTTTAGCTATCAAATCTACTAAACACCCTGTTTGCAACTTAGTTCCAAGAGATAAACCCACAAAACAGTAACAAGCACCTCTACTAGTGATGAGCACTACAGAAATCAAGAAGGAAAAGGGCAAGCAAAGTAAATCTGTCCACAGACTAAATATTTTTCCTGCGATTTTATCCCCTACATTTGTTCAAAGGTTTCTCAAAAGCTTTAAAACAAAAAAGGAAAGCTTATAGTGTCCAATTGTCCATATCTCTAAAATTCTGTTCTTCCCATCATGACCTCCAAACTAAGAAAAGGAAGAGGAGGAGGGGGGGGGGACTTCATTGTCTTGTGTTCAAAGATTAAGGTACTCCAGATGTGCAAATGTTAGAGAATGGACTGAATAGGCAGAAAGCAAATTCCAGCCACCTCGGGAAATATTGAGCAACATATAAATGCAGGCTCTGCAAATAGCATGAGATTGTGTGAAGGAGGGAGGAAAGCTTTGGCAGATATACCCACCCTTAATCCTCCCAGGATACCTCAAGAAGGATATTTGCTCAAGAATGCAAAGCACATACACACACAAAAAGAATGGGCTGGAAATTAGTGGAAACAAATATCAATTCACAGTCGTATTGAGCGCCCCATCCAACAGAAAAAAGGAGCAGTCATTTGCTAGCAAATCATCCCATTCAGAATAACAGAACGGATTCCAGCATCTCTTTCTCCCTTGCTTTTAAATGCATTATTGAGATTCACTGAGTCCCAATAAAAGCTAAAGTAATTCCAATCAAATGCAGGCCAGAAGGAAATGGCTTCTCAGATATGGCCCAATCCTAAAATGGACATGAGTATGGTCATTCATTGTACCACTAATACACATTTTCTATCAGTCCTGTGGCTGCTAATTAGCAAAATGTCATGTTGCCATAGACTCACTGAAGTTCCATCATTTTCTGCCCAAAACTCCTCTTTATTTCAATGGGGCTTGTCAAGGCTTCCCATTTTACTGTTACTAATAATTTTGAAGGCGATAACACTTGAGATGGCCAAACCACCTTGTCATTGAAGGCTATCCTTCAATGCTTCTTCTATGCTTGGCTTGCAAATGGCAACCAAGTGGAAACTGCTGAGAACTCCATTATTCCCAGGCCAGCTGTTTCACTTAACTTCTTAATCTACATGAGCAGACAACTCAACATGATACACACTCAGACACATGTGCTCATAATTAAAAGGAGAAACAAATCCTTGAACTTGGTTTTTGTATGGTTTTCTATAACAAATCCTGGGTGGGGGGGAGACAGCATTCTTCGTGACTGCCATAATCATGGTATTGACCTAGCTTTAATTGTGTTCAGCATGGTTCATTCTTCTGTTTGTCCATGTGATTGCTCACACGAGACTAGGAACAGAATATTCACATGGAGAGGCAAGTAACTGTGAGAACTTGGTATTGGTGTGTAATTGTTCTTGTCGTCTGTTCCTTTGGCAGTATCTGATTAGGGTCATATTTTAAAATCTGACTAATAATATAAAAGGCAAGCCCGTCTAACCAAGCCTTATTCTTCACTACGATTTTGTATCCAGTCTCAAACTGAATGCCTTACAGTGTTAAATAATTCGAGACAGCAGGCAGTATAAAGTATAAATTACAGAAAGCAATGGAGTAAAGAGATTGTATGCTGAATAAATTAAAGCTTTCAGTTGTGAGACCAGTAATGGGTGAGGAGAGGAATTAGGAGCCATGGAGGCAGTAGGACAATGGAGTCATTTTTAACTCTGGTGGGAAACTGAGAGCACCTTCGGTGTTGAACTGAATTTACAGTCTCAAACCAATAAAATGTTGGTGTTTATTTTCTGAGTTATTAGTTATTAACATTTAAACAGCATTATTAAAATATATTGACCTGTTCTTTTACTCTGCCCCTGATGTTACATCTCAGTCCCATCCTTTTAAATAAATAAAAAACAATGGATTTTTCTTTATAGAGAAATAAAAAATATTGATGGGATCCTAAGCAACAGGCTAAAGGACTTAAAAAGCTTTGGTGTGTCTGAGGGGGTCTTAACATTTGCAGGAAAGATACTGCCACAGTGACTGTGACAATCCTACCAAATGGATCATATCATAAATATGGACAGGATGGAGATTGTTTAGCTTTTATTCATGGTTTGGAGTTGTTTTTTAAACTGTCCAATCAATTTTGCTACCAACACAAGCGATCTTTCTTTCCTCAAAATAGTAGGGAACGAGGTCACTGTTTTTCAATAGTCATGGTTGTTGGAGAAGACTCTTTGGCCTGCAAGCAAAAAGAAGGTTTGGGGCATTGGGGGAATGCAAGTTGTTCTCTATTGATGGCATGCAAGGAGGCAAATGCTATGGCAATGCAGAGACAGAAGTTGTCAGGTTTTAACCAAGATATGGAACACATGTCTTAACATGTACAGATTGGGCTTACTCTTTATTTGTCCCATGCTGATTTATTGAAAAGACACTTTAAAATAGTAGTAGTGGTGGTGGTGGTGGTGGTGGTGGGTGGGTGGGGAAGGGGGGGAGGATTGCTACCCTTTCTCAAGACAAGCTCACAGTTCAAAAAGATCTTGATAGGTTTGAACAGTGGGCTTTATTTAGCAAAATGCAGTTTAGTAGTCGGGGTTTTGCACTTAGGAAAAATCAATGCACCGTTACAGGTAGTCTATTGTTCAACAGTCCTGCTTGTGAGAATGAACCACAGATTAAGCATAAAGTCACTTGTGTGTTAAAACTGCCAAAAGAACTAATGCAATCTAGCCAACACTAGGCCCAACCTGGCCCCTAGCAAATGATAGTATATGAGTGAATCAAATCATTTTTGCCTTTCGGCTGAAATTAAATAAAATCCAGCTCTTCCACCAAAACCTTTGCCATAGAGGAAACATTTGAAAGAGAGAGGAGCAGAAAGCATAAACAAATACAGTTAGTATTTATAACAGTTAGTAAACTGTTAGTGACCTTGGCTGATCCATAAAAGCTAAGCAAGGTGGGATTTTGTTTGTACTTGGATAGGAAGCCACCAGGAAATCCCTGGGCTGTGGACTGATCTAGGAAGTCACAAAGCATTCAGGAAAACGGAAACATTGTGGCTATGTCCTTGCCAATGAAATAATAGTCCAAGTAGTCAGGAGGAGTCAAACAAACATGGTTTAAGTGAGACTTTATAATGACCACTTTGACTCACAGAGGCCATTATCACAGGGTGTGTTTGTGTGTGTGATGGCAATACTGTCTTAAAAACACCTTCAATTGATGGCAAATTCCTATTTCCGTCTACACAGCATCTATAAATTTAATAATCACTTAGCAGCTAGCACACATTAAGGGACTACTACCACCAGCACCCCTGCCCAGGAAGACATGATGCAAGTCTTGTCTAAGATATTGGGGTGGGGTGGGGTGGGGTGGGGGGAATAGCTATTGTTCAAATGGAAGATTCATCACATTGAAATAGTTGCTATACAGGAAGAAAAGAGTCAGTCTCACACATTTCTTTTCAGGAATCAAGGAATGGAAGACAGCAAGGTTTAGCCAAGTAAGGATTCTGTATCTTTTGCTGTTCATTTCAAGTTTGCTTAGCATCACTAACAGATACACATATGTAAAAATGAGGGTAATTCTCTTCCAAAGTCTTCTCTTTGGCATTTCAGAGCCAATGGCTAAAGCAAAATGGCTGAATGTCTCTGAACAAAGAACAAACAAGCGTGTGGTAGTTTCAATCACTTTGCCTGTGATTGAGGGCAAAATGTTAGGCTTGCCTCTCTATCCTTTCTTCCATCTCAAGTTCAGCTCCAAATTAAGTAAATTTACTTCTCCCAAGGAGAAAAGGAGGTGGGATCCTGAACGGAGGAAATCATATGCTGCCAATGATTTCCTCGAACCAGAGTTTCTCTTCCGTTTCTCCTTGGGAAAAGTAAATCATCTTACTTTTTTGGCCACTGATTCAAACAAAACAAAAAAAGAAGGAAGGTTGCAGTTTATGGTCAAGTCAGGCCCAAAACATTTTACTGCCCCAAAATCAATAGCAGTTAAGCTATTTTATCAGCACCTCACTCTAAAGTAAACAAATGAATAAAAAATAAAGAACAAATAGCATGATACCAAACATCTGCCTGCTCTGAGTATTGAGAGGTCTTTGTAACAGGAGGATGTATGTAATGCAAAAGTTCCTCTCTCAATGAACAATAAGCCAAGGAACACTAACTAACTGAAGCTATTTCAAAGCTACGTTTTCATAATACAAATTTAAATCTTAGTCATACTGAGTGCATATGAACATTGTCTAGAGATTATGTGGAAGCTAAATTGTAAATTTGATCATTAGTAGTGGCTGTTGTTATTCACTAATAGAGTTTAAAACTTTAGTTTACTGCTTTCCCCATTTAAAGATACCCCCCCACACAAAAAAGCAGTTTCTAGTTTAGTCAATTTTCCAGTAACAACCCTTTTTGCATCATCTTTCATTCATTCAGATTCCAACATAATGTAGAATATACATAATAAATTATTAAAAACTAACACAATTCAATAAAGCCCTTGGCAATCTAATAACATCTAGACAGACAAGGGGATGAAATCAATTAAAATGTCTGTACAAATGGATACAATTTAAAATACCATCTAAAATATTGCAAAATAGACAGGCTTTCTTCTGCTGAAACCATTGTTGAAAAAAAACTACTTTTGAAGAATGCTGAAAAATCCAGTTGGAGCAAAACTGACTCTAAATTTAAATCCTGGATATCAATTGTTCATTTTTATTTCCCAGCTTAATTTAAGATGTTGCTTTTAACCTTTAAAACTTAAATTCCAACTATGTATGGGACCGCTTCATTCCTTATGAAACAATGTAGTTATTAGACTCTATATGGCAAGCTACTGTTATTTCCAATGCTGGATAATGGCTGACTGTATATTTCATACTTTGTGATGTTACTGTTTCATATTTTTAAAAAATGTTTGTAATTCTTGCAGGATGATTTTTTTTTATTTAAAAAAGTACATTTAAGGCAATTTGAGGAACTCACTCATGGGAACATTCGTATTTAATTGTTTTTGGAATACAAAATGAAATATTCAAAAACATTCACAGGAAAGAATGAAAGATACCATGTAATCAATGTAACAATCTACCACCAACCTATTTTCTCTCTATGATAGTCCTCAATTTACGACCACAAATGAGTCCAAAATTTGTTGCTAAATGAGACAATTGAATAGTAACCCCATTTTATGACCCTTTTTGCCATAATTGTTAAATGAATCACTGTACTTAAGTGAATCATGTGGTTGTTAAGCAAATGTGGCTTCCCCCATTGTCGAAAGCCAGTTGGGAAGGTTACAAATGTTGATCACATGACACAAGGTCAGTGCAACCATCATAAATACATGCCAGTTGCCAAGTGTCTGAATTTTGATCATGTGACCATGGGGAGGCTGCAGCGAAAGTGAAAACTGTATGTTACTTTTTTCAGTGCTGTTGAAACTTCAAGTAGTCACTAAACAAATGGTTGTAAGTCAAGGACTCCCTGCATTCCAAAGGAAAGGCCGCTACTGAAAGAGTGATGCCTTTTAATCCCCAATATTTCTCATTTGGGGGACATCAAACTCTCTTTTCAGGAATTCTGATCCTGCAAGCAAGAACTTGCACAGCGTTCTTTTTCTTACATACTGTATAGTACAACATATCATGCTTTCCATAACAACTCCTGTGTTAAAATTCAAGTAATAGTGAAATCTATTACATTTATCTTACTCAATAGTAAAATATGAACCAATCAATTAATCCCAACTTTCTCTCTGTCCATGAAGTGCATGCTGAATCTAGACAATATAGAGATGCAATATAATTCCCCTCGTGGTACATCAATATTAAATCTTGTCTTTTATCATTTTTGAAAAAAACAAACATGTTAAGATTTCATACAACTCACGGCATTATACATCAATGATTCATGACAACTAAGCTTATATAAAAAGTATCCATAACTCCTTTAAAATAAATTGAAATGACAGTAGGTAAGGGAAAATTTTGGCCAGTAAAGACAATCTACTCTCTAAAAACTTTATAGACACATCGAGTTTATTCTAGCAACGTTAACACCATGAAATATTAGTTGCACTGTCACAAGGAATGGTGGTATAATTTTCAGCATACTCTAGAGTCATCTAAAAATAGTAATAGAGAGAATACCAATTCAGTATATTGGAACACCAGGGTTGAAAAGAGATACAGAAAAAAATACTAGCTGAAAACCATATTAACAAAGTGATATTTTCATCTGTTGTGATGAAAATAATATTTTTATGTGCTGGTTGCCTGTATTCCTATTTTATCTCAAAAATCAAATCTATTTCTCTTACTCCCTAGGCAATTTAAATTGAACATCATAAATCTTAGCCAGAAATATTTGAAGGAAAATAAAATAGTGTGCTAAAAATAAATTTGCTAAAAACTAAACAGGTTAGAAATGGCCAGGTGCTTATCACCTAATTTTTGCTCATGGTCAGAATACTGCAAGTTAGAAGATGTTTTCAATTACCGAATGTAACCGTGTAGAAAACATATGTAAATAATGTATCTGCCCGAAATACTTCTGGGACCTGTACTGCACCCCACAATCCCAATTCCCCAGACCAGTTAAAGTGCTCAGAAATATAGTCAATCCTACCTTACAGTTTGCCGTTTTGAAAATCACCATTATGTCTATATGTTAGCATGCATATTGGTTGCAAAGGCAAGGGCACAAGACAGCAATGAACACAAATAGGAGCAGTAAGATAAAAATATGCATATATAAATAGGAGTTTGCTTTTGTATGTGCAGTACCTCAGATTATCCCGTGGCACATGGGTGGACAATTCACAAACTTCCCATTAACATTTTTGTAGAGACAAGATTTTAATAATTGTTTATTACAATTCCCTCTCCCAAACTTCCTATCTCCATATTTCAACAAATAATACTTCTGAATGATAAAATAAGCAGAAAAATGTCACAAACAGATTTTTTGGGGGGTGGGGGAAAAAACTACCAAACTCTTTATTAGTTTGCAGAATCAAATAGTTTCACTTTTTGTCAGGTCATATAGAAGTTACAATATGCAAATAACATACACAACTAGTTCCACTGCTCTTGGCAATAAGAATTTCAGACTGATTCCTCAATTCTCAGTATTCACTCAGTGGCTAATAATGCAATGGAATGAACCAGTATTAGGACAACACAAGTTTTCTCATCTCACCCCAACTATTAAACTTCAGAGAAAATAGGAGGAAATTTAAAGAAGTTGCATTTTCACTAACCATCTACTACAACTTTGAACCATGACAATTTCCATTCAGGACACAAATCAATTAAAGACTGACAAAGAGGAGATTCAAAAAAATAATAATCCCAGAAAATGAATTATGCTGGAGCTTAAAACCCCAAACCCAGATTAGGTTTGTTCAGAAAATATAGGACAGACTAATAGTAAAAGAAAATGCAACCTGGTAAGGGTCAGCTGTTGTTCTTCTTAGACTTACATATTTATTCAAGCTGCATTACATCCCATTAAGAGATACCCTTTACATTATATTATAGGAGACACATAATGAATGGCTCCTCAAGAAGGTCAGCCTTTAGCTCAGCAACCTTAAGGGCTTCAGGGGCTTGAATGCCAATGTTAGGTGCTTTGTCTAGGTTACTAGCTGCACAAATAAGATTTAACAAAGGATCTCCTTAGTCATCGTATACATATTGCTGAAGTCAAATAATCCTATTTCATTCAGCTTTTCACAGCATGTAGAGCACACACACTGAATTTCAGAGGCATAGGAATTCAGTTTTCTAAAATGCGCTTTTCTTTTATGCATCACTTTTCAATGTATATCAAGTGAGTTTACAATCATATTTGTTGTCACTTTCATTCATGTCAGACCTTTTCCTTATTTGATTGAGATCTGAGTTACTGACTGTTACATCCTCGTTGAAAAATGAGAAGAAAAAGGGAAAGAACAGGAGACAACACGCCACAACTGAGCATCTGACCCAAGAGCTGAAACTCAGCAACAGTTCACACTCTTGCTTTTTCCTCTGAGCTAAGGTGGAAGACAAATCTCTTTTTTCCAGGAAGAAAAACATTTGGAAGTTGAAATAAATAAGTACCGGATGTCACTGAACATTGTTCACTGAGCATCTGCTGTTTAAGATCACCCTTGATTGATGACAGCTATTTTTAATTGTTGCTTTTAAAATTTAAATGCCCCCTGAGACATGTTATAAGTGTATTAGCGCATGGCAGGAGGCCTGCGAGGTGGGAAACACAGAACGGGTATTTTCATGTCATTAACACTTGAAACCAAGAAATACAATGTAAAATAAGATAACCATGAGAAACAATAGTCAAAAAGGCTAATCCCCAATAGATCTTTGTATGTTTGCCTTGACAAAGGTTTTTCCTGGTCTTGGTATAAGCAGTATAAAAGGAGAAAAATATTTGTTTGAGTAGATTATAAATTACAATCATGTAGCCACTTCTGAACTCTT
Source organism: Pseudonaja textilis (assembly GCF_049901715.1). NCBI lineage: Eukaryota > Metazoa > Chordata > Lepidosauria > Squamata > Elapidae > Pseudonaja > Pseudonaja textilis. Next base: position 103,278,621 of record NC_141992.1, read on the forward strand.
TTAAATTAATGTAAATTGTAGAAAAGGTGTTAAGATAAAAATGACACAAGAAATATTCTTCTTTGTTTTCCCTCTTATACATAGGCACAATATCACTTAAATCACATTCTATTTGCACCATTTAAAATATGGTTATTTTAAGAATTGCAATAGCAAAGGTGAAAATCTGTTCCTTTTCATTTAGATATATTTTTGGAATGAAATAGGCTTGCAGCGATATGCTTTAAAAGGAGGGTAAAAGATGCAAGGAAATAATTAAATTTCTTCTTACCTGTTTTTTCTTTAATTTCACACAAAACATTAAAAAGTGCAGGTTTCATTCTGTGACAGTTTAGAGCATGTTTTCTGCAAGGAAATCAGAAAGGATTAGGTTTGACGTGAGCCACAGAAAGGTGAATATCTTTAAAAATAGATTACAGGGGATTCCTTACACAAAAAAAGTATTAAAGGTTATAGCACAGTGGAAATTATGCCAAAGTGAAAAACAGTTTTCAATTTTATACTGAATAGGAGATCAGTTTGGTGATTCTAAATGCTACCAAATAGGGAACTATTTGACACTGCTGTTCCAGCAGCATTCATATAACCTATACTTGCTGGCCTGGCTATTAACTGATCAATGCCAGGAGCATGTAGAAGCCCTTCCAGTGTTTAATGATGATCTTATTCAACTACGTAGGGAACTTTTGTATGTTCTTCTTCCTTCCACACACACACCCATTCATCCATGTTTTACAATTCTTTGTGTTGAAGCAGCTCTACTGGAAAGGTTTGAAAGCCCTTTAAGGAAACCTGAAGTACAGAATAGCCATTTTTAAATAAAATAGTCCCAGAATGCAGAGTTATACTGCTAGAGAGAGAGGGAAACATCTAATAAGGCAGGATGGAAGTGGAAAAAAACAATTACTTTCATGTTCCTCATAACTTACTGGCTTCCTTAAAGGAGTAAAAACCATAGAGTTAAAATCTCCATAGAATTATTAGGCATAAAGTTAAAAAAAAATTCAATCAGGATAACAAATCATCACCATCACCACTACCATCATGTTGCTATTCTAGTATTCAAAAAAGAGAATTTATATGGGTCATTTCCTGCCCCACTTCCTTGTGCCAAAATGGGCCAGTTGTTTGTTTATCAGGTTGATTAGTTTCATGTCCCAGCAGATGCCCATTGAAGGAAAGAAACAATCTAACATTGCTGTAACAATTACTATTTCTTTGACAAGTAATCTCTTCTGAAGATGTGCTGCTATAATATGCAAGAAGTCTAATCTCATTGGGCATCAAAAAATGGGTTTGAGAATCAAAATTACATGTCATCAGAACATGAACATTTTGGTGCCTCGGGCAGAAAAATTGAAGACCCTTCCATTCCACTGATTAACATGGAGTACAATCCATTAGGCAGAACTCTTTTGCCAGAAGCCCATCACTTCTATGTGCGAGAGAGCATCCCACTGGTGTGTACACAATGTGTTGGAACTGCTTTCTTTCCATTCCTAACAGTACCCCAAATCCCTGACTCTGGCTCACAATTGGCACACTAGCACACAGTATATTTTGATTTCCCAAATATCAAAACTATTTTAAAAATAGTGCACGTAATACCACACACTTTAAAAAAATCTTTGATATTTCCAATCATGGGTTACGCAAAGCAGAAAAATAACAAAATACACATTTCCTTTTAAAAAACAGATCTGCTTTTTAAAAGTCTGTAAGCAAAACTGCATACACAGGTATATAAAGGGTAACAAGCAACAAAAACCATCTTTACATTTGGAATTGATTTTCAAGCACATTTAATAGTATCTATACACACTAAGTATTTAAACCAAACATCAACTCTTGCAACTTTTAGAAACACCTTTCCTTTGCTTTGTCTTATAGTAATATTGGGAAGCATCATACAGCAGAAGCTATTGTTCATCAAGTCCAAGGTTTCTAACAAAACAAGGTTATGAACCCTGCACTTCTTGGCCCGATGATGCTTTAAAGCTATGCTATATGCCTTATAGTAACAAGAGCCACTGAAATCTATTGAACTTACTTGTAAGTAATCACTTAAAGAATTCCACTGTTAGCTGGTGCTATCTATCAATACCATCTCAGTGAATATTAGGTGTTACAAAGCAAGTAAGCTATGCAATTTACCACTGACACATAAAATCTAACAATCTATCCCAGGTGATTGTGGAAAGGATTATAGACACAGAGTGCAAATAAAATGTTAAAAGCTTTTCTATGTAAGATTATTTTATTAATTATTGTCCTTTATTTCCAATTTTATGTCTCCTTTATTTTACGATTTTCTATCGTTAAAATTGTTTTTTTTAATTCATTTTAACTTTAAAGATTTGCAGAAATATTCTAGGAGAGTGCTATATAGTTATATATACTGATGTGTGTTTAAGAAGCTCCATTTTTAAAATGCACAGAGGCACTAAAAGTGTAACTCTATAGTATCTACAGTGAAGTTTTATAAAATAATTCTATGGGATTTTTTTTTTAAAAAAGTATGTGACTCTTTCTCAAAATTCAGTTTGAAAAGAAACAAACTAACATGGTGGCTTGTGAAAACAATTGCAATGCTAAAGATAAAAAGTATTGTACAAATGCTCAAATGCTTCAATGTGCACGTTAGTAACAGGCACTTACAACTTGCCTTAGATTATGACCTGCTGTTTCATATACATTCATGTGGTTTCATTATAAGCACATCCCGGAATGGATATCTAGTTGGGAAAGTAGCAACATTTACAGGCTGCATTCTACTATCTTCTAGGCTTCTTAAAAGGCTCAACTCCTTATGATAGAAATATATATTTATCCTTTTGAATAACACACATAGAAAAAAATGCAACATCAATACTTACTATCACATGAGGAAGGGAAATTATTCAGTTTGTACAAAGGGGCCACCAAAGGGAACAAGTATTAAACATTATTAAGCTCACTGGTTTTCAATGGGATTAAGTGTGATTAAGGTTTTTTGAACAGTACCTAAAGAGCTATAAGAAAGATCTTTCAACAGCGCTCTTCAAAAGATGTTGGTTTTTTGCTATTTCAAAAGTAGAAAACAAAACACCAGCCTTTTTTTATAGCCAGTCCCTTTGCATTTTTCTTTTAAACTATAAAAATCACCCAAAATATTTTTTGAATAATGGTTGATACCATAATCTATTTACCTCTTCTGTTAGATAGCAGATGCAGTCTGATATTTACACCCAAAGTTCAATCTCTGAAATATTACAGCTAAGAATATGACAAGATTTAACTTCTTTTTCGGATCAAATACAAATTAAGTTGACTATTTGAGACTTTCAGTTCATGAACTACTACAAACAAAAGCACATGGGAAGCTGTAGCTCCCAACTCAAATCATCCAGTCAAGTTAGCTGTTCAGCCTTGTCTAACTTAACTAAAGTCAGTCACAAGAATAACATCCATTCCTTGGAACCTGTTTTTCTCTTAAGTCCTAGTAAAAACGTAATTTTAGGCTAATACAGTCGTCTAGTGAAAATCTGATTTTTCTTTGGGATTACTTTCTTTCCCGAAGGCTAACAGAAAGAGCACAGAAAACCCAAGTATTTGTCTAGATCAGATCCTCGTGTTAAATACGCGTAAGTATCATCTTCGTCGTCGTCATCACTCAAGGACTCACCTGGCCTGCGCTTCATCCAAACTCTGATCGGTGATGGTCATGATCTGCTGTAAAATGTCCCCGATGTCTTGTTTTCTTCCCCCCTCGGTTTCAGTGCCGGCAGCTCCGTCCGGCATATGTTGGGACAGGCCCGGATGGCCAGCCATCCCCACTCCGGCGTGGGAATGCATCAACCTGGGCTGATCATCCATCCCCAAGGCAAGGCGCGGACGGGGCCCCTTCTTTTCCCCCCTTCTCGAGCTTTTTCGGGAGCGCGCTTCTTGGAAGAGAGGAATCAAGTGCTGGGCTCGCCTTCCTCCCTTGCCTTTCTTCTCTGGGTTTTCAAAAAAGAATATTATCCCTTAACGAACCTCAAACCTCCCGAGGGAGGGAGGGACGGAGGGGGGAAACAACACTCTCGGAATTCTTGTGAGGAGGCTATCGGCTCCAGCAGGCAAGGAAGCGGCGCACTGGAGCGGGATCAAGGCGAGAAGCCGGATCGGGCTCGCTTTTTGCTGTTCCTTTTTCTCCCGTCCCAGCCAGGGTCTCGCTTTTCGCTGTTGAGGTGGCCGACAGGGCAGCGTTGGAGGCGGTCGACGGTCGGCAAGCTACCACTTAACCCTTCCTCGAGCAAAAACCCGCCTCGATCTGAAAGCCGAAGGGAAGAGCCGGGCAAACTTTCCCTGCCCGCCCGCCCCGCTTGGGAGCCAGATGCTCTCCCCGAAAGGAGCTTCGCGCTGCGAAGAGCTGACGGCGAAAAGCACACACAACCCGGCGCCTCGGCCAAGGCAGTCAGCCTCCCTCCCCCTCAACTCGGCGTCTTGGCGAACTCCGGAGAGTCTCTTTCCAGCCTCCTGCTTTGTTTCAGGCTCAAGCTCAGGACTCCTGAAACTGACACAGAAAAGGCACAGCCAGGAAGGAAGGAAGGAGGGAGGGAGGGAGGGAGGAGGGAAAGGAGGAGAGCAGATGGGTGGTGCTGATGAGAGAGCCGAGAGGGCGCCTCGCCCTCCTGATTGGCCGCCGCTCGCCGCCGATAACTCCTCCCCGCTTTCGCCATCACCGATCCTCCCCCCCACCCCCGCGGGCGGCTGCCTGTCAGTCACCGGGTTCAGAGGTGCGCAGCGCTGGAGGCTCCAGGCCTTAAAGAGGCAAGCTGGAGTTGGAAGGGAAAAGGGGCTCCTGCCTCCGACTTAGTGGAGCAAGCAGCTGCCGGTTGATGGTAGTGCGTGCAGGAGAGGCCGTCTTCAGTCAAACGGCAGGTTTTCACTCGAAACCGGGAGTCTGATATAAAAGAAATGCAACTGAGTCATATTGAGCCTGGTAGTTGCTGTTGGAAGTAGCAGGCTTGAATAGAGCCTGCAGATCCTGCATACAATAATAAACTTCTAGTTAGTCATCAGTATTATTTTGGCTGGGACAATCATTTGTTGTTTCTTTTTGTTAAAACAAAACGAAGTGAAACTGGGAGCCACCCATCCTTCCCGATCTGCTGCAGATCGGCCAGAGATCCACGGTAGGTCAGATTTAACTCCTGCCCCATCTTTCCAATATTGTAGGCAGCCCAACTAATTCAGAAGGGAAGAAAATATCCTAGCCGGGCCACCCAATTCTATCTGCACACATTTAATTATGAGAGGCATGCTATTAATGAGCAATACTATAAAAGGCATTTGTAGATTAGAAGAAATGATAAAGATAACCAGCTGGTGATGTAGCGCTCAAAGTGGCATTAGAAAATAGTGCTCAGCTAACTGGGTTACTCATTTCTGCACATAATCAACCGTCAGAGATTCTCAACCTTTTTTTGGGGGGGTCATGGTTCCTTATTGAGCTGCTGGAACTTTGGGACCCTGCTCCCTCCCCCCATAGTTGCTGTTAGCTGGGAAAAGGATATTTTCTGGGGTGCCATTGGCTTCTGGTGATTGCCTGAACCTCTGCAGTTCTCTTGGCAAGATTTCATATGTGGCTTGCCATTGCCTGTTTCCTAGGGCTGAGTAAGAGTGACTGGCCCTGGGGCACTCAGCTGGCTTCATGCCCAGGTCAGGAGTACTTCCAGTTTCTAGCCTAGAAGTTTAACCACTACGCCAAACTGGCTGTTTTTTTCTACTGAGTTAAAATACCATTTATTAGAGATTTCATTAATTAAAATATTTATTATAAATTGAATTTTCAGCATATAAGATGCAGAAATTAGTACAGTAGAGATATGAGGTTTATGACAAATTGATCAACTTTGCAGTTAAGTCAGTGGTTTGTGATGGAAGAAATGGGCCTTTATAAGCTTTTTATATTTATTTATTTATTTATTCAACTTATATGCCTGCCTTCTCAATCAATGACTATGGGTGGCTTACAATTTTTAAAAAATATTACAGTCAAAATATTAAAAACATTTTAAAGCAATAAAAGCAGTAAAACCATCAAAAATACTAAAACATTCAATTAAATATACAAATTCAATATATTGTTGTTTATTGGTGGTTATTTTGTACTGCATTTTTGTGAGCTATCAGCTACCCAATGTTGTGTTTCGTGAGATGAGTGGCCATATAAAATAAATAGATAAAATGAAGGAGGGAGTTCTAACTACGTCAAGCTCCTGGAGAAAAGGAGAGACAAATACTGAATTCCTATCATTTTGCTCACTCCATGGGCTATTCCTAGATCCTGCCAGCCACAGTCACTCATTGCCAGCACTAGTCAAGGACAGCACTAGCTTATTATCAGTTGCCCTCTCGTGCTTCATCCTGCATCTCATCTCCATGCCAGGGACCCAGCAATAGGGCTATTCCTTTTAGCATCGGTTTAGCGCTTCTTCAGAAGAGCACTAGATCCATATTCAGAAATAATGAATGAATTAAAGATTATTACATACAGTCACTATGCACTCAGTTGAGGACAAGCCTAGCTGAATTTAGTGGATGTATAAACCTGCAGTGGATCCAAGAACATCTTCCTGGAATTAAGAAATGTGCATATAGATGATTATAGTTTGGGTTCCAAAGTGATTACTAGAGATGAGAGAGGTATCTGTTGGGATTGTGCAGAGTTTTTCAATCAAAAAGTCCTTTTCAAACATTTGCACATTCTGGGAAAAATGTGTTCCAGATCTAGTTCAAAACAATTTAGGTGGTTAACATAATCACTACTATCTAGATAAAAAAATAATATGAGCATTAGTATACCAGCATTTCTTTTTTCCTTAATTTCCCCCTTCCTACCATATTGCTGATTAAACCTGCAAAATGGTGGGATATAATAACTTATTATTATAATTCAATTAAACAATATCAGCAGATAGCCAGAATCTGCAAAGACAAAGTCAGGAAAGCAAAGGTTCAAAATGAACAAAAACTTGCATCCAAAGTCAAAGATAATAAAAAAAAGTTTCTTCTGACATATAAATAACAAGAAAAAAATCAAGGAACAGTTGGTCCACTAAAGACGAAGTAACAAGGAAGTAACAGGCAGGAGAGGGAAAGCATAGCTATTTAACTCATTCTTTACATTGGTCTTCACATAAAAAGAAACAATAGTCCATCCTACCAAAAACATAACTGTAAAGGACAGACAAGAAATAAAACTTAAAATAAGGGGGGGGGGGAATAGTAAGAGAACACCTCTCTGATCTTGAGCAATACAAATCACTGAGAGCTGATGGATTACATCCCAGAGTTTTAAAGGAGCTGGCAGATGTCATCATCTCAGAACCACTGTATCACATCTTTCAAAAATCCTGGAGCACCGGGGAACTACCAGAGGACTGAAAAGAGCTGATGTGGGTCCCATCTTCAAAAAAGGGGAAAAAACAGACCCAAGAAAATACAGACCAATCAGACTAACATCAATACCTGCGAAATTACTGGAAAAGATAATTTAAAACACAACAACAGATCAGCCAACATCTAGAAACAAGTAAAGTAATAACTAGCAGTCAGCATAAGTTTGTTAAAAACAGATCGTGCCAAACCAATCTTATTTCATTTTTCAACATAGTGACTAAATTAGTAGATGAGCAAAATACTGTAGACATAATACTGTGGACTTAGACTTCAGCAAGGCATTTGACAAAGTGGATCACAACCTACTTCTTGGTAAGCTAGAAAAAAGTGGGATAGATAGCATCACCATCAGATGGATTCGCAACTGGCTGACAAACCATACTCAACAAGTAGTCCTTAAGCAACAGACTTCTACATAGACTTCTGTAAAGCCTTTGATTCAGTGGTATATGACAAACCACGGTCATCTCCATCTTCAAAAAGGAAGACTCCAGCCTAGTTGAAAATTACAGACCAATCTCCTTATGCTGCGTCACCTGTAAAGTCATTGAATCAATTATTAACCAATCCATTATCCTCCACTTAGAGACAAACAACCTACTCTCCAATAAACAATTTGGTTTCAAAAAAAAACTATCCTCTAATCTGCAACTATTATACTACAAAAACATATGGACTACACAACTCGATCAGGGCAAAGCAATAGACTTCTACATAGATTTCTGTAAACCTTTGATTCAGTGGTACACAACAAACTACTATTAAAACTAAAATCTTATGGTATCTCTGGACACCTGCATAACTGGATAGAAGCATTCCTGTCAAACAGACGACAAATGGTCAAAATTGGGAGCGTCCTATCAAATTCTGTACCTGTCAACAGTGGTGTCCCCCAAGGCAGTGTTCTAGGACCAACTCTTTTCATACTCTACATAAATGACCTCTGTGATCATATTAAGAGCAACTGCGTTTTCTTCGCTGATGATGTAAATCTATTCAACAATACTACTACACTCCAAAAAGACCTTGACTATGTATCAGAATGGTCAAACAAATGGCAACTTCAAATCTCAACAAATAAATGCTCTGTCTTACATATTGGCAAAAAAAATCAAAAAATAAAATACAGGCTGAATAATCAAGACCTTGTTGAGGATCCAAACTCTATCAAGGACCTTGGAGTACTTGTCTCTAATGATCTAAGTGCCAGAGCCCATTGTAACTACATAGCCAAAAAGCAGGGGTGGGATCTGACCGGTGTAACTACATTTTGCCCAAATGCTATTACTCTTCTCATAATAGTACAAGCAATGCGAAGGTACAGGGATACAGCACTTTCCACACTTTCCTGTTTGCAATCTTTTAAGGCAGGGGTCGCCAACCTTTTTGACTTCAGGGACCACCAAACTCATAATTTTAAATCTCAGGGACCACTTATATGAATTTTGACTGATGGTGGCTTGCTGACATTGTTGGGAGAGAGAGAAATCTGATCTAACCCCCCCCCTCTCTCACATACACACACACACAAACACACAAATACACACACACGGGCGGGGGTGGGATTCAAATTTCTTCACTGGTTCTGTGGACTTGGCCTAATTTGTGGGTGTAGCTTGGTGGTCATGTGACTGGCTGAACATAGCTTGTATGTAAATATTATAAATATTGATGTAAATATTGATGTTTTTTTATAAAAAAGAGAAACTTTTACCCAAAATTAGGCAAAGGAGACAGGCAGATTGAGTTGCTCACAGAATCATAGATTCTTTCAGTGATCTATCTTTCTGCCATTGGCTACCTGAGTCTGTCACATAAAATTTGCTAGCAAGAAAACTCACAAAATTAACTCACAACACACTGTGTATGTAAATATTGATTTTTTTTATTAAAAAAGAGCAACTTTTACCCCAAATCAAGCAAAGCAGGCAGGCAGACTGAGTTGCTCACAGAATCACAGATTCACTCAGAGATCTATCTTTCTGCCATCCGCTACCTGAGTCTGCAACTGAATAATTAAACCTTCAGTCCTAAGGAAGGTTCGGCTCTGCTTAAAAGCAGAGCTGAAGATCTAAAGATTAGCCAGAAAGCAAGAAACCCAATAGTTTCCCACTTTCTAGCTAATCTAAATCACACAGCAGAACCGCTGATGGTCAGGAAAAAAAAAAGGAAAAATAGCAACTTAGCGGGCAAGTTTGCCAAATAAGGAATGAGTGGGCGGGGAGGGTTCCCGTGGGCCATGTGGACGGCACAGCCTTGTGTTCCCATGCAGCCTGGATTAATTGCTTTGGGGGGTGCTCTGGGGGTGAATATTTCTCTGCAGACCACCAAAACTTTCTCACAGACCACCAGTGGGCCGTGGACCACCAGTTGATGACCACTGTTTTAAGGTAAACAACCAACCTGTCCTCTATCATTCTTATACAGGCTAGTACTCTGGCCATCCTTTCACCAGACTAATGTCCTTAGTTAATAAGATAGCCCCTCCCTCAGCAGTACTTCAGGTGGATTAATTCTCTTTGTTCCAGACCTTCCCAAAATGCCCTAATTTTTCGTCACCATTACATAAACTTTCCATGCAGAAGGAAGAGAACTGGAAACTCTGTCTGCTAGAGTGCTAGGAGATGGACAATAATAATTCTGCTTTATTTTCTCTTAAGTGTTTTCTTTATTTTGAAGCAGAGGTACAGAATAAGAGAATAACAGGATTGGAAGGGACCTTGGAGGTATTCTAGTCCAACAGTGCTATCATGTCACCCCTAGTCTTTTTTTTTCACTAGACTAGACATACCCAATTCCTGCAACCATTCTTCATCTGTTTTATGAAGCCCCCTAATCATCTTTGTTGCTCTTTTCTGCACTTATTCCAGAGCCTCTACATCTTTTTATAATATGATGACCAAAACTGGATGCAGTATTCTAAGTGTGATATTTCTAAGGTTTTTAAAGTGGTTGTCAAGTCTGTCCCAACATAATTATTTAAGAAAGGAAGATCCTCAACTCCATTTCTTTGAAGTGAAAGATTATTTTAGTAAAGTCAAGTGGTAACAGCAAAAGTACAGTTGGATCTGTGTATTTCCCATGCAGAGGTTGTCCTTGTCTGTTGCCCTAGCCCTCCCCCAGTGGTGCAATTCAACCGAAGTAACAACTGGTTTGGTGAGTGGACGTGCGCTTCACGCGCACACCTAGCATTTAAAAAAGACAATTTCTAGCTATAATACTTACTTTCTGCTGCAGCCCAAGTGAGTAAAACCACTCTGCCTCACAAATTAGCTGAGCTCAAAAACAAGGAAATAAAGCATAGGAAAAGGGTGGAGCCAAATGATTATTGGAACTACCGGTTCGCCCGAACCAGTCTGAACTGATAAAATCCCACCCCTGCCCTCCCCACTTTACCAGTCCAATAGTATTCATTTTTGATGTTTTTAGAATGGCTTTGAAGTTTGGCTGTATGTCTTTGGGGGGGCGGTTTATTCTGGTCTGACACCTCTGCTTCTCATCAGCTTGTCTATCCCCCTTGTCTTCCCCATTCCTATGCCCAACCTTTACTTCCCCAAATTCCACCTCTCTTCCTTGCTTTTTATGGCAGGTTGTCAGCAAAATGAAGAAGCTGAAGCTGCCAGGCCTGTTGGCAGTACTAATACGTTACATGATGTTGATTCTATTCCCTCTGTTAATGCAACCTAGGCTATTTTGGCTGCTGCCGCATACTACTGGCTCATATTTAAGTGATTGTCCACTAACACTCCAAGATCTCACTTGCAGTTACTGCTGTTGAGCTAAGTTTCAGCTAATCTGTACCTGTATATTTGATTTTTCTTGCTTAAGTGTAGAAGCTTACTTTTCTCTCCATTGACTTTCATTTTGTTAGATCAGGCCCAGTGCTCAAATGGCACTTATGGCACCCGGGACATTTGCTATAAAGGTTCAGTTCAACACTCAGAGATTACAAAATTGTTACCAATTGTCATTTTTAATATGACAGAAAAGAATAATTATGTCTTATTTTCACCTGCTGTATTTTAGAGTCCACTCCTCAGACCTGATAAAAAGCCAAGTGTGATCCATACCCCTGTTTTAAAATATTGTTGAGTCAATGGAAGGAAAAATAGTACATGGTCAAGTGCTCACATTTATTCTTACTAGTCAATGTTGGAAAGAATAACCCTCCAAACTTAAACAGAACAGGACAGAATTTGGCATGATAGGATACGTGTATCAAGCTCAATTTTATTGAGGGCTGCATCAGCATTATTATCATTGCCCTCAAAGGACCAGTTGCACGTAAGGCTATAATGACCCAGAGCAAACAGGTGGGTGTGGTTGGGTAGATGTGCCTGGATGGTCACAGCTGGGTTGCTGTGACAAGGTGGGTGTAGATGGTGGGCGTGGCTGGCTTGATGCCGCTCACTGAGGGTGGCTGACTCAGGATGGCTGGGTCAGGAAAGAACAAGTCACATTGGCTAACTTAACATGGGGACAATTCAGTGCCCACAACTCCTTGCCTCCTGTCCTTCTTGCTGCCAATGGCCATGGCTTTCCCACATGTGGCGGAGCCTCCCACTGAAAGGGAAGTGCTTGTGAATGTATGGCCAGGGTGTGAGACCAGGCTGGCAAGTGGGTCATGGAGGTGCTGGAGGTGCTGATGGTAGACAAGACACTGAGCTACTACCACTCTGATCTACAACTTTGTGGTGGCCACCCAGGTTGGAACACAGGCAGCCTTAGATCTGACCTGCAGGTATGCCCTGGAGACAGAGAGGGGCCGGCCTCCTGCTCCCTAGACCCCAGTCCACCCCAGCAGTCCCCCTGGGTGCACACATAGGAGGCGGCAAGTACGGGGGGACTTGACATCCCCAGTGACCATCTTGCCTCACAAGCTGACTGCATTTTGAGGGCTTCTCTTTCACCCAGGATGCCAGCTCCTGTGCACTTGCTGCCTCCTCTGCATGTACCCAGGGGTAGTGTCCATCCAGGATAGAGTGGGCTGAGGCCAAGGCTGGTCCCTTGTTGTCTCCAGGGTGGCACCACAGGCCAGATCTAACCACATTGTGGGCTGAATCTGGCACGCAGGCTTTGAGTTTGACATGTCTGTGATAGGAGAAGCTAGCAATTTTTTTTTTAAATGTTGGACTTCAAAAATCGCCCATGAGACAAAAATCCCCCAGTGTTCCCTTTAGGATCAATGGCAGCAACTGAGATTGCTGATGCCTGCTTCCTCCATTCTTAGCCCACCTCCCACCTGGTCATGTGATTAAGCTAATATTAAAGAATTGGAAGGAATTCCGCCAATGCTTACTCTGTATGTTTTCTTAGTCTTTCTTTTCAGCTGTACTTCTGTGCAGAATATTCTTCTCCAAGGTCTGAACTTTCTGAATATAATACAACTTGAAGAATAACAGCTAAAATGTACAAGACTGAAGGAGGCTGGTCTAAACCCTGAATCCTTCATGTAGAAAGCACTGGGACCTATGTATCATATGCCATCTTTCTTACCCCCTCATACTCAAGACCACATCTGATTTTATTATTTTTAATAGGTTTTTTTAATCTTACTTTTTAAAAACTTAAAATGGAAGCTAGTGTACTCTAGAGCAGTGTGGTGATTTTGCTGGAAGTTTTTGGAAGTTAGGTTTGTCTGAAATGAAATTGCAGGTACTAAGTGAAGTTACATATATAATTCAATTACTTTCTAACTCAGTTGAGTAAAGTGATTTTGTACAACATCCTACTTGTATTCTGAATTTTTGACACAATGAATGTAACATCCAGCTTCATCTCTATTTCCACATTGGTCCCAAAGCTTTGTTGTTGTTAGTTGCAAAGTCATGTCCAACCCATCGCGACACCATGGATAACGTTCCTCCAGGCCTTCCTGTCCTCTACCATCTTTTGCAGTCCATTCAAGCTCAAAGTTATTCTTAGAACAGAAAAATAATGGTCATTTGAGCAAGGTTTACTTTTTCAGAATAGTGAAAAAAGATAAAGGTAATCAAATCTGGTTCAGCATCCTGGGCAGCGGGGGACCTGGATGAGGACCAATCTTGCCAATTTACATTCTGATAAATGGATATTTTGTGATTAGTCCTGCAATTACAACGATTTTGTGAAGATTCCCATCACATATCCTCAAAATTTCCAATGTGTCCATTGCTTAAGTTTATATTTATTTATATCAATGCATCTTTATATTGTTCTTGAATAAAAACGTATCAGTATGACATAAGTAACAATTAGCGTGTTTGTTTTTTAACAGTGCAGGGTTTTTGTTCTTATACAGCTCCTTTTGTGATCTCAACTAGTATAACTCAAATGTTTGCTTACTTACTCCCTGTTGCTTCTAGACTCTTTTCTCTGGAATGTTGAGGTTCCTACCTGTCATTTGGAGGCTACAAAGAGCAGGAGAGGAATTCTTTCATCAGATTTCCTCTGTCAGACCATATCTTGTTCTGTATTCCAAACTCTCAACCTTGGCAGGTAGCCAATTTAAGCCCTTCCTATAAGTCTGGGTGAGATTCTTTGTATGAGTTGTCCGGATAGTAATAAAAAAATAAATTTTCCTATCCCAATCTAGACAGAAATGCAGCTAGATGCTCAGAAAATAATATGTCAATTATCAGTCCTCAGGTTATAAGTATTCATTCAGCAACTGTTGAAAGTTACAAGGGTGCTGAACAAGGGGGACTTATGACAGGTCCTCATAGTTCTGGCCATCATGGCCTCCCTAAGGTCATGTGATTGCAATTTCCTACGTTCCTAGCTAGCTTCTCACAAGTAAAGTCAGTGGAGAAACCAGAAGGAAGTCAAAAATTACAATCACATGAAGTGACCTCATTTAAAGATCTGTTGGGTCCCGACTTAACAATGGCAACTTGGACTGCCAAAAATGCCATTATGTGACATCACACTTTACAATAGTAGCCATGAACTCATTAATCCAACTCTATCCTTTGGGGGGGAGGGGAGTCAATGCTGTTTCCTCTACTTCCCTTTCAGTTAATATAATTATAATATAAATTAACATATTTATATGAATATAAATACAGTATTCAGTATCAGGAAATTAACTCCCAAGCATAATCTGTTTGTGTACTTTAAACATGGTACTTTAAATGTGGCAAATCTAGACAGCATCCTAAAAAGCAGAGACATTACTCTGCCAACAAAAGTGTGTATAGCCAAGGCTATGGTATTCCCAGTTGCAATGTATGGCTGTGAAAGCTGGACCATAAGAAAGGCTGAGCACCAAAGAATTGAGGCCTTTGAACTATGGTGCTGGAGAAGACTCCTGCGAGTCCCTTGGATTGCAAGGTGATCAAACTGGTCAGTCCTAGAGGAGATCAACCCTCTTTAGAATGCCAGATCCTGAAGATGAAATGGCCACCTAATGAGAAGGACTAACTGGAGATGAGCCTAATGCAGGGAATGATTGAGGACAAAAGAGGAAGGGGACAGCAGAGAATGAGGTGGCTGGATGGAGTCACTGAAGTAGTCAGCATGAGTTTAAATGGACTCTGGGGGATGGTAGAGGACAGGAAGGTCTGGAGCAGCATTGTCCATGAAGTCATAATGGGTCGCACACGACTTTATGACTAACAACAACAACAACCTTAAACATATCTGAAATCTTCACAAATCAAAATTTTGGAAAAATTGGCACCAAGATAGGACGTTGCCAGTGATGAAGGCATAGAGGATTTATGGAAATCCTTCACCTTTTTGCATTTCACTGGTTGCTTTTATAGACTGGCATAATGGGTTGTAAGATAATCTTGAGGAAACGATGCAACTAAAACAATGGTCAGATAAAATAAATTTGACTCAGGCAGAAATCTAATTTGAGAAATCATTTCAGAAATAACCCTCTCTTGCAAGATTGATATTACCTCTTTGAGGTAGATCAGACTAGGGAACCAAAGTTACGAATGCTAATACTACTTTTATTATAAGGTTACAGTAACAGAATCTTGTGAATTTGCCTCCCTCCTCCTTCTCCTTATACTCAGGAGAACTAGGGAGGTTCAACTCTGAGAGACGTTTTCAAATTATATGTCTGTCTTAGACTCAGATTTATTTTATCTGACCGTTGTCTTTATTGCAGTCCTTTTTCCTGTTCCTCAAGGGTACTCTTACAGCCCATTACAGCTGATCATGGCAATATGGCATCTGTGAGTACAACTGTGTCAAATGCCCATAGGACAATTTCTTTTTTGTGGAATTAGTGTTAATTACTTTGTGTGTCCTAAAACTCAGAGTCATAATGCATCTACCACCATCTAATTTTCATTCTGTAAATCTTGGATAAATCAGTGTCCATGTGAGCTCTGAAGTTAGGAACATGGTGGGGAAAGGAGCAGCCTTGTGAATCCTTGTGTTTTGTTTAATTTTTGAAGGGAACCCAAGACCCTGCTTCCACATGTAGCTAGAATCCATTAGGTTTTATTAGAGAATATCTCTATATTGCTGTGCTACAGAAAGAAAGAAATACACTGAGATCAGAAAATTGTGCTGGGACAGCGAGGTGATATAAATTGCAGAGCCCATTAGATTTAACTCATTTCCCTGAAAAAGCTAAAAATCTATAATCACAAGTCAAACCCCAAAACCCACAGTCTTATTGGCAGGTTAGTAGAAATCATTTTGACTAATTTACTGCAGTTAGCAAGTTTAGTCAAACACTGGAGAAAAGGAGGAGCACCACTAGGTATTTTCCTGCAGTGACATTTTTTTTAAAGTTATGGTAATAGCAGTAACTCAGATTAGAACCCAGAGTGATTCTTAAAGTGCCTGGGTAAGATTTCTGGAAAGCAATTTAAAGAAGCAGAAGCAAAACTACCAGCCATTATAAAAGTTGCACAATGTTTCTATTAGACATATACAAACAATTAATATTCGTTTCCCTTTACCAAACCTGGAAAGAGTATGGAGTAAAGGGCATTTCTTTTTAAGTAGAAGAAAGAAAAGTTCCTGTGGGTTTCACAGTTTCCCCACCAGAATCTAAGGATGGAATTTATTAGTTGGACTCAATATAGGCCATTTTAACAGTTGAGGAAGAATAGTTAGGAGAAATTCATACAAAATAGCCACTTCTCTAAATATACACTCATGGAGACTATCTGCACAGTGTGCTAAAATGTGGGCAACCATGGAAGGAAACACAGTGGTCACCTAACCAGGGGTGGGATTCAAATTTTTTAACAACTGGTTCCGTGGGTGTGGCTTAGTTGGTGGGCATGGCTTGGTGGTCATGTGACTGGGTGGACACAGCATGGTGTTCATGTTACTGGCTGGGTGTGGCCAACTCAACATCACTCACATCGAGGCACGCATCTCCTCGCCTGGCCTCTCGTGACTGTGGGGATGCTGCAACAGTCATAAGTGTGAAAAACAGTCATAAATCACCTTTTTCAGTGCCATTGTAACTTTGAAAGGTCACTCCACACAAGCAAAGTACCAGCAAAGGAGGAAAAAAAATTCCAAAGAAGTTCCAGAGACAGGAAGTCTAGTCCTGCCAAGAATGTAATAAGGGTTAATGGAGAGGCAGTTTCTGTAAGCAACATCAGAATGTTTCCTTCCTGCCTTCCTTACAGGATTAGGCTAGTAATTTCTTCTAACAACCGGTTCTCCAAACTGCTTAGAATGTTAACAACCTGTTCTAGCAAATAGGTGCAAACTGGTAGAATCCCACCCCTGCACCTAACCCAACATGTAGGATCCAAAAAGTATCTTTAATGGATTACCATCCAGCCAGTGTTTGAACACCTTGATGCAGAAGAATTCATCATACCATGTGAAAGTTTGTTCCACTGGCTGAGAGCTCCTATTATGAAATTCTTTTCTGATATCTAACTTGGACCTCCTCTGCAATAATTTTAATCTGTTTGGTCTTGGTCTTGCCTTCTAGGGGAATAGAAAGAAATCCTCTTTCTCTTCTGTGTGATTTTTGATAAAGCTTTTGGTGCATCTTCAGCTTTTTAGCTGCTTGTCAATTTAAGCATTAATCATTATATGTATCAATGGTTTGTTATAGATTAATTATACTCTGTCATAAAATATATATTATGCTAAACTAATAACTAACTTATTATTAAGTAGCCATTTATCTTTTAAGGAAAAGAGGTGTGAGAAAGGAATGGCCACAAAGACTAGTCATGTTTTTCACTCCCTAAAAATATAAACAAGCTTTGTTGTGAAACAAAAATTCAGCTTTTCCCCACCTCTCACCAACAGCTCTAACCCAACTGTACTTTTTAAATTGATTTTTGTTACGAAAAAAAAAAAATCAAGAAATTCTGCTTTGTGCAAATATTGAGACAGTGATCATCATGGAGGAGAACTGACAAACCCATGTTTTTCTCTCCAAGGGCTTTGGTGGGTGAATGCTATAAGCACAGTGTATCACAGAGTCACAAAAAGAAAACATTTGTTTGTGTGTTTTACTTTCTTGTATCCGATATCTATATACAGTTATATTATCAAAAGTCAAGGTAGCGCATAAACAAAATACATTAAAACAAGATTCAGAGTTTCCAAATGTATACATTAAAATCATTAGAATCTGCTCACCTGTCTGCCTCTGCAGAGGATTCCC
The DNA here is from genome assembly GCF_049901715.1 of Pseudonaja textilis. Classification (NCBI taxonomy): domain Eukaryota; kingdom Metazoa; phylum Chordata; class Lepidosauria; order Squamata; family Elapidae; genus Pseudonaja; species Pseudonaja textilis. The sequence goes on from NC_141992.1 coordinate 103,296,637, forward strand.
TAGGAAAAATATACATAATAAATACAAGACTGAATATATACAGGTAGTCCTCAACTTACAACCCCAGTTGAGTCTAGAATTTATGTTGCTAAGTGAGAAATTTGTTAAATGAGTTTTGTCTCATATTACAACTTTTCTTGCCATAGTTGTTAAGTGAATCACTGCTGTTATTAGATTAGTAATACAATGGTTAAGTGAATCTGGTTTCCCCATTGACTTTGCTTGCCAGAAGGTCACAAAAGGGGATCACATGACAATGGGACACTGCAACCATCATAAATGTGAGTCAGTTGTCAAGCGTCTGATTGCAAATTATGTGACCACGGGGACGCTGCAATGATCATAAGTGTGAAAAATGCTCATAAGTCAGGGCTGTTGTAATGGTCACTAAATGAACTGTTGTAAGTTGAGGACTACCTGTATAAGTAAAAGGAGTCCCTGTGGATTTTACTCTGCTAGTCACTGCTGACTATAGAGGGCGGTGCTCATCTGCATTTCAAGGCCACTGATACGGAGCTGTCTGAAGACATTTCTATAGTCATGTGGCCAGCATGACATCATGGAGCGCTGTTACCTTCCCATCAAAGTGGTACCTATTTATTTACTCAAATTTGCATGCTTTTGAACTACTAGGTAGGCAGGAGCTGTCGCAAGAATAGGAGCTTACCCATTGCGTATACACACAAATACACAAACACACAGTAATAATGTTATTTATTTATTTATAACATTTATAGGCCACACATCTCAAGGTAACTCATGATAATAAAGCACAATACACAGGATAAAATACCAAGAAATACCAATTTACCAAAATACCAATCAGTGATTAATGGTGATTAATGGATGTCCGAAAGATGCTTTTTCAGAAGGCAACTAGACTTTCTGGGTTTTTTCTTTAAAGACGTTTCGCTTCTCATCCAAGAAGCTTCTTCAGCTTTGATAGGATAGTGGGGAATGGAAGGATTTATATTCCTTGCAGACAGCTGGTCATTTGCATTCTTTTAGAGGGTCATTGAGAAGCTTGAGACACTCCATACATGGACTCTTCCCTGTAACCATCACCTGGAAGCACCCACATAGGAAAGAGAAGAATCCTTCCTAAAGAAATAAGACAGATTTTTATCCTCAAATTGATCTCCCCCAACTCCCAATTTTCAGAGGCTGCCTAAAAGGATACCATGGCTGACAATATTGAAGATTGCTGAGAGCTCCAGCAGGACATGCAGCATCATGTTCCCTGAATCCATATCCTACCATGAATCACCCATGCGAGCAACCAGGCCTGAATCCAAATGGCCAAAGGTCCAAATAATCCTTTTCCTCCAGAGTTCTTTGGATTGCTATTACATTACCTTCTCCACAACTTCCCTAGAAAGAGACATTTGGAGATAGGGTGAGAGATATTCCAGAGAGACACCCTGACGACAGGGCAAACCAGATCCTCTTTCATTCAAGGCAGCCAGAATTTCCATCTTCCACAATGAGGCCTTGACTATTGCCAAGACCCAGTTCATTATTTTCTTCCTAGTAATCTGAACCATACAGGAGGAGCAAGGGTTAGTCCTATAAGTGATAAAATGTTCATCATGAAGAACCCTGGCTGCTTCCCCAAGATTAACAAGTTTAAAAATCCCCCAAATGATTTTGTAAGACATTATTCCTGACCTCTCTTTGCATTCTGGCCGTGAAGCCTCCAGCTTGAAATAAATATGGGCAAATTTCTTTTCACCAGGATTTTAATTAATTGATGTTGGTAGTGGCTTTAATATCTTTCCAAATTTTTATTTATTTGTTTATTTAGTTTTGTCGTTTGACTTTGATGCAATGTTAGTGGTTCTTGGTGCTAAAACTAGTAGAAGGGCAGGATAATCATCATCATTATCATAGTTTCAGTCCCCCTTCTGCACTAGTAACGAACCTCTTTAGACAAAAGAGCAAATCCTCTTTGGGGATTTGAATTTGGTTGTTCACATACATATTTCACTGCAACTTTAATTTTAGTCGTTTTCATTGCAGTCCAAGTGGGCCTACAAATAGGACAGGTATTAAATAAACTTGTACGGAAGGGGAGATAGAAATAAAGATTGCAATCAAATCTTTGTTTTCTATAGATTAAAGTAATTAGTAATTAGTAATTATAGACCCATCCTCCACTTCCAGTAAACAAACAAACAAACAAATAAATAAATGCAGGAATTATCTCCAAACTATAGAGGTACAGAAGCTATCTACCTGCAATTTAAAAAAAGAACCAGCAATTTATTTCTTTCATCAATTTAAATTTGTTTATTTGCCAGCATTAAAGTTCAACTTTAATTACTGCACAATCATTTCCCAAGCTCTTATAAAGCACATTTAAATAAATTCAGAAATTTCCTAGTGTTCTTAAAATTTCCAGACCTGTGCTGATATTCATCTTTGAACATAGGATTTATAATTCTGGAGCTTTACAGGAAACTATTCTCAGTGGCTGTCAAGCTGGCCAATACCTGAGGAATTTCTGAGCCTGCCTATAGGGAAACAAACTCTGCCTGGTATGCACATTTCAGGAAATTTCTAAGTTATCTATTTGATAACGATTTATTCAGAGAGTAGATGGAGATACAAGATGACTGCTATCCTTAATGCTACAAGTTGGGAAGACTTAATTGAAGAAATTTATTTTCCAGGAAACTCACTCTGCAGTGTTGGAGTTCTTGAATTTAAGAGAAATTAAACATGAGTGTGGCAAATAAGTATTTTGAGTTTCAGAAATTAGAGCTTTAATAAACAGAGAGCAACAATAAACTGGTTTTCATAGCAGTTTAACTAATGAGAGAAGGAGATCTAGAATGCATGGTAGTTCTTCAAAAATGAGGTATAAACTTCTAATTTCAAACTGCAGTGGAAAAAAAATGGAAGAGAGAAGTCAATATAAGTGCAAAACAAGCTTAGTGAAGAACTGAAAACAAACAAAAGGACACACTGAAGAAAAATATAAGTAACCAGAAACTGATAGAGAGTTAGGATGGTTAAAAACTCAGAATGATTTGAAGTTGGAAAGGATGTTTAAAAGTTTATTTAAATAGCTTCCTAAACTTACTTGTATCATGACAAACCTATAATACTGATGCTTTTCTGGGCAATTTATTGGAGATGAGAATGAAGAAAGTTCACTTGTAAATAATGCATGCACAGGGAAATTGAGTTGTGTGAAAAATATGCTACATCTATAAAGCTATGGGGAAAGAAACATTTATTACAATATGTAGGTATGCATGTATTTGCAGAGCTCAAAAGCCACCCTGGTTGGAATCGATTTTCAGCAATGTACAATTCCTCCTCGATAAGTCAGGATAAAAACAAGATTGCTATATCTACTACATTGTGATGTTTTGATGAGCCAAAATACTATAAGGCTACTTCTGCTAACTGCTGGCTGCCTGCAATTTGGCAGTTCAAATCTCACCAGGCTCAAAGTTGACTCAGCCTTACATCCTTCCAAGGTCGGTAAAATGAGGACCCAGACTGTTGGGGGCAATATGCTGACATTGTAAACCACTTAGAGAGGGTCGTAAAGCATTGTAAAGTGGTATATAAGTGTAAGTGCTATTGTTATTGCTATTTTGCCCAAATGCAGAAAGTTGGAGAGATACCCCTCCCACAGAGAGCACAGTGGAGATCCTCAAAGCTCAACCTTATAAAGAATGGTTGCAGGAATTGATGTATTGATTCACTAATGTAGTGAAAAGAAGAACTATGGGTGAAATGATGGCAATATTCCAATATTTGAGGGGCTTCCACAAGGAAGACGGGTCAACCTATTCTCCAAAGCACCAGAAGGCAGGACAAGAAGCAATAGATTAAAAACTAATCAAGGAGAGAAGCAACGTAGAATTGAAGAGAAATTTCCTGATAGTACAATTAGTGGAATGGCTTGCCTTCAGAAGTTGTGGGGGCTTCATCACTTGAGGTTTTTACTCTAAGAGACTGGACAACTATTTGTCTCAAATAGTATAGGGTTTCCCGCTTGCGCAGTGATTTGGACAAGGTACTCCAAGATCCCTTCCAAATCTGTTATTCTGTTAATAAAGCAACAGAGGAGATAAGATTCCTGTATCATAAAAACTGCCATTAGTAGGAACAATTTGTTGGTGGACTAAAAGGGTATCTGAAATGTTTCATTATCTAATCTTTAAGATAAGTGTTGTGAGTCTTTGTAACTCTGGGAAAATGTTTTATATCTTTAGTCATAGGCAAAAATTGAAACCGCTTACAGAATTCAAATTATTCTATCAACCTAATTATAGCAATTTATCCAAAATCCAAAATTAAATTTCAGTACCGATAGATATAAATGTGTAACTTAACAAAAGAAATACAAGTATCAAAACATTAGTCTTCAGTGCAAAAAGTTTATTCATTCCTAAAACTGTTTTGGCATTTGAGGAATTATGGCAAATAAGTGTCATAAAGATAATTAGAACATAGTTCTAAAGGTAATGCTGTTTAAAATAATTCCAACAATAATAAATTGTGTCCCTTTCAGTATATAGGGTATAGGATTGCTTCAAAAGTGAAAGTGTGACATTTCCACACAGGCTAATGGGAACACAATGTCTAGGATGAGCTGTGCGAAGCACTGTGTTTGCTTCACTACCCTCAGTGACATCATCTTATAGCCAGAAGTATGTACCATAATGTCATCATGTCTGCCAACTTTTTTTTCTGTACCAAACATATTTTCTATGTTTACATCAAATTCTTTACAACAGCTCATAGCACAATAAAAACAATAGAGTGAAAAACGCAATACTAAAATAGCATCACAATATGAAACAAAAATACAGCAAAGATCAAAAAGATTGGAAAAATGTAAAGACCTTTGCATAGTGACTGCAAAGTATAAATACAAGTCTCTTTGGGGAAGAAAATTCTACCAGTGGAGGAGCATGACTGGTTGAAGGAATTCTATGCCTCCAGTACCACATCACATATTTTTAAAGATGCAAAAGATGATTTCAATAAGGTTGCAATAAGAGAAAACAGGAGCAGAACTGAAGAAGCTGCATTTTAAAAGGCTTTCAAAGAAATAATTCTACTCTACAGAGTTCTAATTTTGGCCTATAAATTACATGGTCAACAGCTAGCAGGATCCGTTAAGTCATTCTTTGGTTTAGATTAATAATTGCAATTATAAATCTTAGCTTTCTTATACATGAGAGAGAAGGAAGTATCTGCTTTACTTAGCAGTAACCAAAAGAAAAGGCTATTACAAAAACCTCTAGAACAGGGGTGTCAAACTCATGTTGTCATGGCGGCATCACGTAATGTATCAGAACTTTTTCCCCCTTTGCTAAATGAGGCATGGGCGTGGCCAGCATGTGATGCATCCAGCCCACAGGCCATGAGTTTGACAGCCCTGCTCTAGAAGGAAGGCACACCATGAGCTACAAAGACATAATTTAACCATATATATCATCAAAAAGGAGGTGGCAGATAAATGTGAGGCAAAAGATATCAGATGAATCCAAGGATCAAACTTGAATTAAGTACCCTTTCCTCAGAGTTTCAAAGTTTTATGTTTTTATTGTTAGCCGCCTTGAGTGCCTTATGGACAAATATAAATCAAATCAGTAAAATAATTGCCAGAAAACACAGGGGACTCAATGTTTATCATTGTTTTTTCTGATCCAATTTTGTTGCTGCCAGGTGCCTAGAGGTTGTTTTTCAAAGAAACATTTGTGTATTGGTTAATGTCATTGTGAGCTGACCGTCTGGCATCAAACCCTCTGTTTTTGCACTTCCTGCTTGATTTCAAGGACAGATGGCTCCCTTCAACTACCCATCTGCAAAGTCCATTCATCAAGCTTTAAGTGTGAAGGGCACTGAGCATCAAAAGCAATTTTCCCTAAGCTCTGGGACCTTTTGCTGCATATGCAGAGATAGATAGAAAGGCATTTTTACAGTTCTCTGATTGGTCAGACTATCTGCCTTTGAAATATAGAGCACTGAAGGAACTCCAATAAGATGTTCTAGGATTGTTCCATGTACAGCAAGAGAAGAAATGGACATAACTAGTGAGTCAGTAAAGGAACTCTTGTAACAGAATTTTAGTGGGTGTTGCTAATGATACAATCCTCATGAGAGAAGACCAGAAATATGAGTTCAAGGAGGGCCTAAAGGGTGAAAAATGAGAAGAATAATGATGAAAATTACAACACCAAGCCAATTACCACAATTGCTACAAAAGATTTTACATGTAATCTAGAATTTATCCCAATGTGATTTCTAGATATAAAACAATTATAGTCTAAAAACATTGTATTAAACAATGAATTTCTCACTTACAAAGCTCACAAAAAGCAAACACATTATCAGTATGTAATGGATGTTGTTTTAAAAAATAGAAACATTTCATCAAATGAAATGGTCCCCTTGCTCAAGTACATCACAAATAGCAATTGATAGAGTCCATTTTGTCATGTCATTCAGTTGCTAGCAATGGAAAACCCTAAATTCATTTCCAGGCAAAATTACCTGGCTTAATAAGATGTAAATATATTCGCCTATTTGAATTGAACTATCTGTCCACTTTATGAGTATTTTGGGCTGATGCCAATCTTATTAGTGGATAACGTCTAAACAAAACACTGAAATGGAAAAAAAAGATTTTCTATCATATAGGACACATAAATATTTTCTACTGATTTCACAAGTTAATGTTCTTTGTAGTCTAAATATCATAATTTTGAAAGAGATAGTATTATTATGAATTTCACTGTTCTATGTGGTCCACTGCTTCAAATTCTTCCTCTTGCAATCAGATTGGCCTCTGTGAGAGAAGCACCTCTTCTTCTGCCTCTATTCCCTGAACTATGCATAGCTGGCTGGCCTCACCTACTGATCACATTGGATTCATGAAAAGGCACATTGCTCCTTGGAAAAGGTGGCTATTTGCATATTCCTGCTCCCTAGTCTTCAGAAACCACCAGTCTAAGTTAGGGGGAGCTACAATCAAAACCTTTCAGAGAAGTTTCCCTCAAAATTCCTTGACAGACAAGTTTAGGTTCTCTTGGATTTGCCCTATCAAGCCACACTTATTATTGTTGTTGTTGTTGTTGTTGTTATTGTTATTGCCACACTTCCCAAATCACTTTTCTTCCTCCTTTATATGTTTTGTTTGGGATCATCCCTTATCTGCCTGTACCATCAAAATGTTATTCTTATAGGGTAGAGGAAAAATAAATGTCACAGTAAACATATGGGATGAAATCAAGTCATGCTGCAAGCGTTGCTATTCTGCCTGATAAAACAACATCTTATTCCTTTTCTTACCCAGAAGTGAAAGAAGCAAAGTCTTTAGGGGGAAAAACGCTATAGTGCTAGATTCAATCCTATGCTGCATCATGGGGAAAGTGAAATCAGTTGGGAGGTGTAACTTTAAAAGTCAGAGAAGAGCACAGTGCAGCCGCAGCCCTTGCAGTCAATAGCAATTTCCACACATGGATCGATACCCTGTGATGGCTGCATAGCTGGCTGCAAAGATCATTCCACATACATTCTGAGAGGAGGGGCTGGGGAAGAAAAGGGAGTCAGTTTAATGATTATAGAATTCAAAGGGCTTCGTTCTTGCTAGCTTGCTTTAGGAAGAAGCCAATCTTTATAATGGCAATTTGCAAGTGTCATCATCATGAAGCTAGTTTCCCTGCAGAGAGAGGTCAGAAGAACAATTTGGAAAAGCAGTGAATGGCATCTTCATTGTAATAGTTACTCTAACAATCTAATAATTCTAGATCAGCTCTAGAAAAAATTTCATCTGAATATCACAAATGGTTCATTATGACTGATTCCAGAGAAATATGCAAAGACCTGATCAAATTTCCCAAACAGTTATTTGTAAACATACTTTAAGGAAATGCACATATTATAAGTACACAACTATCTAGAACTATCTGCAAGGAGGCCTTGTCTTCCATTCCCATCTACCAAAGTTGCATGTTCTTTTGGCTACCACCAAAACCACGAATCAGTGGTATAGAAAAATGCAACCATAAGTGCCTGGATAATTTCCACCATCACGACATTAAGCTAGACCGGAAAGTTGAAAATCCATGCCAGAAGAAGATGACAGTGGTAAACCACTTTGGTATTACTATTGCCAAGAAAATTATACTGACATGTGACTATGAAGTCATCAAGAATTGAACTTAACTTGAAAGAGATTTTATTTTACTGAGGAATATTACTCACCAGTGAAAAGAAGATTTTTCTATGCCATTACTAGTCTGTCCTTTCAGAAAGGAACTGTGCTGAATTGAAACCAGAATATTGGCAGTCATATTCCTTCATGGTATGCTGTGCCTTAAACACAACAGGCATACCCTCAAAAGAAGTCATGGAAAATAGTGAATTATGCTGCTTGGAAGAAACAGCCTGGGCAGCATGACATTTCCTAAGCACTGTAGATGAAGTCAGGTTTTGGACATATTATAGTTAATATTTTTCCTGTCTCCTCGTGAGTCACGTCATATGTTTCTCCATAATACAGCTATGAAGGACAGACAAGCCTGGCTCCTGAGAAAGTATTTTCAACCCATGATTAATTACATTCATCCTATGCCAGCCTAGATAAACACAAATGTACACAATTCCTACACATGCATGCAGGTCCTATATGCTACAACTCTGCCTTTTCCCTCCTGCCTTTACATTTTTTGTGGGGAAAAAATAAAAGGGAGCAATTCTTTGATCATTTCCAACAATACACTTTCCACTGTTTCCACATACTTCCCAAAGTATGGGGGTGGGGGTGGGGAGCAGAGTAGAAAAGCAATTTGTTTCCATTTAAATTCATTTTGAGAGAAAAGGAGAAGGGAATAAAGTAATCAAGATTATTCACTACTGACATGGTTCCTAGAGACCAGAAATAGGACATGATATTACTGGCCAGGAAATTGAAATCTAAAGTAAACTATACTGTATAGCAAATGCTGAAGATCTGCTGCCTGGAAGAGTCGAACTGCTCAGTCCCAGTATGAGACTGAGAGTGGGGCTTGTGTTCCTCAGGGTCACATATTGAAATGAGATTCCCCCACCCCCCCTTTAGCAGCTGTGAGTATCTTGACCTACATTCAGAAAAGCCATAATGCCAGCATTTCTGAGCTGGGCTACTCCCAGTGATTCTCAAGTGTACCTGCTGAATAAAATGTCTGTGTTCCACAGACTAGAAGACCTGGGTGTCTTTCAACTGAGCAGAGCCTACATTATAATTCTTGCATTCACAACACAGTTGGTAGACCCAATCTCCTAAAAAGAGCCCATGATACTGTTAGCACTCTGGTTTCTTTCTGTTTAAGCCAAGAGGAATAAGTTCTTGGGGAAAGCATGCACTCTGTTAGAGCTACCTACCCTTTTTCAATGTATGTGTGATTGGGAAGAAATCTTTTCACAGGTATCCCTTGCCTTCTTTTAGTTTTGTCTTGCACAATGTCAATGAAAAAACAATGAATACAGTGTACTTCTCTATGGATTACAATAATGCTTAGTTTTCTGGGCTGCACATGGAAGGGACTCTTTCCTTTTTGTTATGATTGCCAATGAACTGGGAATAAACTGACCCAGCACTAGGCAGCGGGTGGTTGCCAAGAATGTACTGTGTAAAAGCAAGAAATTTGGCTGTTGACTCTGTTACTTCTCAGCAGAGCCATAATGCTTTTGAATAAAAGTCAGCAGCAGCATTTTCTTCACCATGCATGCTTGAGTGGAATTGCCTACTCATGTTTTCCAAAGCCCAAATTAAGGAACCAGGCCATAGCATCAATTCATGTGTGTGAGACTGAAGCATACAAATGGGTGGTTTCCCCTGCAGCTTTTCTCCATGGTCTCTGCTGAGCTGAGGGAGGCTGAGTAGTAGAAAACAGCAAGAAAGGGAGGTGGGGGTGGCAACCCAAACAATACAGTAGCTGTGGCAGCAACCTTGGAAGTAGTAACTTTTAATATTGCTTCCCTGCTCCAACTTCTTTGTTAAAATGCAAGGGTACATTGGTCCGAGTTGCTTCTCTACAAGCTGCAGATGCAGGCAGCAGAGAATCATAGGACTGGAAGGGACCTTGGAGGTCTAGTCCAATCTAGTCCAATCCTCTGCAACCCTATACCACCCGGGACAAATGGCAGTCCAATCTTTTTTTTTTTTTTTGAAAAACTCCAGATATGGAGCACCCACAACTCCAGAAGGCAAGCTGTTCCATGGATTAATTATTCTCACTGTCAGGATATTTCTTCTTAGTACCAGGTTGGACCGCTCTTTAAAATGATCCTGGTGATTTCTTCTGATCCATCTCTGTTTGCTGGCTCTACCTAAGCCCTATCTGGGCATAAGAATGGTGGACATCAAACCATGGTTATATTTTTTTTTAATCTTTAAAAAGGATGAGTATTCCTCATTGGATTATGTCAAGATTTAAGATATACACAGAAACAACCAAAACAGCACCTCTATAGATGGACATAATCAGATGGCATATATAGAAATCAAAAGGAGAAGGCTGCTGAGAATGCAGTGGACAGTCAAGAAACAAACCAATGGATTATCAATCCTTGCTTGAGGCACAAATGGCTAGGCTCAAATTATTATCAGAAACATTATGCAAAGACCCAGCTCTGTGGAAAAGCTCATGCTAAAAGAAGTGAAAGAAAAGAGAAGTGGATGACCAGCAACCAAGTGAATGGACTTGGTTACAGTGGCCATAAATGTAACATTGGAAGCCCTGAAAGATCAGGTTAGGCACACATTGTCATGGAGAAAAAATGTAAGGATGTTATCACTTTCAAGTGTTTTGATGCTGCCAATAGAATTTCAGATTCTTAGAACATGGTCTACATTACCTACATGAAGGCCTTCTGACAAGGGAAGGAGTACCTGCAACCATAAGCTGTTGTAGGTTCCTGGGAGAGCTTTTCTCCAGGCTGGAGATTAACCAGAACATTAGGGACAAAGTTAGTGCAAATAAAGGGACTCATACATATTTTCTGGCTGTGTTGCCTTCATGCCTTATCAGGTCATCACAACAGGTTTGTTAGAAACAGATCACGCCAAACCTTATTTCATTATTTCAATCTTATTTCATTCTTTGACAGAGTGATCAGCAAAGTGCTGTGGACATAGTATACTTAGACTTCAGCAAGGCTGAAGACCACAACTTACTTCTTGGTAAGCTAGAAAAATGTGGAATAGGCAACATTACCACCAGATGGATTTGTAGCTGACTGACAAACCATGCTCAACAATTAGTCCTTAATGGTACTACATCCACATGGAGAGAAGTACTACAGAGGGGTACCACAAGGTTCCATTTTAGGTCCAATACTCTTCAAATATTCCTAAATGAATGAGGCAATAGATGGGTAATTCCAAGTTTTTGTGGAAAAAACAAGTAAGATCTTGCAAAGTTGGAAGGTCTGATTGAACTTTTTTTTTTTTAGTCCCACAAACCTCTTTGGTTTCCTTGCACATTTCTTCTGTTTGCAACACAGCTTTTCCATTTTTCCAGTGAAAGAAGATCTTGAGCTGTGGGGAGAAACACAATGGAGCTGGAAAGCAGGTTTGTTTAGGAGCCCTTCTTGTAATTTAGCAAAGGAGTGCTTTTGGCAAGCAAGGGGAGCTGAGCGGTGGCGTGCCAAGCCCTCCAGCTCCACGGTAGCACAATTTGTGAAATTTGGGTGGGTTCACCACTCCAGCAAATGTCGGAGCAGGGCTGTACCTGCTTGTGAGAGAGGCTGAGGTTTGGTGGGGAAGGAGAGAGGCTGGCCTAGCACTTCTTGGGGAGGCTGGACAGGGGCTCTGACCAGTGGTGCGATTCAACAGATGTAACAACTGGTTCAGTGAGTGCATACACATGCACTCTACATTTAAAAAAAACCATTTTCAGCTCTAATACTTACCTTCAGCTGCAGCCCCTGTGAATAAAACAGCTGAGTCGTTGCAAGCTGCTCTGCCGCACTAGTCAGCTGTGCACTAAAAAAATGAAATAAAGCACAGGAAAGAGCAGGGGCAGGCGGTCAGACCGAATCAGTTTGGAGTCAGCTGATCATTGGAATTAGGGGTTCACCCAAACCGGTCCAAACTTGGGGAATCCCACCCCTGGCTCTGACACCTAAGGCTCCATAGAAGCCAAGTGGGGGGCAGTTCGAAGCTCTCAGATGTGGCGTCAAAGTTGCATGTTGCAGGGTGTCTGCAACAGGGTGTCTTCATAAGTGCGGACAACCACTATGATGCTGCAACATATGTAACTTTGGGACCCAGTCTTTAGTACTTTGGCAGGGATGTCATAACTTTGAACATTTGCTAAGTGAAGGATTATCTGTACTCTTCAACATCTTCAGATTTAGATGAGGGAATACAAGGGGAAATCCTCAGATCTGCAGATGACACCAAACTGGTAGGTATAGCCAGCTGCTTATAAGATAGGCTTGAAGTTCAGAAGGGTCTCAACAAACTTGAATACTGGGTCCTAATCTAGCAAAATGAAATTCATTGTAGACAAAAGGTTTTACATTTAGGCAAGAAAAACCAAATGTACAGCTACAGATTAGATTTTGCAAGGTCACACAGAACTAGAAATGAAAAGTGCAAATTGAGCAAACTTTGAACATATTAAAGTGGAAAGAAGCATATACATGGAAGTCTTAAGAAAAAGTGAGTTAAGAATTACAGGAAGATACCAATGGGCTAAACAAAATAATGCAGGGCATTAACTGTTTTGCAAAAAAAAAAACCTTTGTTGACTGCAGTTATCTGTTCTAAGCAACAAAAATTCAAACAGTACTCTTGAACATCACAATATTGGAATCAAACTGATCTGTATAATAGGAGAAAATAGAGAAGTGCAATCCAATTGGCCAGGATCCTTCCAGATACATATTGCAAAACAAACCATAAATCATAGGTATTATATATAGTGGTTAAATTTATAAAATTAAAGTAGGTATGCCAGCAGATTTTGATCTGAAAGTCACAGCTGAAAATAAGATCATTTTAGGCATAGCTATGTTTATTTCTTAATTTTGCCTACTGTATCTTGAAGAACTGACAATAATATAGTGACAGAAACCTTTGCAGATGGAGAATATTCAAGAATTAATTTCACATGAAAGAGAGATACAACAGGCAACAGACCAATTGCTGAATAGGAAAGAACCAGTGATCCCCAGTAAACTGTTTAAAACTACAAGAACAGAGGCAATTAAAGTTTTAACAGCTCTACACATATATATTCTATGTTCTAATGATTGTGTCTAAGTTTATCATTGCCTTCTTCTGTAGATTTAATCTGGGTCCAAGAACAGAAGATGGAAAATATACTAGAGAAGTAAGAAACAGATTAAGGCAATGATAAACTTAGACGCAGTCATTAGAACAGCATAGAATCGTAGAGCTGGATGAGTCCTTGGAGGTCTTGTCGTCTAGCCCTTTACTCAAGGCAGGAGCACTGGAAATGGTGGGATCATTTTGAACAATGAATCAACCAGAGAAAAAAGAATAAGAAACCACTTCCTTCCCATTGTACAGCTGCATTTCAGTAAATACAGAAAAATGTTGGAACAATATTTGGGTCTTATCTAATAGCTCTGTCATGGGCAAAATAAATCTTGAGTCAAGTTCCACTTTATTCATTTTCACCTGTGGTTGAGAAGCACAATGGAAAGTACTGTATTTCTGGTTGTTTTGTAGTCACTGTGAAGGGCAATGAATGATATTCTCAATAGGAGCAGTAATGGTTGCTTGGTTGGCTGGATTATAACTGGATTACACTCAACTACTAAAAAACTTTGTGGCCTGGCAAATGAATGCAGTGAACAGTCTGTGGTCAACTATAGTCATGTTTTATCAGCATTGTTAAAAATGAAAGTGCTATTGGCATACACCAATTCCCACTTAAAGCGACTCAAAGGTGATGGGAGCATTTTTGTCAAAAGTTCCCAGGTTGCAAGGGAGAAGGGTAACATTAGATTTCTGGCAGTACACAGTTAGTTCTCCTTCAATCTTTTTAGTGTTTCTGATTTTGTCCATTGATAAATTGGTATGTTAAGGCTATGTCATGAGAGAAATGAATAAGTGTTAGGACCACTTCTACCAAGCACAGGAAAGCAGAAGTCCAGGCAGTTCAAATTAATATAAGTTTATTGTATGCAAGTGCTCTCTACAAAAATCTGAACGACTAATGGTCAAAGCAAATTGGCACTAGATAAGGGTAAACGGAATTCAAGGTGGTCTGGACTTGGATCTCTAATGGACACAAAAGGACTCAAGACTGATGACACATTTGACAACTCTCATAGGCATATTTCATACTTTTTGCATTTGCCTAAAATCATAATGTGCAAGAAACAGGTATCATACAGATACAGTGCCAGCATTGGGACATGCTGCAAGCCAAATTTCCAAGCGTATTGTAGGAGCCACATCAGTTACAAGCACATGTAATCTTTTCAGAGTGAGCAGCATGGTTAAAATATCAGTTATGCAGATGAAATTTTTTATTCCAACTAAGCTAAGACCTATGATCAATTGATGTTCAGAGTAGTGATGAAGTGCTTCAAGAGACTGGTTCTTCAACACCTCAGGTCATGCCTCCCATTAAATTTTGATCAAACCAGTTTGCTTACAGGGGGAATAGGTCAACAGGCGATGCCATAGCTATTGCTTTACATTCTGTAGTGAGTCATCTAGAGAAACCTGGAAACTATATCAGAATGCTTTTCATAGATTACAGCTCAGCCTTCAACACCATTCTGCTGAGCATCCTCATCGTAAAGTTGACTGACTTTAATTTTCCCTCTTTCATCTGTGATTGGATTAAAGACTTTTTAATAGACCAGCCACAAACAGTGAGGGCTGTGTAGTTCATATCCCCCTCCCTGAAGCTTAGCCCTGGCTCTCCTCAGGGCTGTGTGCTTAGCCCCTACCTGTACTCATTGCACACATATAATTGAGTATCTTCTGACCCATCCAATGTGATTATCAAGTTTGCAGATGATACCACTGTATTGGGTCTTATTACAGGTGGGGATGAATCAGCATACAGGGGTGAAGTTCAAAAGCTATCCATATGGTGCTCAGAAAACAACTTGCACCTAAACATCTGCAAGACAAAGATGGTGCTGGACTTCCAGAAGAAGAAAGAGGAACCTGCCCCACTTTACATTGAGGGAGGCTGTGTGGAGAGGGTTTCCCCTTTCAAATTCCTGGGAGTCCATCTTAGTGAAGATCTCACCTGGAAAAATAATATGATCCAGGTGGCCAGGAAGGCCCAGCAGAGACTCCATTTCCTCAGGATCTCGCAGAAAAACAAGGTGGAACAACAACCGATGACCTCCTTTTACTGGTTAACAATAGAAAGCATTCTCACTTATTGCATTACGGTATGGTATGCTGGCTTGACAGCCACTGATAGAAAAACATTACAGAGGGTGATGAGCACAGCACAAAACATCATAGGCTGTCCCCTGACACCACTGGACGAAATCGCCAGGACTCGCTACCTTAGCAGAGTAAGGAAAATTCTCAGGGATGATTCACATCCTGGTCAGCACTTCTTTACTCTTCTACCATCGGGCAGGACAGTGGTGGGATTCAGCTGGTTCAGGCCAGTTCAGGCGAACCAGTAGTAAAAATTCTGGCTGGTCCTGCCCCACCCTGCCGCTACATGCAGAATCTAGCTACACTTCTGTGTACTTCTGCTCACTGCTGCTTGCAAAGTTAAGGCCAAAGGGCACAGGCCGGCAGGTGGAAAGAGAGGGCGAGCTGGTCGAGGGGTGATACTGGAGGTGGGTGGACTGATGCGCGCAAGGAGGGAGAAGAGCGCACGGGAGATTGCAGCACCATAGTCCTTCCTGGGTGTTTCCCAAAGCCAGTCTGGCCTGTGAGGGAAGCCTCCTGTTGCTTTGGGTTTGGAGCTGTAAGCCGCATCCAGGAAGTACTTTAGCAGAGAGCAGCTGCTGAGATCAACCCTAGCTTTGCTGTCTGTTGCAGCTAGGAATCTCAAATATGGATGAGAATGAACACTGTGAACTTGTAGCCAGTGGTAGATCAGCCCCCTGCGAACTCTTGGGGAATCCAGCTGCTTGCCAAGTTGCCTGGTCTCTCAGTGATGAGATGGGGTCTTTCAGGCACTTAGTTTGGCCACCTGTTTAGTAGCTCCAACCAGTGGCTACAACTCAAATGTTCATTCTTGGCTGTATTTGAGATTTCAGATGGTGAATAAAACCAACTCTACTTCTGGTCGACTATGTGATCAATGACAATTTGGGTTTACTAGCCAAATTACAAAAATAATATATGCATTTACTTATAAAGTACTTCTGCTATGTTTTTATTATGAAAGGATCATATTTACTTTGTGGGAAACATGTATAGAACTTGGATGGCCTGTACAAATAGTGGAAGCTCATTGAGAGAAACCAGCAAGCTGAAGGAAGTGAACAGTAGGATAGCTGAAACTTTGACCAAAAAAGAAAAGCAAAATCTATTTTCCTTTGAATTCGGTATTTGTCTTTGTTAGAAACTTCATCTTCATGCCTGTTATTTAAAAGAATCATTGCAAGTGGCTTGAATGGCATCACTGGAGCCTTAACAGAATTGGTTACATTACCTTGATCACCTTGAGCCCACAAGACAATAAAAGACCATTTCTTCTGTGGTAGCAGCAGGTTGGGACCACCGGCAACTGCCAGGCTAACGCATCATCCTTGGAATCCTACTTCATTAGAAGAGACGTTTACTAGAACAAAGGTTTGCAGACAAAAGAATCTTGTAAATTGGTGCCTGAGAGAGAGAGAGAAAGCTAAGCTTGCAAATGCTTATTAAACGTTCTCATAGACATGGTAGGAAACTATCAGTGAGGCAGAGTTCATTGGACTATGATACTGCTGAGACATAAACAATAAAGAACTGAAAGTAGTGTGGTCTGATAGGAAAAGAGTTCTATATTCCTGTGAATCTAGTCAGGTAGAACAGGAACATGTAAATTGTCAAGGGAACAGAATTCTGGAGTGCAAAGCCTGATGAAATGGAAAGGCTGAACAATCTGGAGGAATAAATATAGACTTGGGGATGGAAATATGAATGTGAGGAGGAGGCGGTGAGACCATTAAAGTTGCAGCAGCCAATGGAAATTATTTCTAAGGATTTTGTTCTTTTGGTTTAAAGTTGTTATATAAAATAGAGTAAATGAAGATCAGAAACAAGGCAAGATGAAAGCAGAGGAAAGCCAGCAGGTTCAGGACACCTCTTCACAGCCACACAAACCCTCAGAAACACACTCATTCTGTTTTTTGTGAGTTTCCATCCAGCTGGTCAGAGGGAGGGATGCTGAATTGCAGTCCACTTCAAAAATATTTCAAAAATAGCTCTGAGGTCTTTCCAGCTCTATCATTCTATGATAATCTTTCTTCATTTGCTTTTGTAACAGAAACAAAACAAGATACTAAAAAAAGGGTTTGTGAAAAAAAACCCACTTTTTCCATTATCAATTTTTTTCCTAATATCATAAATGCATTGTTTTTTGTTTCATGCAAAAAGTGTATAAGATGTTTTCAACTATAAGCGTAGATTTTGTCTTTTCTCTAATCAAAGACATATAACATCCTGCATGTTTGATGCAATCTAAACTTTAAGTACAGGTAATCTAAACTTATGACCAGTCACTTAATGGCCATGCAAAGTTATGGTAGACTCAAAAAATGATACTTATGTCTGGTCTTTGAAATTATGGCTGCTGCACTACCCCCACAGTTATATGATTGCATTTCAGGCACTTGGCAACTGGCTCACATTTATGACCAGTTACAGTGTCCCACAGTCACATAACTGTATTTTGGAACATTTTTTACCATTTTCTGGCAAAACCCAACAAAAAATTCCCATTCAATAAGCTGGATTCAGACTGACAACCATATGGTTCTGCAGTGTCCTGAAAGATGATATTAAGTGGGGTGTCCAAGGCTGTAGCTCAGTGTTATTCAACATCTTTAAAAACTACTTAGAGAAAGAAATTAAATGACTTATGAGTTTTGGATGACCTCAAATAAGAAAAATTAATTTATGGCTTAGAGGACAAATTCCCAATTCAAAATATGCTTTAGGTTTGACATTGAGCTGAATCCAATGCTGTTCAACCGTGAGAAGAATAAAGTATAGAAAATGAAATGCATAGATATGGAAGAAACCTGGCTTGTTAGCAGTGAGTATCTATGAGTACCAATGGACTATTATCTAACCATGATCAAGCAATGTGATACAGCAATTGAAAAAGTTAAATGTAATCTTGGATGGTATTACCTTATCCAGCTTTAGATGACAAGGACATTGCAAAATGAATCTCTTTATATTTAATCTTGCATTGGGATAACTTAGTTAAGGTCATGACTGAAAACATTCAAGATGGTTTTCATGCTGTTGCTCTTTTCAGCAGCATTGCCTACACTTTATAGAAGATAATAATTCAATTATTTTTTGCTCCACTTGGACCACACTTGGAATATTGTGTCCAGTTCTCGGCATCATACTTTAAATGGGACATGAAGAAATTGGAGCTGGTGAAAAGGAGAGACACCAGGAGTCTGGAAAAAAGCCCTTCAAATAATGGTTAAAGGAGCTGGTCATATTTAAGATGCAGTTTGGTATAGGGATTTGGAAATGGGACATGGTGAGTTCTACTTCTCCTTAAGGCATGAAAGTTACTGAGTAATTTAGGCCAGGCATCCTCTCTTAGCCCAGCCACTTCACAGAAGATTGTTGTTTTGAAGAAAAACTGTTAAGATTCATGCTGAACAATAGGGATAAATTTCCTGATGGTGTTAGTCACACCTTACTAGAGGTTTTTATATAGTCATTTGTTGGGGATATTTTAGTGGGTACCTGCATTGAGCAAGCTGTTGCTCAGTTGTATTGAAGGTCTATTTTCTGTGTATCCAGCTTTAGTCGACAAGGACATTGCAAAACGAATCTCTTTATATTTAATCTTGCATTGGGATGACTTAGATAAGGACACGACTGAAAACACTGAAGATCTTTTGCATGCTGTTGCTCTTTTCAGCAGCAAAGATAGACATTTCTGGCTTCTGGTCAAACTCTGGACAGCATTCAGTATCATTTATTATATGTGGCATAGATCCAAATCCATTCTAGAAATATATGCCATGTATTATCGCACATACAGTAATGAATGTTATGCTGTATCTAAATCCATATCTATTTTTAAACTACTGATATTAGTAAAAAATGGAAAGTGGACTATATATCAGACTAGTTCAACATTTGCAGCAGAATGTCAGATTCTGTTAGCAATAGGTATATATGTGTACGTTCTTCATAAATGGCAATAGTTGGACAAATGAAATTATCTTTATGCTGGTATACTAGAGACAGAGAATCAATGCAAATTAAATTTGAAATCTTGTGTTGGCTTCTATACTACATGAGGCAGAAGACAGCACGCCCATTGAAACAACAATGCATGTTTACATGGAAAATATATACAATATGTAAACTTATTAAGCCACATAGAGCATGTGAATCTATCCATATTCTCAGCGATGACTATATTAGATTAAATATGTCTCTTCATCTTGCTCCCAAAGCCCAATCTATCCTGTTGCAAAAGGGCAAACAGGTAGCTGGTTGTTGTTGTTAGTTGTGAAGTCAGTTGCAAATGTCTGACCCATTGCGACCCCATGGACAATGTTCCTCCAGGCCTTCCTATCCTATCCTATCTTCTGGAGTCCATTTAAGCTCACGCCTACAGCTTCAGTGACTCCATCCAGCCACCTCATTCTCTGTCATCCCTTTCTTCTATTGCCCTCAATATATCCCAACATTAGGCTCTTCTCCAGCGAGTCCTTCCTTCTCATTAGGTGGCCAAAGTGTTTGAGTTTCATCTTCAGGATCTGGCCTTCTAAAGAGCAGTCAGGGTTCATCTCCTCTAGGACTGACTGGTTTGATTGCTTTGCAGTCCAAGGGACTCACAGGAGTCTTCTGCAGAACCATAGTTCAAAAGCCTCAATTCTTTGGTGCTCAGTCTTTCTTATCGTCCAACTTTCACAGCCATACATTGCAACTGGGAAAACCATAACCTAGACTATACACACTTTTGTTGGCAGGGTGATGTCTCTGCTTTTTAATATGCTGTCTAGATTTGCCATAGCTTTCCTCCCCAGGAGCAAGCGTCTTTTAATTTTTTTTGGCTGCAGTCCCCATTTGCAGTGATCTTAGAGCCCAGGAAAATAAAATCTGTCAATACCTCCATTTCTTTCCGATCTATTTGCCAGGAATTGAGAGGGTCAGATGCCATGATCTTAGTTTTCTTAATGTTGAGTTTCAAGCCAACTTTTGCACTCTCTTTGTTCACCTGCATCAAGAGGCTCTTTAGTTCCTCTTCACTTTCTGTCATTAGAGTGGTATCATCTGCATATCTGAGGTTGTTGATATTTCTTCCGGCAATCTTAATTCCAACTTGTGATTCATCTAGCCCTGTCTTTCTCATGATGTGCTCTGCATATAAGTTAAATAGGCAGGGCAACAGTATACAGCCTTGCCAGTTTCCTTTCCCAATTTCGAACCAATCAGTGGTCCAGTTCTCATGGTTGCTTCTTGACCCACATATAGGTTTCTCAAGAGACAAATAAGATCATCTGGTACTCCCATCTCTTTAAGAACTTGCCACAATTTGTTGTGATCCACACAATCAAAGGCTTTAGCATAGTCAATGAAGCAGAAGTAGATGTTTTTCTGGAACTCTCTAGCTTTCTTCATGATCCAGCTTATGTTGGCAATTTGATCTCTAGTTCCTCTGCCTCTTTGAAATCCTGCCTGTACTTCTGGTAATTCTTGATCAACATGCTGCTGGAGCCTAGTTTGTAGGATTTTCAGCATAACTTTACTAGCACGTGAAATGAGTACAATGGTGCAATAGTTTGAACATTCTTTGGCATTGCCTTTTTTTTGGAATTGGAATGTAAACTGACCTTTTTCAATTGTGGCCACTGTTGAGTTTTCCAAATTTGCTGGCAAATTGAGTGTAGCACTTTTACTGCATCATCTTTTAAGGTTTTGAATAGCTCAGCTGGAATACTGTCACCTCACTAGCTTTGTTGTTGCTCAGATTTCCTAAGGCCCATTTCACTTCACATACTAGGATGTCTTGAGGTTAGTGACCACCCCATCATGATTATCAGGGATGGTAAGCTTGTTCTTGAATAGTTCTTCTGTGTAATTTTGAATGTTCCCTTCATGTTATGACTCCCCTTCAAAATTCAAACGAACAAAACAGAAAGCAGCCGTTTCACAATTAAATCAAACGGAAAGAAGTCTTACAAGATAACGGCTGGCAGAAACCTCACAGCATAAATCTTTACTCTGTCCGGCAAACCAGTCCTGGCAATAAATCTCCAGTCTCAGAGCTTCTTGCTGTAACGTCCTCACTCAAATAGTCACTTTGTTCCTGGCAAAATGTACCAGCCCAGCTGTGTCCTTTTATACTCATTGAGGCAACGTGCTAATTTACTGACTTGCTCTCCTCATTCACTCCAGCTGATTTTGCCTTCTCAACCGTCTTCTATTTTTTACATTTAACCACAAATTTTCCAAGTTCTCATCTCCACTAGAAGACTCTCTCAAAACTTCCCTGTCAGCCATTCCCGGCTGTTGATCAGATAAGGAACCAGAGGAGGTCAAAGGTCCTGACAATTCTAATACATCAGGTCTGTCATCCTTTGTCACATCCATCTCCTCATCCTGGTTATCAGTCCAATCACTGATCCATGCCGGCTCATATTTTTCTGCCATGACCTCCTCACTTGAACTCATATCAGTCACAGGAGCTGAATCCAAGCCCGGAGCCACAACACCTTCATATCTCCAATTTTGGTCTTCCCTATTCTATTGTTTTCTTCTATTTCTTTACATTGTTAATTTAAGAAGGTATTCTTATCTCTTCTAGCTGTTCTCCGGAATTCTGCATTCAGCTGGGTGTATCTTTCTCTTTCTCCCTTGCCTTTTGCTTCCCTTCTTTCCTTGGCTATTTGCAAAGCTTCCTCAAATAGCCATTTTGCTTTCTTGCATTTCTTTTTCTTTGGGATGGTTTTAGTTGCTACCTCTTGTACAATGTTGTGAACTTCCATCCGTAGTTCTTCAGGCACTCTGTTTATCAGATCTAATTCCTTAAATCTATTTGTCACCTCTATTGTATATTCATCAGGGATATGATTTAGTTCATATCTGAATGGCCTAATGCTTTCCTCTACTTTCTTCAATTTAAGCCTAAATTTTGCAATGAGAAGCTCATGATCTAAGCTATAGTCAGCTCCTGGTCTTGTTTTTACTGATTGGATACAGCTTCTCTATGATTGTCATAGTCAATCTTATTTCTGTGTTGACCACCTGGTGATGTCCATGTGTAGAGCCATCTTTTGGGTTGTTAGAAAAAGTGTTTGCTATGACCATTGTATTCTCTTGACAAAAGTCTTTTTTTTTATTTTTTATTATCTTGACAACATTCTATCAGACTGTGCCCTGTTTCACTTCATACTCCAAGACCAAACTTGCCTGTTATTCCAGTTATCTTTTGGCTTCTTACTTTAGCATGATGATAAGGACATCATTTTTTGGTGTTAATTCTATAAGGTGTTGTAGGGCTTCATAGAACCGGTCAATTTCATCTTCTTCAGCACCATGGTTGGGGCATAGACTTGGATTACTGTGATATTGAATGGGTTGCCTTAGATTCGAACTGAGATCATTCTGTCATTTTGGGGATTGTATCCCAGTATTGCTTTTCCTACACTTTTATTGACTATGAAGGCTACTCCATTTCTTCTGAGGGATTCTTGCCCACAATAGTATACCTGATGGTCATCTGAATTAAATTCACCCATCCCTGTCTATTTTAGTTCATTGATTCCTAAGATGTCAATGCTCAGTCTTGCTATCTCTTGTTTGACCATGTCCAGCTTGCCTTGATTCATGGATCTTACATTCCAGGTTCCTATGCATAGATCTTTACAGCATCGGACTTTCCTTTCACTACCAGATGCATCCACAGCTGAGCATCCTTTTGACTTTGGCCCAGTTCACTCTTTCTGGTGTTACCAGTACTAGCCTTCTGCTCTTCCACAATAGCATATTGGACACCTTCCAACCTGAGGGGCTCATCTTCCAGCATCATATCTTTTTGCCTTTTGGTACTGTCCATGGGGTTTTCATGGCAAAGATACTGGAGTGGGTTGCCATTTCCTTCTCCAGTGGATCACATTTTGTCAGAACTCTCTGCTATGACCTGTCTGTATTGGCTGGCCCTGCATGGCATAGCTCATAGCTTCATTGAGCTATGCAAACCCCTTCACCACAACAAGGCGGTGATCCATGAAGGGGAGGTAGCTGGTACAGACTTGCATTGTGAAATTCAGTAGAAAATTAGGCAAGAGAGTGCAGAATCAAGGTCTGTGCTGCTTCTGAGAGCAAGTGCTTGCTCTTCCTGAGACCATTATCTGTGAACTGACCTTAAATATCACATGTTGGTTCTTATGATGTTACAGAGCCCCTGATTATGACGTCAAACATGTAAACAAGCTAAATACACTACTAACATAGGCAGCATCCTGCCCACATGCTTTTATCTTTCTTGGTGACTTCAATCTACCTCATATTAACTGGACCCTAAACAAATGTACAACTGAACCCATACATGCAACCTTCTACAATGCTGTTACAAATCTGGGACTGAAACAACTAGTAACCAACAATACGAGGCTTAACTGCCTCAATCTCATCTTCTGCAATAGTTTGAATTCAATTTACGGAATACAAATTAAAGAACTCTTTTCCAACAGTGAGCACAACATGATTGACTTTTGTATCAACATACGTCCACACAAAAATCATCACGACAACAAAATCCCCAATTATAACTTCAAAAAAGGCAACTATGATCTTATAATCAACGATCTCTCTTCCCTTGATTGGCAATTTCTATTCACTGGATGCACTACTGTTGAACACCATTACAACATATTCTTACTAGAAATCAAAAGAACCATCAAACTATATGTACCAATAACAACTCCCCAAACCAGGAAAAACAGATTACTCATAACAACAAGGAAGCTTCAATCTAAAAAGAGATCATTTTGGCAAAAAAACAAATCTGGTCATGTTGCCAACTTCAAAAGCTGATACAAAAATCTATGCCACCAGATAAAAACTGGATGCACTAAGTATCACTAAGTAACAAGAGGAAAACCTTCCATGCACAAATTCCACCCATGCTTTCTACAATTTTGTAAACAACAAACTAAAAGACTCGGGGTCCATCCCACCCCTGAAAGGACCTAATGGCAAAGACTGCAATGATGACACTATCAAATCAAACCTCTTTAACACATTCTTTGGCTCAGTATTTGTAAACAGCAATGGATCAAGCCCAGTACTTCCTAGTCGAACCACAGACAACTACAATGATCTAATACATATTGATTTTACAGAAGGTATTGTTGAAAAAGCACTGCACAATCTAAAACCATCCCTATCTATTGGACTGGACGGAATATGTGCCTACTTCTTAAAAAAGCTATCCACTGTCATAGCAGAACCTCTAAGCATAATCTTGGAAAAATCTTTCAGGATCAGCTCCTTGCCAAAACTATGGTCACAAGCCACGGTCATCTCCATCTTCAAAAAGGGAGACTCCAGTCTAGTTGAAAATTACAGACCAATCCCCTTATGCTGGGTCACCTGTAAAGTCATTGAATCAATTATTAACCAATCCATTATCCTCCACTTAGAGACAAACAACCTACTCTCTAATAAACAATTTGGTTTCAGAAAAAAACTATCCTGTAATCTGCAACTATTACACTGCAAAAACTACACAACTCGACCAGGGCAAAGCAATAGACTTCTACATAGACTTCTGTAAACCTTTGATTCAGTGGTACACAACAAACTATTATTAAAACTAAAATCTTATGGTATCTCTGGACACCTACATAACTGGATAGAAGCATTCCTGTCAAACAGACAACAAATGTTCAAAATTGGGAGTGTCCTATCAAATTCTGTACCTGTCAACAGTGATGTCCCCCAAGGCAGTGTTCTAGGACCAATTCTCTTCATACTCTACATAAATGACCTCTGTGATCATATTAAGAGCAACTGCATTCTCTTTGCTGATGATGTAAAACTATTCAACACCACAGACAATACTACTACCCTCCAAAAAGACCTTTACTATGTATCAGAATGGTCAATCAAATGGCAACTTCAAATCTCAACAAATAAATGTTCTGTCTTACATATTGGCAAAAAAAATCAGAAAATAAAATACAAGCTAAATAGTCAAGACCTTGTTGAGGATCCAAGCTCTGTCAAGGACCTTGGAGTATTCATCTCTAATGATCAAAGTGCTAGAGCCCACTGTAACTTCATAGCCAAAAAGGCATTAAGATTTGTTAATCTAATCCTACGTAGCTTCTTCTCTGGTAATATCACACTACTAACTAGAGCATACAAAATATTTGCTAGACCTATACTTGAATACAGCTCATAAGTCTGGAACCCATATCACGTATCTGATATTAACACAACTGAGAAAGTCCAGAAATATTTCACAAGAAGAGTTCTCCACTCCTCTACTCGTTGCAGAATACCTTATGCCACCAGACTTGAAACTCTAGACCTAGAAAACCTAGAACTATGCCGCCTTCGGTCTGATCTAAGTATAGTATATAAAATCGTACATTGCAATGTCCTACCTGTCAATGAATACTTCAGCTTCAATCATAACAATACAAGAGCACACAATAGATACAAACTCAAGGTTAACCGCACCAAACTTGATTGCAGAAAATACGACTTCAGCAACAGAGTGGTCAATATTTGGAATACTCAACCTGACTCTGTGGTTTCTTCCCCAAACCCCAAAAACTTTAACCTTAGACTGTCTACTATTGACCTCACTCCCTTCCTAAGAGGCCTGTAGGGGGCGTGCATAAGCACACCAATCATGCCTACAGTCCCTATCCAATTGTTTCTTTTTTTTTCCTTATAAGTATCCATCTCATGTATTCAAAACTATGTTTTTTCATATATATGTATCTTGTAAAATCAAATAAATAAATAAAATAAATTTCTCCAAAGGAGAGATAGAGAGTGGGCAGTGAGATCATCTTGTTTCTGTTCTCTAGGTACCCTCCTCCTTCCAAGACTTGAACAAGAGAAGTAAAAGGAAGAGGGTAGAGAAGGTCCACCTTTCTCTTGCACAACCTGTAGGTGCCTAGATGTGGTAACATGCAGAACAGGAGGCATTGCAAGAAGAGAGAGAGATAATCCCTCCCTCTCTTCCACACACAGAGGCACACATTTATCTGAAGGTGGGAACAGGGAGGAGCATACCCTATGAGTAGGAGCAGAGGTTATTTGTTGTTGGTAGGAGGTTTTTAAGAAGAGTTTGGACAGTCATTTGTCTGAGATGGTATAGCGCCTCTTGCTTCATCAGGGAGTTGGACTAGAAGACATATAAGATATCTTTCAATTCTCCACAGGGGTGTTTGCCTCTCTTCACCCCATGGCAGTTTCCTCTTCGATACATAAATTGTACTGTTACAAACCTTTTCTCAAATGCTCATTCATTTCACTCTATTAAATTAGAAATCAAATTCTTATTACATTAGAAATGAAATTAGAAATAAAAGAACCAAGGCTGAAGCAACAGTTGGGTTAGATGAACCAGGGCCCTCTTGTATCCTGAGCTCAAAGTTGGGACTGGTCTAAGGCTTTATGCCCTCAGTGGAACAGTGAATTCCATTTTCTCTACTATTACCCTAGCCATCTAGGTGCATAGGGGCAAGATCTGTCAAATCATCTTTTCCTTGCTAGAAGTAAAAAATGACATTCAATCATGGTGCATTTAGGTGACAGAGAAAATCAGCTGCTTTGAGAACCCTGTTTCCATCTGTGAAAAGGTAACATCAGCCCAATAAGTTGCAGTCTCATTTTTGCTCATTTTTCAGAGCAGAGATGAACTAAGAAGATCAAGCCAATACCTCCCTCTGCCTGCAAAATACCCTGATAGCACATCAGCATCTTTGCACATATAAAACAATACTTCAAGTTATATTGAAGAGCAATGGTTAATTTACACCAGTAGTAAACCTATAGCTAGGTTGTAGCATTTTTTGCAGATGAGCCTGAAAAGGTGGACCTCCATATAAAAAGCTAGGAACTTTGTTTTTATGTGACTTTGTGTATTTCAGGGGGAGGGGGGGGTGGAAAAGGGAGGAGGAGGAGGAGGAAGAAGAAGAATTAGAATTATTTCATGTACTGAATAGTCAAGGATGGTTTCTAACTGTTGAGAACTGAAGCAAATGTGACACAGAAGCCCTGTGATTAGATTTACTGTCACTATTCTATTTTACTGTGCAGACTTTACAATTTAACTGGAGCAGACGTACTGTGGCAAGGGGGCATTTAACCCTTTCTTTCCTATAACTTCTCATATATAAATGCCCCTGCTACTCCTCAAAAGTTGCTATTGAAGAGCTACAAGTGTCAAAATGGTATCAATTCTCATACCTGGATCTGGTAAAGTCTGTACCTGAAATGATAAAGTCTAAGACTGAATATATGATAAAAATCCATGGTAATATTTATTTCAATATTTCAGCTGATCTACAAATTTTGCCAAATGGTATGTTTTCCCTATGTTAAACCTCCATGAACTTTTAAAGCTCTGTTAGAAGCCTCATTCCAAATGCTTTCTTAATTGAAGAAAGCTAAGTGGTGGAAAGGTAGGGCTGGGGCTGGTTTAACTGGTGGCCCTGGTAGCATTGGTATTGAATACTGGTATTATCCAGAGAAAATTAATATGCAACTCCAATCAGAGAGTCTGGTCATAGATATTTTGGGGTGGGTCATGTTGAGCTGTCTATCAATTGTTCAGGACTTTTATTCTCATGCACAATAAGCAGGCAATGCAGCAATCCTTGCACACACACACACTTGATATATCCCAATTTGATGAGAAAAATAATTTACCATCTAGTAGGAAATGATATTTAACTCATATCAGTTTTTCATATTTAAAATTAATTTATTTAAGAGAAATAATGTTCTTGAGGCCTCTTCATTAAGGGTTTAGACTATGTAGAGTTATTCAAACATTTAAATTGTGGATTCAAATATAGGAAATGAGAGTCCAGATGATCACAGATGTCTGTTCTTGCAGATGTTGCTTTGACAGCAATGTAAATTATGTAATGTTTTCATTCTGTCAAATTAAAAAGTATTTCTAACTTGGTGAATATTGCTGATCAACAGTGCCTTGCACTACTGACCAAATTCTTCTGATGCCATAGAATGGAAATTTACAAAATGAAAATTTACCAAAAATGGAAAGAAGGACACATAACTAAGGCAGAATATCAGCAAATAGACAGAACATGCAAAGATGAAGTCAGGAAAGCAAATGCTCAGAATGAATGAAGACTTGTAACAAAAGTCAGCCAAAAAGTTTCTTCCAACATATTACAAGAAAAAAAAAATCAAAAAACCAATTTCTTGCTAACCCAAATGTCTGCTGCTGCTTTTTCTTTCCATTGCTGCATGTAGATGAATCCTTTGTATAGAAATTTGTCTGAATATTGTATGTGTCCTAATATCTTAGTTTTCTTTGTTTGATAGTCTTTAAGGGTCTCAGTTTATCCCGCAATATCTCTAGGACTTCAAAGATTTGATCTTTTGTAACTCAAGGGGATTCTCAAGATTCACCTAAAAAGGGGGATAGATTGGACTTGGCCTAAACCTGTGATTCCATGATTCTATGGCCACCTTAGTCTACTGCACAGAGGGTCAGGGTGTGTAAGAGTCAGTGGTAAGATAACTGGTTTAGAACCTAAGGTAGCAAAGTGGCCTTAAAACAATGGAAGACAAGAAAATAGCTGTCCTTTCAAACCATAGTATCAGTTACTGAAAAAGACAATACCACTTTACCGTATCTCATGGTAATGCTCACATAAGTCCTCACAACTGGCTCACAGAGCTGAGAGGCTACTTATAAGGCCACTGTACAGATAATGGGATGTTTTGCCATGCAGCAACACCAAGGAGGCATGTATCTGTACCTAGCTCAGGTGTGGGCTATCCCATTTGTGTGCAACTGGGGTAAAGGAAAGTTTTGTCTAGATATATTCACAGCAAGTACTACCCACATTTCTCTTGGAAACTGAGCAGTG
The DNA here is from genome assembly GCF_049901715.1 of Pseudonaja textilis. Classification (NCBI taxonomy): domain Eukaryota; kingdom Metazoa; phylum Chordata; class Lepidosauria; order Squamata; family Elapidae; genus Pseudonaja; species Pseudonaja textilis. The sequence continues at coordinate 103,325,902 of NC_141992.1, forward strand.
TGCCTGAACTGTTGCATTAACACTGCATTAACCATCCAAAGCCTTGTGTGGTTGCTTCAAGATATACAGCCTGGTCATCATTTATTGCTGGCTCCTGTGCGATGTTGCTATAACTTCCATGATGTAGTATGGAACAACCTTTACTCTGCTGGGCAGGTCTATGGCTCCAGAGGGAGTCTTGCTGGAGCATATATTGATTGTAAATAATGTCTCAATATCATATAGTAGGTCTTAAATCAAAATGGGTCTGAAAACACTTCCCTCCAAGGAACTTTTGAAAAGAAGAATCTATTTCTTTGTTTGCAGTTTTCATTTTAGAGTAACTGCATTGCCCTTTCACCTGTGTGTTTTTCTGTACACGTCTCTTTATAGTCAATACTTTGCAGGTTTAAGTATGAATGGCACCCATTTAACAGCCAAGACTGCTCCTCTGTCTTCAAATGACAAAATATTCTTGCCTGTACAACTAGGAGATGGGTGAAAAGTGTATGAGCTCCTGCAAAAAAGACTCTTGAAGAGTTCTAGTTTGACTAGAGACAAAGATCTCCCTGCTGGCTTATCTGCTATGTTAACAAAAACAGGTTGAGATCCCAGAACTTGAAGAATGGAAGCAGATTTTAATTCTTAGGAGAAAAAAAGAGGGAGTCCTTTGGAGAACAGTCAGTGACATACAGTAGAACATGAGGAATTGCAATTCTTGGACATTTTTGGAAAATAGGATGATATCATCTGCTGAAGTATAGGACTAATTTAAGAGGTTTCCTTGCTCTGTTAAATGAATGAATTTTGATAGTAAAGATTTAGTAAAGCTTATAGTGGCCCTTAAGCAGTCTAGGCTGATTTCAAATAGTTAAGCTAACCGACATCCTGGTTAGCATATGGATGACACATCCCTAGGAAATCTCAGAATTCTAGGCTAGATAGAGAATTGAAAATACCAAAAATACATAAATAGAAAAAGTAACCCACTTTCATATTTTGCTAATAACAGTTCATGGATGTATTCATGGAACTGTTTTTTATACAAAGAGACTATTAACTTATGATAAACTGGTACAGAGAGAAATAAAAACTGATATATTTACAAAAAGTAAGACCCAGATACTCCTTCCTCCTTTTTGAGATAAAATTACAATTTTACATTATAAATATGAATGATAACCTTTCTATGTGAGACAGTGCTTTGGCACCAAAAGCTAAAACTTTTATTTTATTGGATAAAGACCTTTTCTTAGAGTGCAATGTATTTTACAAGTTAAATGTTTGTAATCAAAAGTTTCACCAAGTTTAAGAATTTGTAATTATTTAATGTTTTAGAAAGAGCAGCTATAGTCATACTCCAGCTTGTATCAGGGCTGCAGCTGTGAAAGTAGTATACTTTCAATAGTATTAAGTATCTGGGGGGGCAGATACCTAACAATCTTACTTGGTCTCTTTATACATTATCTTTAGTGAAGCGTGCAAACCAGCATTTGCATTTCCTGCGTTGGATGAGGAGAGCACATCTTTCTCCTTCTGTCCTGGCCACTTTTTACAGAGGTACGACTGAGAGCATTTTAACAAACTGCATCATTGTTTGGTTTGGTGGCTGCAGTGCCTCAAATAGAAGATCCATACAGAGAGTGGTAAGGACAGCCAAGAAGGTAATAGGAAGCTCACTTATTCAGGATACTGCTTACAAGAGTTATGTGCTTAGAGCTTGAAGTATTGTTAGAGATCCCACACACTCACTTCTGTTTCTGTTGCTCCCCTCTGGGATGAGGTTTCAAAGTATCTATAGCAGGACTACTAGATTCTGTAATAACTTTGTTCCTTATGCCATCCATCTTGTAAATTTGCAGGATTCTTCCCTCCATCCCCCACTATGTATATGTATACATTCAAACTAGACTATGATGTTTGTGTCATATCTGTGTGTGATGTGGGTATATGCATAATGGTTACTTTTTGAGGGGTGAACGCAATGAAATTTCATTTTAATTTATGCTGATTAGTATACATTTAAAGTGACAATAAATTTCTATTCTATTCTATTCTATTCTAATGATAACTTTCATATAACTATGCATAAGATTATAGTCAAACTGATATGTTTATTACTGCACTAACACAACTTCACACACCTCTTGCTATAATCATGGCTACACATTTAATGTTGGCCATGATGAAGTTTGATAATAGGAAACTTTGGATACCAACATTAGATATAAGTAATGATTCTCACGCTATGATTTTGGGCAGCTACCATCATCATTTTCACTCCTACTTCCAGAGTATTTTCAAATTGAACTGGAATAGTCTTTACTGGGCCAGCACTGAAACTCAAAGAATATGTTGAGATCACCCTATATATATGTATAAATTACTGCATTCCCCTTCTAACTAACAACAAAAAAAGTCATTTAATCAATACCCGCTGTGCTGTCATGAGATCATGAGAAACAAACATTCTTTTCTCCACTCCGTAAAAAAAAAAGAAAAAAAGAAAACACTTGCTATAATCCTTTCAACCAATGTTCATATTGGTGAAAGCTGTGTAAGGGATACTAATTTGAAAATTAAAAGGAAATGATAACATCCAAACTACCTTGATATCATTCTTATGTTGTGCATAAAAACATCAGGAGATATAATGAAGCTATCTTTGCAAATGAGGAATTTAGATGCTTTCACAATAATTTTGTCCATGGGGCAAAAAATAAGTTCTAAACAAACTACAAAGATACCAATAGAGGAGAATTTTTGTAGCTCAAAATGAAATGTCCTTGGTGCTCACTGAGCTTGGTGGTATTCTTACAGATGCTTCATTACCCAAATTAGGTGATGTTACATAGTTTGGGTAATAAAATGTATGTAAGAAAACTAAGCTCAGAGAGCATCAAGGAAACCTCAGTCTGCCCAGATTCTGGAATTCCATTTCACCATTCAGCTGGGTTAATCCAGACTGCTTTGACTGTTTGTAAATCCCTGCCCACTTTTCATGTGTAAGGCTGGCCAGGCAGAGTGAAGAGTTCTTCTCTTTTGGCAGGAAACTAGTCACTTGCAAAGCATCCAGCTGTTTGTCTTGTTTTTGTTTGGTTTACTTTTGCCGCGGAATGGCTTGCCTGAGTCAATGAGATAGACAGAGACAAGATAGCACTTAATGAGAGAATAGACTCCCCACAATTTCCAGCACTGCAGAGAAAGATCAGCTTTGTCCTACTTTTAAATAAACCGTTTCCAAGCTATAATCTGATGAAGACATATCTAGCATTGATTTGATCTTCAAAATTGATCTTCGATTTTGCATTGTCTTTGACACATTGAGATGTCTTTAATTAAAGATAACTTAGTATTATCAAAATTAAGATTCCTTATTTATTGCAAGAATTACCTTGAGAAAGAGGGGGCATAATACAAAAATTACTGGAAGAATAGGACATAATCAGAGGCGGCATCTTGCGGGGAGGGTGAGTATACATACACATAGTTTGTGTGGATGTGTATTATGCAAAAATCCATTCAATTCAATATTTTTGTCAGCTATTCCAATCACCTGAACTGGCAATAAAACCATTTTAAATGGTGCTGAAGATGGCAGAATATTCTTAAGAAAGAGCATCTAGTTTGATGAAAAGAAGGACTAGGGGTGACATGACAGTAGTGTTCCACTATCTCAGTGGCTGCCACAAAGAAGAGGGAGTCAAGCTATTCTCCAAAGCACCTGAGGACACGACAAGAAGCAATGGTTGAAAACTAATCAAGGAGAGAAGAAACCTTGAACTAAGGAGAAATTTCCTGACACAACAATTAATCAATGGAACAACTTGCCTCCAGAAGTTGTGGATGCTCCAACACTGGAAGTTTTTAAGAAGAGATTGGATAACCATTTGTCTGAAGTGGTGTGGGGTTTCCTGCCTAAGCAGGGGGTGGACTAGAAAACCTCCAATGTTCCTTCCAACTCTGTTATTCTAATTTCCAAAGGACAGAATTATGGATCTCATCTACAGTGAGTTATTCAGGTCCTGTTAAGCTCTAGATACAAGGGAACTTTTTAAAGGGGGAAATGATCTGCTGCAGCTATCTAAGAGACAAGCAATGACTCTCATGCTGACTTTGTTAATGAATAAATGCTAAAGAGGAAGGAACACAGATGGAGAAATGCTTACTCGGGGGCCTCCAGAGAACTTGTCAAGAACTTGCTTAAGACTTGGGGCTGGGGATGTGAATGGAGCTGCCAGCAGTTAAAACAATGCCTCAGCATTGACTAATAATTTCCAGGCTCAGAGTAGACGTCATTAATGACCCTTTTCATTCATGTAGGAGTTCCCAAAGAGAAACATAATACTCCATTAGGATAATTTGGAGACTCATTGCAAGCTGTCAAACCCTTCAGATGATGTTTCTGCCAAAACATTTTGGTGACAATTGTGTGAAGTATTTGATGGAAGGGTACAAGAGAAGGTGAGGTTTCAAAGAGAATAGAAAGCAGAGAAAGAGGAGACACGTAATAGTTTAAGAGGAAGGGTCCAACCTGTATGTATCTCTCTCATACTGACTCCCAAGATTCTTGTAATAACTAGTTACACTCTATCATTTAATTTGCAAAAAGAAAAAAACAGAAAATCAAACCAAATGGATCCAAGGCTTACATTTAAGTCTTATTTAAGGAATTAATTTGAACTGTTCATATACTATGAACAGCCCCTTTCTCCTCTTTTTAGGATGACCATATGTGAAAATGAACAGCTTGTCTAATTTACATTGACAAGCCATACAGGAGAGGGTAACCTTAAAATGGAAGATATCATATTGGAAAAAAAGTTGTGCCTACTTATGTTACTTCTAAGGTAGTCTTCACCCTATGATCTGTGGTTTAGTGATCATTGGAAGTTAGTCTCAACCCCAAATAGGGGACTAATGACCCAGTTTCAAAGTTCCAATGGTTGGGCCTCTTCCTGTGACTGAGCTTTGGGTGCTCAGCAATTACATTTATAGGCATTTTTAGCATCCTATGGTTACGTGGCCACATTTTACAATAGTTTTGCTGAAAACTGGCTCTTTCTTCCAGTTTTCAATATCATGTTCATACCAAACTATTGGTTCATTTAACAGCTGTGGTTTATGCTTAATTTACAATGTCACAATGTACAACCATAACAGTCAGGCTCTATTATGGTCCTGTGTTGAGGACTAACTGTATTCTTAAAGACAATCGAAGAAGAGTCTCTTTCAGCCCTACCTTTTCATTGTATACTTTCAACGGGGAAGTGTCTGCCCTTCCTAGTGCCCTGCCCTATAGCTTCTGCTAGCGAGCGACCTAGTGTGACCCAAGGGAAATGTGCACAGAGACCTGCAAGGGAGCAGACCCTTCATAACTGAACTCCATATAACATAGAGAGGCAAGATGGCTCAACTCATAATATCACCCAGTTTTTTAAAAGATATCATCACATGTTTGGCTCTCTCCTAAGACAACCATGGTTTTAAATGCTTTTACTGAGAGCAGTAAATGAATTCATAATATTGATACTTTTTTGAAAAAGGTTTTGGTACACAAATTCTTCCCACCTTTATCTTTTCAACAGATTGGAGAGAGGAATTTGCACTTGTGGATATTGTTTTCATTATACAAACAGGTGATCCTCAATTTACAATGAGTCATTTCAGGTTACAACAGCATTTTAAAAAGTGACTTGTGACTGGTCCTTGCACTTATAACTGTCACAGCATTTCCATGGTTATGTGTTCAAGATTTGGGTGCATAGCAACTGGCATATATTTATTCCTGTCTCGGGGTTATGTGATTGCTATTTGAGTCCTTCCTAGTGAGCTTCTGACCAGCAAAGTCAATGGGGAAAGCAGGATTTCTTAATGACAATGTGATCCACTTAACGACTACAATGATTGACTTAAACATGATAAAAATGTCATAAAGTAAGATGTGACTCAATTAATAACCACCTTGTTCAGCAACAGAAATTCTAGTCCCAATTGTGCTTGTAAGTTGAGGAGTACCTGCAGTTGGTTTTTAAAGTGGATAGACCTCCTTTAACAAACTTACAAAAATTAGCAGCAGTATTAAACAAATAAAAAATGAACAACAAATATTCCAACAATGAATTAAAAGCAACAGAAACTATTTCCACTATATGTTAAAATTAAATACCCAAGAAACTGAAAAAGATACTGGATACAGTGGTGGGATTCACATTTTTTACCACCAGTTCTGTGTGCATAGCTTGGTGGGCACTCTTTGTATGCACGCAGAAGGTTTGCTACTGACCTTCTGCAATCCTGCACTCTCCCTATGTCTTCAACAGCTGATATGAGGCAATCCACTGTGCCGTGCGAAGCAGCTGAGCTTCAAAATCAGGAAATAAAGGCCAGTATAGAGCTGGGGTGGGTGGCCGGGCCCAAAAGCTGATTGTCAGAGTGAATCGGTTTGCTCACAGTTGATCCTTAGAGCTACCAGTTCGAATGAACCAGGCCGAACCAGTAGAATACCACCACTGAATGGACATAAAAATAGTTGTCAGGAATCCTCCCTGAAGATAATATTCTTAACTGCTATTTCCAGTTAGCATACAAACACAGGACAGACAGATTAGGGCCTTTTAAGTGTATGAACAGAGAATAAATTTGGTCTAATGATTAAATGTGTCAGTGGGAAAACTGCCTTAGGCACAGGAGTCAACTGGTTTACTTTAGTCCAGTCAAGCCTAAGAAAAAAGAAATGGCAAACCATTTCTAAAACTATTGCCTATAAAACTTCATGGACTTGTCCATGCGGTTGCTATGAGTCAATTGTGACTTAAAGGCCAAACAAAATATATAAGCAATGTCAGATTAGTGAAGGCAGTCCTCAGGATCTGACTCCCAAGCTCCACAGATATTAAAAGTACGAACTAGCATATTGAATTGTAGTTGAAAATAAAATGCATTCCATCATTCTGTCTCAACAGTGGAGCAGCCCTGCTTTCAATTAAGTACAGCATCTGAGCAGTCTTCAAAAACAATCCTATATATATATTATATTACAGTAAAATAATCTGGAAATCAACTGAGCCTGGATAACATATAAAGCTATATGTTTTGGACAGGTCAGTGTTTGATTCTCTCTGTGCTACAGTAACTGAATCTCCTATGAAAAAGCTCAGTCTAGCAGCAGCACACCCTGATTGCAGATTTGATTTTTGAGGGGTGCTGGGTTCCCTTTAGGACAAGCTTACCACCATTTTTCTGGGCAAATGAATCATTTATTATTTATCAATTAATTTTGATGAAGCTTTTGTTTCTTGCTGTTTCAAATACAGGTCCTGGTCTAATACCACAGTAACTTAATCACAAAAATAGTATGCATAAGTGACTAGGAAATAGTTTAAAGGCAGTTTTCATATGTATAGAAATAATTCTTAAAATGCCATTTTTAATCAAGTAGTTCTGTTGGTCAGCTTTCTAAATACTATTGACAATGAAGTCTCCCTTTCTATTTTTAATTCAAATGAACTTTCTCTGTTTTTCAACCCAGCAGAATATTGGGAATAAATTATGTAAAGAGGCTCGGATCCTGTCTGCCCAACTACCATGTTTACCTGAAAATAAGACCAGGTGTTATTTTCTTTTGGGCTCCAAAATAAGCACTAGGGCTTATTTTTAGGGGATGTGTCAATGAATTTGCTCCATTCCCAAGCTCCCTATAGCTGCACAAACACTGTTTGCCTGGGCAGAGAACTGATGGAGATTGGAAGCTTCATCTGCTTCCAAAAGGAAAGAGTGTGGTAAGTGGAGGGAGGCACAGGGGAGGGTTGAACCACCCAGTCCTTCGGCTTCTCCCACCTGTCTGCACTGCTCTCCTTCTTGCCTGAAGATGCATTCCATTGGCACTGCCCTCACCTCCCAAGCATCTGCCTTGGGCAGCCCTGTAAGTTGTTTGGCTGTGGGAAAGCAGACAGTGGGAGGGAGTGGGTGAGTGGCTTCACAGGTGTCTGGTAGGCAAGGGAGGCAGCAGGGGAGGATTATGCTATCTGGTCATGGTGCAAGTCACAGGAAAATTGATGGAGGGAAAAGAGGCAATGGCTGTTGCCGGGGAGGTGATTTGCATGGCGAAGCAGGGGCAGCCAGGACTGAAGAAAGCCCCTCCAGTGATGGATAAGCTGTTGAACAATGGTGGGGAACCCTTTTGCTGTCACTCCCTCCCTGGCTTTGACACAGTAGAGGGAGAGCAAGGCAATCAAGCCTTTCCTGCCCATTCTCTGTAGCATGGCAGTCTGGCTTGGGAGGGCAGTGAAAGGGAAGAGGCAAGCGGGCAGCCGGGTCAGTGAATGGGTGAGGGCAGATCACTGATTGGGGAGTGGCCTGGGGGCCCTGAGGGAAGCAGTGCAAGGTGTATGGGGTAGCTCCACTCCCCCTCACCTGCCATGCCCAGTCTCCTGCCCCATTGCGGCAAGGAGCAACCAGACAGTGGGATGCAGTGGCAGGTTCTTAACTAGGGTTTATTTTGGAGGTAGGACTTGTATTAGTTGCATGCATAAAAATCAAGCTAGGGCTTATTTTTAGGATAGATCTTATTTTGGGGGAAACACAGTATCTAGGATGCCCCTCCAAAACCTGGACAGAACAGAACCAAATTCATTTATTTATATCCTGCCTTTATTATTTTTACTAATAATGTTAGGCAGCGAACATGAGAGAGAGTGACTGGTCCAATATCGCCAGTTGGCTTTTATAGCTGCAATGGGACAAAAACTTAAGGTCTCCCGTTTTCTAGCTTTTTGCTTGACAGTGAAATAAGGACTGAATTTGAGGAGTGATTGAAACCAGCTAGGAGATGCAGAGGAAAAAAAGTAGAATATTCCCAATGCATTTCTATAGATATCTGTGAGAATGACCTTGGAAGAGCTGCAGACTAGACAATGGTCAGATAAGCAGCATCTGAGTTTGCAGAAGGAATTGGACCATGGGAAATGTCTCAGAAAGGACCCTCCTTAATTTCTCAGATTGAAAGGGGGTGGGAATCAGGGAGGTATGTATTTTCAGACTTGTAAGATTCTGTTAATGTAACCTTAGAATAAAATTAGAGCTAGTACTTCTGGCTGTGCTTCTTGTCTGTAATATCTTGCAAGGCTAAGTAGGACAGGCAGATGGGCATTGCCTTAGAAGACTGCTGACTGCTGGAGAAGGGAGGAGCTTGCGCCGTGACGATATGGTCTGCAATCGAGCTCCTCGATTGCAGCCGATATCTCTGTTACCGGCTGGTCCAAACGGACCTATGCTGTCCTGTAGGGACAGCTATCGTGAAGAGCGTACCCTGAGGACTCCGGGGATATCGCAAAATCCCTGGAAGACCCGGGTGAAGCTCTCTTTGCTGGCGGCGGAGAGGCAGCCCCCATGCTGCTGAAGTCGGGGCGGCTCCAGAAAGAACGGGTCTGAGAGAGAGTCTGTCGGTTGGGTGAGAAACTTTTTTTTTTATTTAATTTTTTGAGTCTTGAAAGTTCGCTCTGATTATTAGAAGGAATCTGTGTGATTTTTTTTTTGACAAAATTGACTAAGCGGCGTTTTTTTTAAGGGAGCGTCAAAGAGAGAATTTATTTGCTTTTTTTTTTCTTTGCTTCCGGACTTTATTGTGATTTACGGGATAACTGGACTGTTCCTTTTTATATTTATACGTTGTATTCTTCCTTTGGATTTTTCATTTTTAGGCTAGAGGCTCCCTTTGTTTATTTTTTTTTTCATTTTATTCTTTTTTGCTTTTATATTTTTGTGTATTCCTTGCCGGCTTTTCTTTTTTTTTTATGCTGTTCAGAGAGGAGGGGGGAAAGTGAGAACTAAGAAACTTTGTAACTTTGTAACACTGCCAACTAGAGGCTTGGAAACATTTTACTTGAACTGTGAAAAGACAAAATATTTCTTCCCAAGGACATCTTCTGATAAGATAGAGGAAAGCGCTTTGTAGAATATTATTACAGGTGTCTTTCTGGATATTTATGGCTGAGCTTTGAAGCTCGTGGGAAAGAGAAGGGAGTCATAATTAGAGCCTTGGACAATTAAATAGAGTGCAGTGTATTGCTGTTTACTTTCTTTTCTAATTCTTTTTTTTTAGTTCCGCCATCCCCTCCACCAGCATTAAGGTCTTTATTTTTATTTTTAAGGTTGATTTATTTTCAAAGGGAAGCCTCTGAATTTTTTTTTTATTTTTACTTTATTTTGACTTATTTTACTTTATTTTTTCTCCTTTCTATTTGGATTCTGCTTTTTTTTTTAATGTATATCAATGGACTATTTCTTTTTTCTTTTTTCAATTGAGATTTTTTTTTTTGGCTGGATTAAGGTGTGGAATTTGAAGAAATTTATTCTTCTTGTTTTTTTGTTTTTTTTTCTCTCTTTTTCTCTTTTCCTTCTTTTTGGCTTTGACTTTGTTTATTATTATTTTTACTGGGTTTTTATTTTTATTTTTATTCTCTTTTGTGGACTATTTTTTTTTTAATTGGATTAAGGTCAGGAAGAATTTGAAGAATTTTTTCTTTTTGCTCTTTTTCTTTTTCATGTTTTTCTTCTTTTTCTCTCATTATTGATTTTTTTTATTATTGGCCTTCTCATTTTGGATTATAATTGGCTACTCTTTTTGGATCAAAATTTGAAAGAATTTGAAGAGCTGGAACTATTTAAAATGAGTAAGAAACTTATATCTTCGGGTGCCTCTATGTCCACCTCTGCCTCCCCACCATCTGGACAGCGTTCAATTCAGACAATGTTAAAGCAAGATAAAGAAAAAGAACAAGAAAGAGCATCTTTTCAGATGATTATGCAAGGAATACAAGATCTTAAGGTAAAAATAGATACCATTGAACAAAGAACAGGGAGGACGGAGGAAAAAGTGGAAAGTATTCAACAGATGATGACAAAATATGAGGAGAGACTTCAAAAAGTCAAAGAAGGGGGCAAACGAAGAGAGGAGAAGATTGGAAATATTGATAATAGACTAACAGTGATTGAACAAGAAAAAAGTGGGATGTTGAAGTGGGAGTTGGATAGATCAGAATTCTATCTTAGATTTCAAAATATAGAAGAAGAAAAAGGACAAGATTTGGCTGCGATAATGGTAGGAATCTTGGCGGATGCGTTGGAGATAACAGAAGAGAAGATGATGGATGGAATAGATGAGATATATCGAGTTTTTACAAGATATGCGATGAGAAATAATCTGCCCAGAGAAGTCCATATTAGATTTACTAAAAATCCATGAAGACACAAATATTACAAGTGGCAAGAGAGAAAATATTGAAATACAAAGGTAAAGAAATCTTGGTTTTAAAACAAATACCCAGAAGAGTGAGAGAGATGAGAAGAGAATATCGATTCCTGACCAAAATGTTATTGAAAAAGGAGGTGACTTACAGATGGCTGATCCCAGAAGGATTGATGTTTACGTGGCAGGAACAGAGACATAGAATTGATTCAATTGAGAAAGCAGAACTGTTCTATGCAGAAGTCTTTGGAGAGAGAGAAGGAGAGGCAGAAAAGGAGGTTCCATTAACTGAATCCCAAGAGGAACAAATGGAGATTGGAAAAGAAGAAGGTGCAGTAGGTGGACAAGTGGATATTAAAGATCAGCGTGAATCAAGACCCAAGAGAGTGGTTAAATCTAAATATAAAATATAATCATGGAAGAGAAAAAACTGATTACAATGAATATAAATGGACTGAATTCAGCTGCTAAGAGAAGGAAGATTTTCCATAAATTAAGGAAACTAAAGTTTGATATAATTTGTCTACAAGAAGTACATATTAAAAAGCAACATGAACAATTGTTATTACAACCAAAATTAGGAAATTGTTTACCTCTTTGACTCAATGTAAGAAAAGAGGGGTGGTCTTATATATTAAAGAGGTTATTCCAGCAAAAATGATTTATACAGATGATGATGGGAGAATATTAATGGTGGAAATAATGGACAATAATAGAAAGATACTTTTGACTGCAATTTACGCCCAATGATAAACAGGAAGAATTTTATAAAAAATTACATACTAAGATGGCTGGACTGGACTATGCTAATATAATTATGATGGGAGACTTTAATGGAATTGTGGATAATAAACTTGATTATATTGCAACAGCAGCAAAGTATAATAGAAAAACTCTTCCTAAATCTTTTTTTAAAATGACAGAGGAATTAACTCTAAAAGACATATGGAGAGAAAGAAATGTTAAACTTAAGCAATATATTTTCTATTCAAATAGACATTTATCATGGTCCAGACTTGATATGATTTGGATATCAACAGAGTTAATATCTAGTGTCCAAGAAGTAAATATTGAAACAAGTACTTGGGCGGATCATAACCCATTGACAATTAAATGGAAGGGACAAAAAAAAAGATCGAGATGGACGTTAAACAATACTATTTTAAAGGAGAAAGAATTTACACAATGGATGGAGAAAGAACTGGCCTTTTTCTTTAAAGAAAATAGAAAAGAAGACACTTCAATACAGAATGTTTGGGATACAATGAAAGCTTATGCCAGAGGCTTGATAATTGACTATACAAGAAAAAAGAATATTAGGAAAAGGCAAGCTTTCAAAGCCTTGGAGGATGAATATAAAAGACTCGAAAAGAAGATGCCACAGAAAAAAGACGTTAAATTGAAACTGGATATAACTAAACATAAAATGGACTTAATAGACAAAGAAGAACTGGCACAGAAAATTAGGAGTGCCAAACAGAATTATTTTGAAGATGCAAATAAGCCAGGTAGATGGCTAGCATATAAGCTGAGAAAAGAGAAAGAGTCGAGGAAAATATTGCAGTTAATAGATGACCAAGGTAAAACTTGTTATGGCAACAAAGAGAAAAAAGAAATTATTTATGACTTTTACAAACATTTGTATAAGAAAGAAGATATTGATGAGGAGAAAGTTAAACAATACTTGCAGAATGCAAATTTACCTAAGATACCTAAAGAGATTGAAGAAATGTTAGGAAGCAATATAACAATGATGGAGTTAAGCCAAGCATTTAAGAAACAAAATAATGGAAAGGCACCAGGTCCAGATGGGTTTCCTGTAGAATTTTATAAAACCTTTCAAGAATCATTGTGTATTCCACTGTTAGAAGTTATGAATGGAGTTATGCTAAAAAAGATAATACCTAAAACATGGTCAGAGGCTTATATTACACTTATTCCAAAAGAGGAGGCGGACCTACTTCAAATTAAGAATTATAGACCGATTTCCTTACTAAATGCAGATTATAAAATTTTTGCTTCAATATTAGCAGAAAGACTTAAAAAATATCTGAATAACTTTATCCACTCAGATCAAAATGGATTTTTGCCAAAACGACAAATTAGAGACAATATGAGAGTAATTCTGGACACCTTGGAATATTATGAGGCGCACCCTGAAAAGCAAATGGCTTTGATATTTCTAGATGCTCAAAAGGCATTTGATAACGTAAATTGGAGATTTATGTTACTTTTAATGGAACAGATGGGCTTTGTTAGAAGATTTATTCAAGCAATAGAAGCAATTTACAATGAACAAACAGCTAAGGTAATGATGGAGGGAGAACTCACAGATCCTATTAATATAAGAAAAGGCACAAGACAAGGTTGCCCTCTTTCTCCCTTGTTATTTGTATTGACTTTGGAAGTGTTGAATAGAAATATCAGAGAAGATAAAACTATAAAAGGAATGAAAATTAAAAAGGAAGAATTTAAATTACAAGCTTTTGCAGATGACCTAGTCTTTATTCTGGAAGACCCTATAGAAACAGCCTTGAAGCTGTTGGAAAAGATAGAGGCATATGGGGAGGTGGCCGGTCTGAAAATAAACAAAGATAAAACAAAGATTTTGTCAAAGAATATGTTGTTGAGACAAAGAGAAGAATTGGCAGAATTGTTAAAAATTCAAGTTACAAATAAGGTTAAGTATTTGGGGATATACTTGACGTCAAGATGTAGTACATTAAAGGAGAACAATTATATTAAACTTAAACAACAGATAGCTCAAGACTTGAAAAATGGGAAAACCTACAATTGTCATTAATAGGAAGGATTTCAACAATTAAGATGAACATTCTACCCAGAATTTTATTTTTGTTTCAAACAATACCAATTAGGCTTGGAAAAGAATATTTTGAGGATTTAAATAAAATTGTTTTGAAGTATATATGGCAAGGCAAGAAAGCAAGGATAAAGTTAAAGCTTTTACAGGATGCTAGATTTAGAGGAGGGTTTGGCCTGCCTAATTGGGAGTTGTACTACCAAGCTGCAAATTTGATGTGGGTTAAAGAATGGATAACATTAAGGAAAACTAGATTGTTGACATTAGAAGGTCATGATTTGTTGTTGGGTTGGCATGCTTTTTTATGGTATAAGGGAACCAAAACACAGGGGTATTTTAGAAGACATTATATACGGGAGTCTCTGTGGTTAAATTGGGAGAAGACAAGAAAACAATGTTATTTGAAAATTCCAGTTTGGTTATCGACGATAGAAGCGTTTTCTTACAAAAAGGATAGAAGCGTTTTCTTATAAAAAGGAACAAACAGTTAGCTATGGGGAATTACTAGATGAAAAGAGTGAACTTAAATCGATGCAAAAATTAGAGGAACAAGGTATACAGATGAATTGGTTTTCATATTTGCAAATACATTCAAAGTATTATGAGGATTCCAAAGCAGAGGGATTTTATGATAAACAAACTGATTTAGATAAGATTTTGATGGGTACTGATGAAAAGGTGATTAAAAAACTATATGGTTACTTATTGGAAATTAAGTTGGAGGAAGAACAAGTTAAAGAAACTATGATTGCTTGGGGGAGGAATTTTGGATATGGGATTGACTTAGAGAAATGGCAGAAATTATGGTTGCAAAATTATAAAATGACAATGTCTACAGCCTTTAAAGAAAATTTGTATAAGATGTTTTACAGGTGGCATTTCCCCCCGACGAGGATAGCAAGAATGTTCAAGAACAAATCCGAAAAATGCTGGAAATGTCATCAGAAACCTGGTTCATATTACCATATGTGGTGGACTTGTGAGGACGCTAGAAAATATTGGACTAAAATCCACATGTGGTTGGAAAAATGACAAAGAAGCATATAGACTTGAAACCGGAGCTTTTTTATTGGGAATTTTACCAGATGTTTATAGTAAAGAGCTGAAATATTTGATTGTAAATGTATTGACTGCGGCTAGGATTGTATTTGCAAAAAATTGGAAAAATGAGAAAATTCCATTGCAGGAAGAAGTCATAAAGAAAATATTGGAATGTGCTGAGATGAGTAGATTGACTTTTGAAATCAGAGAGCAAGAAGATAAACAATTTTATATAGTTTGGGATCTTTTCTATCAATGGTTGAATGATGAAATACAAAAATAGAAATGTTAGATAATAAGGAATAATATTGATTCTATTTTTCTTTTCTCTTTTTTGGTACTGGATATTATATTTATATAATATTTTTCTGTTTTTTTTTTCCTCTCTTATTTAGGATAGAATTGGCACGATTATATGATTTGTTTTAGAATAAATTACTTAAAATATAGTTATCTCACAAAGGCATGATCGTACAAAAGTCTAGTCAAATTTCTTTTTTTTAATAGTGATATTATGATTTATAAGTTTGTATTGACAATAAGAGTTATTATACAAGGTAATTGTAATTGTGACTATGAGATGAGTGCACAAAACTAATGAACCAACCGACTCACTGTTTGTATATAAATATGGGGGAGCTGATGTTTTTATGTTTTGTCTGTTTGTTTGTATGTCAAAAAACAATAAAAAATCTTTGGAAAAAAAAAAAAGAAGTCTGCTGACTGCTCCTTTCTAAGCCATCCTTGTTTCTTCTTGGACAAGTGACCCAAAGCAGACTATGAGTAGACCACAAGTCATGACTGTAATTGAGACTGGAATTTTTGTTGCTAAGCAATGTGGTTATAAACAGTGAATGTCATGTGATTGCATAACTTAGCAAAGGCAATCCTTTGTTGCCCTCATTCAGCAAAAATCATGAATTGTTAGGTAAACACTTTCATGCAACTTCCTACCAGCTTCAAACAACCAACATCAGTGGGAAAGCTGGAAGAAGTTGAAATTCCCAGGTGGCTTGCAACAGAGTAGCAGGCAAGTTCAAATCAAATCAACTTTATTACAAAGACCAGAGACCAGAACAAATAAAAACACTCAAGGAATATCCAGGAAAAAATTCTAGAATAAAGTAATAAATAATAGATAAAATCTATATTAAAATCACAATTTGGCATCCAATCTGTCAGTTACACATGGCCTAAATATACTATAATATCAGTCCTTAAACTGTGAGGCCCATAGTAATTAAATACTAAAATGCTAAAGAGTAGTAATGCAAAAGAGTTTGCTACATTAGTTATGTAAAATAGCTATGGTAGATTAATCACGTGTTTTTGATGAATCCCCAATGCTGCTGCACAGAATCTAGCCACCTGCGCTGTAATCACAGTCTGTTCTTCCTTAAGTAGCCACTGAAGATAAGCAGTGTTAGAACAGCTGGGATACCTATCGATTATTGGGAGGATATGTTTTTTTCGAATATCTCTATAGAAAGAGCATCAAAGAACTATGTGTCCAACAGTCTTCATCTCTCCTGAGTCACAGGAGCAGAGTCTTTCAATCAATGGTATCTTTTTATGCTTGCCGTACAGGATGGCCGATGGAAGCACATGGCACTATGTGAGCAAAAATGATTTCCAGTGGGTCACTGTCTCCAACTGGCCAAGATAACTGGCAGGAGTAACAACATATCTAATAGAGTCTGGAGCCAGAAACAGCGGAGCTTTCCCTAAGTCTGCTTGCCTCTTGATGGCCTCTACCCTTTGTCGCAAGGTTTGCTTTGCTTGATAGTAGTCCATCTTGAGCGGAAAGAAATTAAGCTTCAGCCAAAAATTTAAAGAAATTATTCCGATTCTTGCTTTGACTTTTATCAGTCCAGTCTCCAGGTGCAGAAATGCATTTGAGATTCAATGCAGAATCTGAAGAATTGCTCTAACAAATTTGAATTGAACTCTTTCCAGCGGTGTGAAACACAAAGCTGAGGGTCCGAGCAAGGTCCCATAAAGAAGCTGTGCTAGTGACTTGGCCAGAAAGAAAGTAACTGTGTCAGGGACATAGTATCCTCCCTTTGTGCAGAAAAATTTGAGAATGGCATTCACTGATCTTTGGCCAAAAGCTGACGCATATCACCATGTGTTTTTCTTGAGCCAAAGGCATGGATGATCACCCCTAGATATTTAAAGGTGGTTACTTGCTCTATATTATGACCATTAAGATGCCATGAGCAGAGTTTTGGCCTTTTTTCAAAGGCCAAAATCTTGGTTTTCTGGTAATTTGGGTCCAGTTTATTAAAATTACAATACTGGATGAGGGCTCGCAAGGCTCTTTTAGGACTTATGGGTATCCTAGAGGGGATCACAGCATTATCTGCATAGAGCAGTAGGGTGATGCTTCAGTCACCTATTTTGGGGGGATGGTAACTTGGTTTATTTTACCATATCATTTATATAAAAGTTGAAAGGTAAGGGGTCCAAAATACACCCGTTTAACCCCCTTTTTAGTTTTGACCAACCTTGAGAGGGACCATTGCTTATTACATCTAACCTTGAGGGAGGGATGTTTTAGTATGTAAGGCACGGAACAAATGGTGGAGCCCATGATCAATTAGAGTGGCTTCCAGCTTCTCCCATAGCTTAGTCCTGATAACTGTATCAACAGCTGTCTTGAGACCTATAAAGGCAGCATATTATGATACAGATCTTTTTGATATATATATTTCAATCAAATGATGGAGAACTAAGCACTGATCTATGGTCCCTCTCTAAACGCAGTTTGCTCTTCAGTGATCAAGTTCTCAAGATCCAGCCACTTCTTTAATTTATCTTGGAGTGTTTGGCATAGAGTTTGCTGATTATATTTAGCAAACTTATTGGTCTGTAATTAGCAGGGACACCTCTCTTTCCCTTTTTAAAAATTGGGACAATTGCTAAGCCCAAATCCTCTGGTACATGGCCGTGGGGTCAATATAGGTGAATAGCACCACCAGAACTGATATCCACTACTCCACATTGTTCTTTAATAGTTCAGCAGAAATGAAGTGTGGCCTTCCCAGTCCTGAGTTGGTCAATTAGAGATTTAATTTCAGACTCTGAAATTAGCCTGCCACCCTGACATAATGTATACCCCACTAGACTCCCATATGCCCCCTACAACTTGGGAACTTCACTTTTGGATAATGTATGAAGACCCTTCCAGCAACAGAATAAGGTATATAATGAAGAATTTACATGAGTGACCCTCAGTTTCAGAGCAGGCAGGTTAATGTCTGCTGCCATATGGAGGAAGATATGTGATGATGAAGGAGGAACAGAGTGAATGCAGCAGGAGTTGTAGTGACTGTTGAGGGGGCTGTTCCCAAGGATGCATAAGTAGTCAAGGAGGTGCAACACAGGTGTAGAGGAGTTGGGGGAAGGTGTAACTGAGCAACTTGTGACTTTCCCTGCTGGCTTCCCCATTGATTTTGCTTGTGGAAAGCCAGCAGGGCAGATTGCAAATTATAACCACATGATTATGGGTTACTGCAACCTGGGGTGGGATTCTACCAGTTCGTACCAGTTCAGTAGAACTGGTTGTTATGATTCCCAGTAGTTCAGAGAACCAGTAAAATTGGCCCCTGGCTGGCCCCACCCCTCTTCTTGCTCCTCCGTTCCCTGCCCTGTCAGTAACATCGCACACATGTGCGACAATCACTGACAGCATTCTCCCCCTGCCCTCCCTGCCCAGTCTCTCCTTATAGCGCATGTGTGCTACAGGCATTCATGACAAGGGCTACGTGGGCTGGCAGGAAGCCCAGTGACAACAATGGCTCAGCCCTGGCTTACCTTCCCTGGCAGCCAGCTACAGGAGGAAGGTAAAGTCTTGGCTGTGGGACAATGAAAGAGGCAGTCGTGGGGGAGGAAATGGGGAGATTAAGGGCCGGGGCCTCTGAAAGGGGAAATGGGGTGACACGTGTGACTGGTGAAGGGAGAGTGGGCTGCATGCAGGATTAGCTCAGGCCTTTGACAGATTAGGCCAGGCCTGCCTGGGCAGGAAATAGGTAGATAGGTTAGGGAAGGGATAGAGAGAGGAGGAAAGAGAGAGGGGGAAAGAGAGAAAGAGAAAAGAAATAGACAAGAAATAAAGAAAGAAATGGGAAAGAAAGAAAAAGGGAGAGAGAAAGGAAGAGAAAGGAAGAAAAGGGATAGGCAAAGAAAGGATGGATGGAAGGAAAGGACAGAAAGAAAGAGAGAGAGGGAAAGACAGAGGCGGAAAGAAAGAGAGAGAAAAGAAAAAGAGAGAAAGAGAGAGGGAAAGAGAAAGAAAGAAAGAAAGAAAGAAAGAAAGAAAGAAAGAAAGAAAGAAAGAAAGAAAGAAAGAGGGAGGGAGGGAGGGGGGAGGGAGGAGAAAGTGAATGGAATATGGAGGGAGGAAGAGAGAGAGAAAGAGAGAGAAGAATTAGAAAAGAAAGAAAAGAAAGAGAAAAGGGAAAGAAAGGAAAAGGGAGAGAGAAAGGAAGAGAAAGGAAGCAAAGAAAGAGGGGGATGGAAGGAAGGGACAGAAAGAAAGAAAGAAAGAAAGAAAGAAAGAAAGAAAGAAAGAAAGAAAGAAAGAAAGAAAGAAAGAAAGAAAGGAGAAAGTGAATGAGATATATGAATGGATAGATAAATACATGGAAGGAGGGAGGGAAGGAGAGAGGAAAAAAAAGGAAGGATGGACACAAACCCTGACTTCAGAAGACTCTTTGAAACAGCACAGTAATCTAGGGCTGGCCTGCAGGGGATCTTGGAGGTCATCTTCTAGTCCAACCCCCTGCTCCAGCAGGGTTAGAAGGGTGTGTGTGTGTGTGTGTGCATGGCTGTCAAAACTCCCAAAACAGGTCAAGTAGCTCTGGGGAGGTCAGTCATAAATTAGAACACTTGCTAAGCAACTGGCCATTAAGTGAGGATCACTTGCCAATCACATGGCCACCAAGCCACACCCACAAATTAAGCCATGCCCACAGAACTGGTTGTTAAAAAATTTGAATCCCATCCCCGGCTGCAACCATCTTAAGTACAAGCCAGTTGCCAGATTGCAATCACTGGAGTGATGGTGTTCTGTATTAGCATTCTTGTAGACTCGCATTCCGATTGGTCCACCCGAACCGCAACCTGATTGGCTTACTGAACTCTTGTGATTGGAGCGCTAAGAATCTACCGCGATTGGCCGAGCCGATCGCGGGAGATTCAAAGCGCTGCCATTGGCCGCCGAGCCGCTGGCCGGCTGTATAAAGCCAAGTGGCTTGCAAGCCTTTGCTGTCCTTGTTCTCAAGCTATAATAAAGAGCTGAATGTTCACTATCGCGTCTCGCCTCTTTTGTGACCCGATCCACCAATCTAACACTGGCGACGAAGGTGGGATCGTGAGGCGAGGACCCAACCAGCATGTGGCAAACGGTGCGCAACAACCCACAAGATGGCCAGCAGCACCCCGCCACCCGCTCCGTTCGAGGACTGGGAATCGTACACCGATCGCTTCCAGATGTTCCTGGAATGCAGCAATCTCAAAGACTCCAACGGGCAGAGGAAACGGGCCGTGTTCCTAATGCATTGTGGCCCCACGGTATTCAAGATGGCCAAGGCGCTGGCCAAGCCCACCGACGTAAAAGAAATGGACTGGGCTGACCTCGAGCCCATCTTGCGCCACCATTATGCCCCTGCTGTGCCCATACTCATCCGTAGGCACGATTTCTACCGGCGAGATCAGTGCACGAGCGAAACCATAGGCGACTTCATGGCCCAGCTACGGAACCTAGGAGGTCTATGCGGTTTCGCCGACCTGGACGAGGCGCTACGTGACCGAGTCGTCCTCGGACTCAGAGACCTCGTGCTGCAGAGCCGGCTGATGGCCAAGGGCGACATCTCCCTCGCTGATGCCCTCACTGAGGCAACTGCCGCCGAGGCCACCCGCCAATCAGCAGCCTGGATGCGGCAAGCGAACACAACTGAACGGCCGCCAAACAACGAAGCGACCCCGGCACCAGCGAAGCCTGGAGAAGCCAGCTGCCGAGAAACAACCACACATCATGGTGACATCGACCCCCAATCCGACACCGAGGACGAGGAAGAGGAGATCCATCGGCTGCAGGCCGAGCGCGACCGGCGGGACCGAAGGGAACGTAAGTCGGGATTCCATTGCGCCGGCTGCGGTGGCGATCACCCCCGTTCCGAATGCCGCTTCCTCGATGCCATCTGCCGGCATTGCGAGAAGCGGGGGCACATCGCCAAGGTGTGCCGGAACAAGAAAAACTACAGCCCGCAACGACGAGGCAACAGCCCCCGATGACAAGACAGCACCCCCCCAGGCACTGAGACCGCCCAACCGAGAGCCGGTGGAGCCGCGACGGCCGCAGCAGACGACTCAGCGAAGCACAGCGGCACGAAGAAACCCACCAGACGGTCGTCATCGGCCACTCATCGACCATGGATGCCCGAAAGGTACACGTGGAGGTGAGCATCGAGGACCAGCCCTGCAAGATGGAAGTGGACTCCGGGTCCTACCTCTCCATGGTCTCTTGGCGCACAATCAAGCGCCTAGTACCAAGCATCCGCTGCATCCCCGTGGCCGGCATCGGACACTTCAAAGTCACCTTCAAAAACCACACTGAGATATTGCCACTCACAGTCGTGGACAAAGACCGCCCCAGCTTGCTCGGTTTACAATGGTTCTCCCCACTGGGAATAGAGGTGACGGGCATCCACCACACAGACGAGGCCGACTGGGAAGTGACGCTCGTGAAGGAATTCCAGGAGGTCTTCGATGACTCTCTAGGCAAGTACTGAGGGCCCCCTATCTCCTTCAACCTTAACCGTAACATTGCCCCAATTCGCCTCAAGCCGCGGCGAGTGCCATTCGCGCTCAAGCCGAAAATCGACGAGCAACTAGACAAGCTCGTCGCGCAAGGGGTTTTAGAGCCAACCGACCATGCCCGCTGGGAAACGCCCATAGTCACCCCCATCAAACCCGATGGCTCCATAAGAATCTGCGGTGACTATAAGGCCACCCTCAATCACGCGCTACAGCAAAGCGCCTACCCCGTCCCAGTAGTACAGCACCTTCTGCACTCACTGGGGGGTGGCCGGGTCTTCGCAAAACTCGACCTGGCGCAAGCCTATCAGCAACTGCCGGTCGATGCTGAGACAGCCGAAGCGCAAACGATTGTCACATACCGGGGGGCCTTCCGATGCAACCGACTCCAATTCGGAGTCAGCGTCGCCCCAGGAGTCTTCCAAAGCCTCATGGAAAGACTCCTCCAGGGAATAAAAGGAGTGGTCCCCTATTTTGATGACGTGCTGGTCGCAGCCGCCAACAAGGAACAATTGGAAACCCATTTAAGGGCAGTGCTTAACAAATTCAAAGACGCCGGCCTTAAAGTCAAAAGAAACAAATGCCAACTCTACATCGAGAGGGTCGAATTCTTGGGGTACCTCCTAGACCGGCACGGAATACACCCAACCGGAAAGAAACTCAGAGCCATCAAAGAAGCCCCCACACCAACAAACAAGGCGGAACTACAGGCATTCTTGGGACTGCTTAACTTTTACAATGTTTTCCTACCCCAGAAGGCGACTGTGGCGGAACCCCTGCACCGGCTACTCGATAAAGCAGCCACCTGGACCTGGGGGAAGCGGGAGGAGACTGCATTCCAACAGACAAAAAACCTGCTAACATCAGACGCAGTCCTAATCCAGTATAGCGAGACCCTGCCGCTTACGGTAACATGCGACGCATTGTCCTTCGGCATCGGAGCAGTCCTCAGCCACACCCTACCCAACGGGAAGGAAGCACCCATCGTCTTCTTCTCCAGAACGCTGGCCAGACCGGAAAGAAATTACAGCCAGCTGGACAAAGAAGCCCTTGCCATCGTCGCCGGAGTGAAAAGGTTCCACGAGTACCTTTACGGTAGGACCTTTTCGATCATTACGGACCACAAACCCCTACTCGGAATACTCGCAGGGAACAGAGCCACCCCAAACATCCTGTCACCCCGGATGACGAGGTGGTCCGAGTTCCTTGCCGCTTACTCGTATGAACTGTCACACCGACCCGGCAAGAATATTCCGCACGCAGACGCACTAAGCCGGTCACCACTACCAGACCTAGACGACAACCCAGCGCCCACAACAACGACCCTGCAAATAGAGACTCTACCCAGCCCGCTCTTAACTGCGTTGGACATTGCCCGTGAAACAAATAAAGACAAACGGCTGGCGCGGGTATTGAGCTGGGTAGAGCGGGGGTGGCCGGAAGATGAGGGCAGTGAACAGTTCAAAGCCTTCCGAAACCGCCAAACCAAGCTGTTCACACAAAGGGGGTGCATACTCTGGGGAGACCGGGTAGTTATACCAGAGACACTACAGGGTAGAGTGCTGGCAATGCTACACGAGGGGCACCCGGGGGTCGTCAAGATGAAAGCCCTGGCCAGAAGTTACGCTTGGTGGCCAGGGATGGACAAGCAAATCGAGACATGGGTCGCCAGGTGCAACAGGTGCCAAGAGATGAGATCCATTACAAAGGAGGAAAATCACCTATAAAGAATCCATCCATTCCATCTTGTGACCTTTAATCTCCTGTTCAATTGAATATTTTAACCAAGAATTATTGTTACAGAATAATGAGGCAGAACGCTCCTAAAGTAAACCCAATACAGATATCAAAAACAGGAGAATCACCTTTTTGAATATTATATATACTGAGATCAGTATTACAGCTGGTATAAACCCGAGAAATAAATAAATAAAATCATAGTCTAAATCATAAAATCATTTTTCTTTTAAACATCTTGCAAGTTTATCTGATTGCAGTTATTGCAGTTATCAGTCCTGCTGTAGCTTTCTTTCTTAGCTTGGGAAAGCTGTTTCAATGAATGAAAAGAAACATGATTTTTTAAAATATCAGGACTAATCACTTTGCTCAGAAAAAGAGAAAAGTTATTTCAGGAGGATTGTACCTCTTACCTAAGCAGAATGAAAGCAGTTCTACAGTGGACCGACAGCTTCAATTATGTCTGTATGCACCCTACATCTCAAAGTAGTGGCTGAGTGGAGCCGGAAGCAATAACTGATTTATCAATTGACTAATCAATGAATGCATGCATTTCAAAATGAAAAGAAAAGAACAAAACCAGACAGAAATTAAAAGTTACAATATTTAAAGCAAAGTTAATTTGAAACACTCAAACATGGGAGACATCTGGTCAGAAAGAATAACATTTCAACAATGGACGTTTCAGTGAATTGTGTTGCAGGCTGGCTGTATGAAGTCTGTGCAGTGTTTTAGTATCTAATTAATGAACTGACCAATTAATCAGTTAAAAGCAACACAGTTAATCCACTCAGCATTTTAATCAGTTCTAGTCCAGCAGTTCAATAAAACAAGATGGCCAGTCAGCTGAATAAGAGTCATTCATATTTTCTCTCTCTCTCTCTGTGTGTGTACCACTATGATATGCAATAAACCTGAATATCATTTTCGAATGCAGCAGCCAAATGGCGTTTGGAAGGCATTTGAAGATAGTCAACCCAGTTTACAGTATCATGAATTTTTCTGACCTCAGCTGAAGGGCTTTTGGGGTTGTTCAAAAATGCTGATGGTAACAGAGGGTCCCAAAGCAAGGCAGACAAAGGCAAGTTTTTCTTTCTGCAGAACTTTTGCATTGACAGTTAAACTTCATAAGAAGTTCAATACTTAGGTGTGTAGCTTTTGTGGTTTTTTTTCAGTAGGATTATATCTAATTTTGATTGGGATTACCATTCTTGGACAGGGGAGTTTAAACTGCTGTCCTCATAGCTCTGTATATATGAATCTATTAATGAAAAACCTTCTGCTTGGTGTATTACACCAATGCTTGGTGGACTCACTCAGGTACAAATGCCTTCCCTACTAACACCAAATCAAATCTTTTTTTTTGTAAAAATGTTTTTTTATTTTTTAACAACAAACATAAACATACATAGACATAAAACAACAAATAAAACCTTTCAATTGTACAGTGTGTCTGTTGGTACATATTTCTTGTGCATAATGTCTATAGTCTTTTCCTCTTAGATTTAAATTTATATTCAATTATATTAATCAACTTTCCATGTCATGTTATGTTATTATTACATCATCATTAGGCTTTGATTACAAGTTCACATTATCCTTTTAGAGCAAATAAATCAAATCAAATCTTTATTATAGCCACAAACCAGCATAAGGAGGGTAAGGTATAGTCAGTTTAAAAAAACATAGTGTAGAAGATACATCAGAGTTTAAAATAACAGTTATGAAAAGCTGGAAAACATAAGAACAATATTAAAACAGCAGTTCACAATGTTTTTGCCAAAAAAGAGCATTTACTTCTGATTTTTGGCAGAAATGCCTCATAATAAACAATCAGTTGGCCTACAATTACCACACAAAAAAAGGTTGTAAAATAATTTTGGTTACATGGTGACCCACTTTATGACCATCATGACTTACAATTGTAATGGGAAAGCTCCATTATGGTTGTAAGTTGAGGACTACTTGTAATTCCATAAGCAAGCCATACCAAAGTTTTATTTCTCTAAGTATTCTTAATTCTTTGCCAAAACAATATATGGTAATGAATATTTTTAACATTCAATCCTAACATGCCATTAACAAAAGTTTTTCTTTCTGACATAGCATACCTATTTTAGGCCACTTACCCATTGTCTCGTTTAGCTTGAAATAAAAATGAAGGAGGGCAACCTGAAACTCTGGAAGTTATCAAATGCTTCTTCAAATTCAGAAATAGGCAAATTGCGGAGTTTTAATGCTATTGTGGTGTTTCCTGCAGTGTTTCAAATTACAAATTACGCTTTGGAATGTGCGTGGGTATGACTTTCATCCAGAATCACATATATGAGATGGGCAGCTATACAAATTAAACAAATTGAAACTAACCAAGGAGAGAAGCAACCTAGAACAAAGGAGAAATTTCCTAAAGGCAAGAGCAATCAACCAATGGAATAACTTGCCTTCAGAGATTGTGTGTGTTCCATCACTGGAGGCTTTCTTAAAGAGACTGGACAATTATTTGTCTGAAATGGTATAGGATCTCCTGCTCAAGCAGGGGGTTGGACTAGAAGATCTCCGAGGTCCCTTCCAACTCTATTATTCTATGTTCACTACCAGAGCAACATCATGTCCATTGCTTTAAATCATTTCAAATTATCTTCATTTACATGAATATTAGAACATTAGACTTTTTCATATATTATTCTGCTTACATAGCTGAACACTTCAGTACTTGAATGACTATCATGAAATTGCTCTTCTACTTATGCTATAAAAAGGGTCATTCTGTCATGACTTTGAATGGATCTTAAAAATATTTATTTTCTATCCTGACCATAAACAAAACCTTCTTGTTCTTTCTCTTCTGACATTTAATTGGCCTTCACATACATGAGACTGAGTAAGTTTTCTCCAGAAATATTGGATAGAATAGCAAGTTTAGTCTATTTAGTCTGCTTTTCATTCTGGTTTATCCACAGCTATCTGCTTTGCTGGTACCCTCTTGCAATGTATATCTAGCATTGTAACATACGTCTTCTGTTTTATGGGCAATCAAATGTTTTGGTTTCTGTAGTTTCATGCTTTATTAGATTACTGCATTTACAACGGCATTGTGGAATCAGAATCTCATACAAAATCTCCATTTCTAATTACAGCTTAGACTTAGAATAACTTTGTTGTCACTTTAAATGTACACCAGGGTTGTCAAACTCAATTTCATTAAGGGCCACATCAGCATTATGGTTGCCCTCAAAGGGCTAGCTGCATGTAAGACTATGACAACTCACAGCAGCCAGGTAGGTGTGGCTGGATGGTCACAGTTGGGTTGTTGTGGTCAGGTGGGCATAGATGGATGGGCATGGCCGGCTCAACACTGCTCACTGGAAGCGGCTGACTCAGGATACCTGGGGCAGGACAGAACAAATCACATCAATTAACTCAACATGGGGACAATTCAATAGCTCACAAGCTCCTCACCTCCCCAAACAGCTGGCAGCCAAATGCATGCACATGCGCATGCATGCACATGTGTGCACATGCGCGTGCACACACACATATACACTGCATTCTAAATTTGGGGACTTTTATCCACAGAGGAAGAAGACGCCTTCTCCCCAAGCCTAGGCATGATTGGCAATTTACAAGCTCAGATGTGGATAAAAGTCTCCAAGCTTGGAATGCTGTGTGTGCGTGTGTGTGTGTGTGTGCACGTGCGTGTGCGCGCATTGTTAGGAATGTAAGTCACCTAACAATTGGATTGGAAACATATAAACCAGGATAGACATTTTAATACTGTCTCTTTAAGGGAATGCTAAAATTGTAATTGGGTGTGGTTCCTCAAATGGCCATAAAATGGAGCCAGAAACCTGGTTTGGATGTCCTGTTGTTGAGTGTTGCCATTCCTGCATTTCCCTATTGACTGTTGCTGATCATCGTTATTCTTGGATTTGATATGAGTCTTTTACTGAACTATTTTTGATACTGGACTTTGTTATTGGATTATCCCTGGACTGAAAACTGACTGCTGTAACCATATATGACTTGGACTGTTTGTTGGACTTTGCTTAACCGTTTACTGGAAGTAAAAACCTACATTTTACTATACAGTGTATCTGTGTGCTGGTTGTGTGTTATTCTTCACCACTCTCACTATGTCTCCCTGTGTGCGCTCATTCTCCTAATGGGGAATTACTTCAACACTGGTTATGGGCCCAGTCCATACCAGGCTCAGATAACTGAGAGTTAGTGTGAATACACAGTACCATATACAGATAGCTGTTTACTGTTTAATTGTGGGTTACTGTCCTGGTAAAGATGGCACAAGACCCGTCAACAAGTCTATCACTGATAACCCAGTTGGATGGAACAAACTGTGTTTCCTGGTCTATGAAGTGCAGTCTACTTTTGTGTACAGAAGGGTTATGGAATGCAGTTCAGGATTCACCAGATGTAAATGCTTGGGATCCAGATGATGAGGACAATGCCAAGAAGCTTGCTGACTTTAAACGGAACAACGAACGAGCTTTTTGTATAATTGGACTAACACTGAGTGACCCGCAGCTAGTCCATAAACATGGAGAATAGTCTGCTGCTAGGTGTTGGGAGAATTTGAAGAGGATTTATGTTCGTGACAGTGTAGGTGCACACATACATCTTACACATAAACTGTTGAGAGCATGTCTTCTGAAAAGTGGAGATACGTTAGCTCATTTGAACTTCATGAAAATAACTTTTCAGGAGCTACATGAAAAGGAACTGATATTTTCAAAGCTGCATCAGGTTTACTTCATTTTTTCCTAATTGGATGAAAGTTATGATGATTATGTATCTTCACTAGAAGTCCTGCTCAGAGATAAACTGACACTGACTTACATAACCAGAAGGTTGTTAGAAGAGGCAAGAAGATGGCTGGATAGGGACCAACCGAGAAAGAACCAACCACAAGAAGAGGATTTGTGTTCAACTGCCTATACTGTTAGGAAATGTTTTCTTATGGGGCTAGGGGACATATAGCTAAATTCTGTAAAAAAGGGAAAACGACAGAATACTGGTAATCCCCAGAAGGCTAAGAGGAATGTTAGTTTAGCTATGTCTAGCAATTCAACTGTAAACCATGATTTGTGGGTTGTTGATAGTGGAGCATCGCAATGCATTACTTAAAATAGAGAGAGGTTTGTAAAGATGTCTACCAGTAAGCAACATGTATCATTGGCAAATAGATGGAAGATGAAAGCGTCTGGTGAAGGTTCTGCATATTGTTCATGTATAAATGAACATTTATCCATGTTATATGTACCTAAACAGAAATTTAATTTGTTATCAGTAAGGGCTTTAGTTAATATTGGTTATGTAGTAACCTTTAGGGGAGATAACTCTATGATAGAGAAAGAGGGTAAAAGTGTTACTGCTACTTTAGAGAATGATTTATATGTGATACATGATGACCAGTTGCAGATGGCTAACTCGGTTTATAATAATGTTAAGCCACATGACAAATATATACATTTACTGCATAGACGTCTGGAGTATATTAATTTCAACATGCTTAAACAAACTGTTGAATTGTCTGAGGGAGTAAAATTAAAACCCTGTAGCAAGTATTTAAACTGTAATGCCTGTATCCAGGAGAAAAACAAGGTTAACTCCTGCAAACAGATTGAATGGGTTTAAGACCAAAGAACCTTTAGAGGTTGTTTTTGCTGACATAATTGGTCCTAAGAAACCCAGTTTGGGAGGTGCCTGCTATGTTTTGAGTATAATGGAACATTACTCACGGTACGGTTTCTGCTATCTCATGAAAAACAAAACAGAAACATTCCAACATTTCTTTAATTGGCTAAGGTTTGCAGAGAGAAAAATGAGGAGTAAAGTAATTACTTTAGTTACTGATAATGGGACTGAGTTTATTAACAAGAGATTCCAAACTATGTTGAAATTGGCTAGTGTCGAGCATAAACGTTTTGCACCTTACAGACCACAACATACCTCGTTTGTAGAACGAAGAGGGCAAACATTACAAGCCATGGCTCGCACTATGTTATCTGATTCAGGTTTGCCTGAAACACTGTGGGGTGAGGCCATAATGTGTAGTAACCATGTGCTGAACAATGTAGTTAACACAACAACTGGAGAATTGCCATTCACTCATTGGCATGGAAGAAAACCAAATTTAAGTTATTTACACACATTTGGAGCTCCAGCATGGGTGCATATTCCCTCACAAGTAAGACTGAAAGGGCAACATAGAGGTAGGAAGTTATTTTCCATAGGTTATGAGGCCAACCCTAGATCGTTTAGATTTTGGGATCAAGGCACAGCTCAGGTTTATGGTAGTTGTAGTGCTAAATTTCTTGAGCATGTTGGGTGGAATAAACTGGAACAGGAATCCAACAGTGATGTTATAATTGACACCCAAATAGTCCCTAAAGATAAAATAAGTAAACCACAAATAGCCATTAAAGAGGAAGAACAGGAGGAAGTAGGAGAACGGGCACAGGAGGAGGTAGGAGAACAGGAGCAGGTGGAACAGGTGATTCCACCAGTAAGCCCTGTATTACCAAGACATTCAACCTGAGTAACACAACCACCTGATAGATATTAGGCTAGTATTGTATGCCAAGTGAATACAGTTCCAAGTAACTATAGTGAACTAAAACTGTATCCTGCTAAGGATCAGGCTGCTTGTCAGGAAGCAATGGGTAAGAAACTGAAATCCTTACAAAAACTGGAGGTATATGAAAATGTCAGGTTACCACCAGGTAAACATGCCATAGAGTGTAAATGGATTTATAAACTTAAGGTAGTTGTGGATGGGACTGTTACCCATAAAGCCAGGTTAGTAGTACAAGGGTTCAATCAGACAGCAAATGACTATGATGAGGTGTTTGAGCCTAGTCTGAAGGCTACTACATTACGAGCAGTTTTAGTGTGGGCAGCTAAGGAGGAATACATTGTAAATCATTTAGATGTAGAGACAGCTTATCTGCATGCACCGTGGCAACACACTATATATTGAAAGAAACCTTTAGGTATAAAAATGATAATACAACTGATTGTTGGAGATTGAAAAAGAGTCTTTATGGCTTGAAGCAATCAGGATATGAGTGGAACCAGTGTATAGTTAAAGAATTAACTAAGATAGGTTTTGTAGCTGGCATGGCTGATCCATGTTTGTTCAAAGGGGAAAGTAATGGTGTAGTGTCATTGTTGCTATTGTTTACTGATGACATAGCATTAATCACCAAAACTGAACAAGAAGCTACAGAAATAATTTTACTGTTAGAAAAGAAATTTAAAATAAAACAGTTAGGTGAAATTAAACATTATCTTGGATTAAAGATAGATAGAACTAGGGGAGGATACAAGATCTCACAGGCAGATAAAATTAACCAGTTACTGAAGAACTTTAAAATAGAACTTTCTAAACTGGCTAAAACACCGATGAGCCAGGAGTTTAGCCACAGTGATGTTCAAAATCCTGTTTTTTGATAAGAACATTTATCAGTCTTTGATTGGTAGCTTATCTTATCTCAGTAATTGGTCAAGGCCAGATATAGCATACTGTGTTAACTAATTAGCAAGGTTTAATACTGAGCCAACTGAAAGGCACTGGCAAGCTGCTAAGCGTGTGTTAAGGTATCTGAAACAAACAATGCATTATGCATACTATTTAGAGCCTAAGGATGAACTACGTCTAACTGCATATGCTGATGCAAGTTTTGCTACAGATATAAATACACATAAATCTACATCAGGTACTGTAGTATTATTAGGAAAGGGATTGTTTGAATGGAGGCCTATTGAACAGAAGTTTGTCAACAATGGAGGCTAATTCTCATGTTTATCTCTATTATGTACAGATTTAGTTTATTATAAGCAACTATTGATTGATATGGGAATTGATGTAACAGATTTAATTGTTGTTTATGAGGACAACCAATCAGCAATACAGATGGCTTCCAATCTTGCTGTAAAGACAAGATCAAAACATACAGATTTAAGATATTTAAATGTGAGACAATGTGTGCAAAATAAGATGATTAAGCTGGAATACTGTATGTCAGAAAATAACATTGCAGATCATTTCACAAATGCCCAAGGCTCTGTAAAGCATAAGGCTTACTGTGAGGATTATGGACTTAGAATGTAAGGTTGTATATATTGTCCTACCCAAAGGGGAGAAAGTTAGGAATGTAAGTCAGTTGGGTTGGAAATATATAAACCAGGATAGACATTTTAATACTGTCTCTTTAAGGGAATGCTAAAATTGTAATTGGGTATGGTTCCTCAAATGGCCATAAGATGGAGCCAGAAACCTGGTTTGGATGTCCTGTTGTTGAGTGTTGCCGTTCCTGCATTTCCCTATTAACTGTTTCTGATCATCGTTATTCTTGGATTTGATATGAGTCTTTTACTGAACTGTTTTTGATACTGGACTTTGTTATTGGATTATCCCTGGACTGAAAACTGACTGCTATAACTGTGTATAACTTGGACTGTTTGTTGGACTTTGCTTAACCATTTACTGGAAGTAAAAACCTACATTTTACTATACAGTGTATCTGTGTGCTGGTTGTGTGTTATTCTTCACCACTCTCACTATGTCTCCCTGTGTGCGCTCATTCTCCTAACGGGGAATTACCTCAACAAATGCATACGGGCAGGGAGTGAGCATAGCATGCCAAAGGAGACATTCTTCTCCGAATCCCAGAGATAATTGTCTGGTGCCCCCTCCCAGCAAAGCAGGAGGCAAAGAACGGTGCAACTACATGTGAAAGCACGAAGGAGACAGGGGAGCAGTGCACGAGGGAGGCTGGCCCTTGTCAAAAGGGAATCCCTGTTTCTAATCATGCTGGCTTGTTGGGGTAGTGTTCCTTCACACAGCTCCCCCACCACCCCCTCTTCCTCTCCAGAGATCTATCAAGGCAGAAGTTGGACTTGGAGGAAACTGCTTCCTACAAACTTTTTCCTCCACACTTCCACATGCAGCAGTGTTGTCCTCTGCCTCCTGTGAAGGTGGGGCAGGCAATGCTGGGAGCCAGCCCCTCGCTGTCTTCAGGGAGGCCCCACAGGCCCGGTCTAACTATATCATGGGCCAGCTCATAGGGCGTGAGTTTGTCATGTCTGATGTACACTAATCGGCATAAATTAAAATGCATACAGCTCACAAAGGGTCACCACCTCCAATATATACTACATAAATATGACAAACATATTAATATGCATATACCCACATACCACATGTATTATTACATGACACAGAGAAACAACACAGTCTAGTTCCTGTGTATACAGGTACATGGTGAGAAAAACATATCTTATGCGCTTGCCAGAAATTAGGCATAGGGAACAAAGCTGTTACAGAATCTGGTAGTCCTGCTAGAAATACTTTGTACCCTCCTTCTAGAAGGAAGCAAAAGAAATAGATCATAAAGTGGGTATACGGGGCCTCTAACAATGCTTTGAGCTCTAAGCACATAGCGCTTATAAGCAGTATCCTGAATAACAGGAACTGAGCATCCTATAATCTTCTTTGCTGTCCTTACCACTCCCTGGTGGACTTTCTATCTGAGGCACTGCAGCCACCAAACCAAACAGTGATGCAGCTTGTTAAAAAGCTATCAATAGTGCCTCTGTAAAAAATGGCCAGGACAGAAGGAGAAAGATGTGCTGACTGTCAGAGTTTTCTGTGACAATTTTGGCTCACATTGAACAATGGCTTTCCTATAAAAGCAGCAATGCGCAAACTAGTGGTAGGTTTCCTTGAATTAAGGAGTCATTCACTAAGGTATATTACACTTTGGCTTGGTGCCTGGAAAATAAGTATCAGTCAACCTGAGTTTAGCACATCCCCCTGTTAATTCACAGCAACTAAGAGTCTTGTCCAACCAGAGCAATAGGGCTTCTAAAACCAATACAACAAATCAAATGTAATCCATTTTGATCAAAGAAATCCATAGCAATAAAAGGGAACATCTACTTTTAAGGCAGCACTATAGATTTATGAGATTACATGTAGCAATGAACAGTCTATTTCCTAGGGAGAAGAAGGGTATAGAAGGTACTGTATGAATGAAAAGTAGTAATTGCAGTATAACAAGCAGTGCCCATTACCCAACAGGTGACCAGAAGGGCAGCTACAAAAAAAAAGTTGTTATAAAATGTCATCTCCAATAGGCAAATGTACTGTATCACTGTGATGACCTGGGGCATGGCACAGAGGCAACACAGCCAGCTGAGAGTTCAAGCTCCCCCTTAAAGCTCCAAATTTCCCCTCAAACTCTCCCACATTCTTTGCAAGTCCCAGAACAAAGCACACACACACACACACACACACACATGCATAAGAAGCCTCTGGCTGAATCCAATACAGCAAAACAAAAGAACAGGGAAAGGAGTCCACAAACCAAGGAACAAACAAGGAGTCCACAAAGTCAGGAACAAGATAATGAGTTCAGGAAGTCAGGAAGAAGGCATTGAGTTCACAAGAAAGGAAGAAGCAAGTAGTCCTGCAAACTCCAAATATCTATACCAGCACAATTCAGTGTTTGTTCCTGACAAATGCTCTTCCCCACAGCGTCTCCTTAAGTCTCAGTCCCCAAATGTGCCTTGTGAAGAGGGGCAGGGCATTCTCCTTCTGAGTTGTCTGGTCAGCCTGTGCTGTTCCCAGTTTCTTTCCACTCTCCATGCTTAAGGATCAGGAGGAGGTGGTCCTTGCTCCTCGCCTGAACTCTGTCTCTCATGTTCACTGCTTAGTCTCTCTTGGTCATCCTGCCCCCTGCCTACAAGCCATCCCAATACTGAAAGGCCCTGGCCTGCCTCGGACTGCTACACTCTGCATTCCTCCAAAGCCAACGAAGCCGCTCTCTTGATCTCTGTCGGCTCCAGTTCTGGCTCATCTTCCTTCGCAGATTCAGGCTCCAACTGTGGCATGAAAATCACAGTGTGTCATCTCAAGATATCTGAATCACTTTCGTGTGCTAAAAGAGAAGGTGTTTCGAGTTTCATGCTAGTGCCAAGTCTTTATCTCTGCTCCGGTTCATTCACATCTTAAACATAATTCAGAAGCAGCAGCTGGGGACCAAATAAACAAACAAATGCACAAATAGGATTGTAACTTTTTTGGGAAATAAGGCTACCATAGAATTTCTATGATGCATATACCCAAGCACATTGCACATTATTCCAAACTATCATTGAACCCTGAATGTATAACATGCAGTAACTACTCACAGTCAAAAAAGTTTGTCTCTCAGTAAGGGGTCATATGTGCTAAGTATACAGTGGATCAAATATGCATCACAATGTGCTCACCGAGGATTATATTTATTCATTTATTTAAATGATTTATATAACCATTCATCTTGTACAACCATCTATCTATAAGTAACTGTTTATTGCTGCCAATGAAATAACATCCATTGTGAGTTTAGAATTCTTTTTTTTATGATATCTTTCTGCAAAAGGACAACAGTGTGTGGATTCTTGGAATATTATATATTGTATTGTACCGCACTGTATTGGAATAGAATTTCCTATTCTGTTCTACTCTACTCTACCCTACTCTACTCTTATATTATGAAACAAGTCATTCCTAACTAGCTTGCACCAGCAATGTAGATTAAGGAAAAATTCATCATTATTATGATTAGGTGGACCACTGGTCTAAATCAGTTTACAGAAGTTCTTGATATCCAGGTAAGTTTCCTATTTCTAGAATCTGTTGAAGCTGCCTTTTCTTCACAAGAATTGATAGTAAAATAATTCTCCTTTTCTATTTTGGGCATCAGTCTCTGACAGCATTTGCACTGGTTGCCAATTACTTTCTACATTCAAATTAATTTAAGATAGCAAGAGATTAAGATCTTAAGGTGTTCCATTTACCATAGCCTCCTTGGAAAGCGTGTGAGAAAAGGTCTTCTGTAATATAGCATCTACAGCACACTGAATGACCTGACAGAGCTGCTACTGGCTCCAACTTTCTGTACCCAGAAAAGAAAGCAAATTTCCAATTTATCCTGTGGATCTGTTTAAAGTGCAACTGGAACTAATTTTATCATATTATTATTGTTAATATTATTTGTAATTATAAATAGTCCTCGACTTACAATCACAATTGGGACCAGAACTTCTGTTGCTAAGCAGGCCATTACTGAATGAGCTGCACCTAATTTTAAGATATTTTTTGGCTATGACCTCCCCCTGTCTATTGCTAAGTGATTATAAAGTTGTTAAGTGACTCATTTCCCCCATTGACTTTGCTTGTCAGAATCCCGAGAAAAATTGCAAATGGCAATCATGTGACCCTGGGATGCAGTAACTATCATATATAAATGGCAGTTGCCAAGCACCCAAATTTTGATCATGTGACTACAGGAGCAATGGTTATAAGCGTGAGGACCAGTCGTAATAGATGTTATCAGAGACTAGTTATTTTGTGCATTCTCTTTTTAATTACATTTTATTGAATTTAAATTAATTGTATTTATTTGTTTTCTTTTTATCACTATTTGTAACAGAAAATATATCAGTACATAATCAATCAAGCAAAACATATTATTCAAATTAATTAATTTTTGTGAAGCAGCTTTTATTTCAATCTCTGTTTTTGTGCTTACTAATCACATTGGTAAGCCTGGTAGGTGCTAGAAAATTGTTTTCCAATTTAAGTTCCAACCATGTATATTTCTAAGAGGATTTTGAAAAGCTGCCTGGTTTTATCTGAACATTTTGAGGATATTTGGCTTTTACTATTGTGATATAATATGATTTTATTAGACTTGCTTTCATTTTAAAGTAGTTCATATTTAGTTTGATCAATACATTTTATAAGATTATAAAAATATAAATAAATATAAAAATATATAAATTTTTATAAAACTATTTTTACTCTATAAGTTGATTTGGAAAGATGGGATTCTTGAAAGGTGACACGAAAAAGGCTAACCAACTAAATGATTGCTGAAACTATGAATTTTAAAACTCTATTGATCAAAAGTCCAGTTCTTTTAAAGACCTGAGCTTGTTTTGGCTGCTGTCTCTTAGATTAATCTACTCCACAGGGTTGTTTTGAATGAATTTTACTGATTCCTGCCTTAGGTCTATAAACCTCCAAGGTCTTTTCCTGCTCTACAATTCTATGATTTCTTAAAAGGAAGCTAAGCTTAAATATAAGCAAGAAGGCAGAAATTTGCAGAATCTAATAAAAATAATAAAGTCACGAATCACATCTTTCCCATGAATATATTTGCTTATTGTTCAAATGCTTGTGAAATAATACTTCATTAGCAAAGCTACTATACTTCATTGTTTTAGAATGAACTTTTTTTTAAAAAAAAGAAAAACCAATTATTATGCTTCCTCTGCTTTTGTGACTGGAAGGAACCTCTCTTTTCACAACACACATAGAATAGACCAGAGACATAATTGGACCAGAGACTGAATTTCAGTGGATTCATCTGTTTACATTCTTCTTCCCTTATGGCCTTCTACCATGTTATTTCAAAGCCCCATCATTGCTATGGGAACAATAAAACAGACCTCCCTTGCAGGGCTGTTGTTAGGATCACAACAAAGTGACATAAAAAGATATTTCAATATTGTTATGCCAATTATTTCTGCTGTATCTGCTTCCCAGTTTTAATTAGAAATTAGGTAAACTGAATGTGGAAAAAGCAAGCAATTTCGATAGAATCCATTTGCTGTCAAATCTATCACTGCCTATATCTGGATGCTAACACATTTTCTATCCAGTTATATTGACATACAACAACAGAATGGCTCAAATTCACAGTTTGATGTAAAAATTTGTGTGGGGGAGAAGAGGTGGTGGTTGTTGTTTATCTTTCAAAGATAGTGGGGAAAGCAAGCCACACTCTGCCGATCAACATAAATGATTTAAGATTTTTGCCAGGGAAATGTTAAAGATGGAGTCTAATCCTTTAATCTAACCCTGGTCTTTCTAAAAGCTTTATGCTAGGAGTTGACTCAGCATGTCACTGCCAAGAAGATCCATTGACCCTGAGTTCAGTGCTGAGAAATTGAGAAATGTTCTTTTTAATGTATATTCAATAAATACAGCATCTTCCTCTCCATGGGCTGAGCAATCCACTTCAAATCCATTATCGTCCGTTCTCACAGACTGACAAGTTGTCCTGAGACAAGAGTGGCCATGAGATGAGGTTAACCCTTGCTGAGGGGGATGTATAAATCTTACCAACTGCAACATTTTTACTCCCTGAAGTCCTTGAAGAAAGCCAGGGGGTGTTTGAATTGATAGTTGTAATGTGTGCTCCATCTCAACCAAGGTGATTTGTGTCACTGAAACACATACACAACCAGATACCCAAGTCTACCTATATCTCAAGCCGCTATTCCTCAGACACTGCAATTCTTGACCATTAGGCTTACTCTTGCCTGGGAAAGATCATTTGGACAATCAGTGCAAACTCAGCGTGGCTTGAGGATCATTGCATCACCCTGAGTTGCAGGAGAGAAGTCATCCCAAGCCTGCCATCATATATTTAGACAGGGGTGGGCTTCTGAGGGTTTGCATGGGTTTGGGCGATCCTCTAGCTACGATTCTGTGCAGTTTGGCAAATCCACAAATCCCACCCCTGGCTGGCCCCGTCCCACCCACCCCTCCCCTCCCAGGAGTCTCCATGAAGCCCATTTTGGATGCCAGATAAGTACAAGGCCCATGCAGAGGCTCAGGGAGGGTGAAAAATGGGCCTCCCAGAAGTTCCAGAAGACCAGAAATGGTCCCGTTTCCAGCCTCCAGAGGGCCTCCAGAGCCTAGGGAGGCCATTTTTGCCCTCCCAGAGGCTCAAGGAAACCCTCCGGAAACTGAGGAGGGCAAAAAATGGGCCTTCCGGAAGTTCTGGAAGTCTGGAAATGGGCCTGTTTCTGGCCTCTGGAGGGCATCCAGAGCTCATGGGGGCTGTTTTTGCCCTTCCGGAGGCTCGAGGAAAGCCTCCAGATCTGGGGAGAGCGAAAATGCCTCCCTCTGCTGTGGTGTAGGAGGCTGACTAGGCTATGCCCACCATGGCCACACCTATCCCTCCACCAGGCAGAGAACCGGTTGCTAAAATTTTTGAAGCACATTTCTGTATTCAGACACTCACAAAAGTATACACACACAAACACACACACACACACACACTACATTCCTCACATACAGACATACATAACTGCTCTTAGTAGAAACATTGGTGGGCATTCTTTGAAGAGCCGAGATGGAGCCTGTGAAGAGAATCTTTGGCACAGAGATGAGGAGAACTGGGGAGGCAGCCTTGGTCAGGATTTGCAGCTAACTTTATTTTCTCATTATTGACCAGACACTTCTTTCATCTCCTAATAGAATACAGCTTTGGATTACTTGAACTGTATACTGCACCAGGATTTTAGGGACTGCATGCTTGTTCTTGGAAGGCATCTTACTTGAAATTAATTCAGCAATTTTAAATGGAAATGGGTTTTGTCCTTTGGGGCTGAAAATGCAAACTGGGCACTTGATGTCTCTGTCTCCATCAACTATAAATATCCTTGAAAGATAATGGACAGGGAAGGCTGTGAGTGATTTATTTATTTATTTATTTTCTGATCCCTCCCCCAAAACAGGGATAAACCTCTCCTTGCAGAATAATGTGGAAGGTTGAATTTTATCTGTTACATTGCAGGAAAATCCATTAAAAGGAATAACGGCAGGTGCAGCAAACTCTTGTTTTTCTCTGTCTGTCTCCACTGCTTCACTCCTGATGCTTGCTAGTTTGTATGATTAATTTTATCAATTTTCTTGACCTGCTTTGCCACCGAAATAAATATGACAGCTGTGGTGCTGCCTCAATTCTTTCTCTTGCCAGGCGAGCTGCTGAGATGTGTTTTCTTGTTGATTGCAGACTTTGGTAAATATCAAGTAAATAGACTGAAGAGGATTCATTTCAGCTGCTCAGCTAGTCAGGACGTCAGGCCAGGCACAAATCTTTCAACACAAAAGCAAAAGCTCTTTTCCATGAAGCTGAACAGACCCCTTCCAAAAACATATTCCTGAACTGCAGGGCTGAGGGGAGGAATGTTAGGAGAAAGGGAACAACCAGACCCAAAAGAGAAGAGAAAAGCATTCACAAGAGGGGCAGAGGAAGTATGAGGCAGTTCTATCGATACAATACTTTTCCGCTAAGTCTTTTTTAGACAAAATGAATGTGGTTCATATTAAAAATTACTGTTCTAGAGAGCATTATTTTGGTGGAAGACTGAGGGACTTTCATTTGAATACCTGCTCTAGGTAGAGGGCTGGGCTTTTTGCCCAGCCATCAAGGGCTGTATGAGGACAACAGAGTTCAAATTCAATTAAAATCTCTCAATCAATTCAACAGGAGAAAAGTAAGATAATGATTACTGTTACCATCATCAGTTTCACTCTGCTTGGCCCTGGAAACAGATGTGAGGAGAATTGTAAACTCAGAACTGACCCCTAGGAAGAGTCTAGGACAACTTGCTGTAGCCAACTTGATGCAACTCCTGATGGCCAATTCTCCATGGCCAACTCACCATGGAGATTACACATATAAAAATGGTGGAATGGAATCATTAAAGAAAGGCTGCAAAAGGAGGGAAAGAATGAAATGTGAATGACAAAAATTAAAATAATTCTTTATTTTAAATAATTAAATTAAATTGTTGAATTGTCCCAACTGCAGTATTTTTAAAACTCTTGTTTATAAATGAACTATTTCTGCTTGTTAGATCCTTCTTTATACAATAAGAAATCTCCAGTTGTTTATTTTCTGAAGCTTCTTAGGGTTTTTCTTTTTATTACATGATGGTTGGAAATAATGGATACTATAAATTATTCAACAATACCAAAGTTAGGGAAGCTGGTATTCACTACTGATTTCTCTAACCAGGAGTCATATGTACGCCATGCTCCTTTGATGGGATTTTGTATTTTGCATACATATGTGGCTGAAATTCATATAATTTTACAAAGATATCTCCAAAAGTTATGTCCCAACTTGAAAAGCTGCCTAGCGGCAAATTATTTTATTAGAATTAATTCTGAAACATATTTATTTGTTTTATTTATACTATTACTTATAGTATGGCAGGTTTTTTATTTTTCTTGTTTTAGGATTTATACTGGTAGAAATATCCCTGAACGTTCAGGTCAGCATTTTTGCTTGGAATGTGAGTTATAGGACTTCTGCTGATGCCTGCTAAAGGTTTATGCTAAAGAAAAGTGGATCAAGAGTTGTTTCCACAAAAAATTCTTTTCTTTCTTCCTTGAAGATTATTTTCAGAGCAACAGTATAGACCGCAGTCATATGGGTAGATTGGAAAAAAGGATCCAAAACCTATTTCTAGAAAATGCATTTATTAGGACCAACCAACTGTCACAAACTGGTCCGCAAGCTTTTAGGTTCTCCATAAAATTGTTCAATAGCCAACATGTTAAAAAAAAGAGAAAGATGAAAAGAAGCCAGATTTTTTTTAAAAAAAAAATAGATCTGACATTTTATCTGATGTCATTGCCTCACAAAATCAATTCCAAAATGCATTTATTACTTACTTACTTACTTACTTATTTATTTATTTATTTGTAGCCTGTCTTTATTATGTTTACATTTAAGTCAAGGTGGGAAACATATTTAATACATCTTTTTCCTGTTTTCCCCACCACAACAACCCTGTGAAGTGAGTTGGGCTGAGAAAGAGTGATTGGCTCAAGGCCACCCAGCTGGCTTTCATGGCTAAGGCAAGACTAGAACTCAGGGTCTCCTGCTTTCTAGCCTGGTACCTTAACCACTAGGCCAGACTATGGGCC
Organism: Pseudonaja textilis; assembly: GCF_049901715.1. NCBI lineage: Eukaryota > Metazoa > Chordata > Lepidosauria > Squamata > Elapidae > Pseudonaja > Pseudonaja textilis. The sequence continues at coordinate 103,367,350 of NC_141992.1, forward strand.
AAGGGTGTTGTTTACAAGATAACTAGTATTCATACAAAAGTGCCTTTGCTTGACAAAGAGCAGAAATAAGGAAACACTGCAGTGTTTGTAGATTGTAGAAAATATTCTTCCAGAAAATGTTTTCTGGATAGTGCACTCAGTTGGTGTTATGTCCTGAGGACTCAAGGAGTTCTCACTCAGGTCCACTCACTTTACGTGGGCGTTATTCCCCCATTCCCATTGGTTGGCCCTCCCCAGCAGCCAGCTATAAAAGCAGGCTGCGGGGTCCAACCGGTTGCTGATTGCTGCGAGCCAGTTCCAGGCTTGGCAAGCACGGTCAGCCCTTATTGTAAAATAAAGTATTGTTGCACTCATGCTCTGGTTCAGCCTCTCGTTGCTCAAACAAAACACTGGCGACGAGGATGGGATGGCTACCAGAAGCACCTTGCAACCGCTGAGTCACTAGCCACCGATCCACAGCCCAGAGAAGCGATCGGCTGGCGACAGAAGCGCTGATCCGCAGCCAGAGAGAGCGGTCAGCTAGCGAAGCGGCGATCAAAAAGAGCAAAGCGCAGATCCGCAGCCAGAGGAAGCGGTCTGAGTCAAATAGTTAGAAGCGTCTGTAGCCGCTTGTTAGCCCGCTACTGGGGAAAGTGAAGCGCTGCGAGCCGCAGCCGCTCTGCATTTGGCGCGAAATTCAAGCGGGTGTCATTTGAATTTCGAGCCAGTAGGAATCACAGCACAGCGCTGTAGAGAGTCACTAACGCCCACTTTTGGCGCGAATCAAGACACCTCCAACGGCTAGCAGCCAGCGTGGTAACCCAGAGAGAGAGAAGAGGGTAGCAAAAAACCTCTCCAGAGCTGATATCACTAGTAACTCACGGCGCTCGTAGTCCCAGAGAGATTTTTCCATGGGTAGCCCAGCCGTTCCAACACCATGAGTTCCAACCCAGTATTCCCGGCGTTTAAACCAGACGAAGAGAAGTGGGAATCGTATAAGAACCGTTTCAATCATTACATCGATGCGGTCGGCCTGGCGGATGCGGGAGAGCATCGGAAAAATCCTATTTCCTAATCTACTGCGGAGCCACCGTCTCTGATACCGCTGCAGCACTCGTGGCGCCGAGAGAATTGAAAAAGCGTTCCATGGTCCGAGTTGCTGGAGATCCTCACTAACCACTACGCTCCCAGGCCTTCACAAATCGCCAGGAGGTTCACGTTCCGAATGAGGAAGCAATCAAGTAAGGAGACCATCAGCAATATATGGCCGCCCTCAGAACAGCAGCCCTGCACTGCGGGTTTGGAACATACCTGGAGGACATGCTCCTCGATCAATTAGTTTGTGGGGTCAAGGATCTCCAACCTACAGAGGAGACTGCTAGCTAAAAAGACCTCAACCTCGTGCAAGCGGTAGAGAGGCCCTAGCAGCCGAGCTAGCGAACTCAGCCACCGAAATTCAGGGCCCAAGCGCCAAGCTAGCATCGTTCCCAGTCCATTCCGAAGAGGTGGAAGCGGAGGAAGCCCTAGCGATGAGAGCGATGTCCATCGCCTCACCAATGACAGACGGTCGCAGGTAGGGGCCAAACAAGAATACACCGGTCCACCCAAGCACATCACGCTGTGCCTAGCCTGTGGGGATCACATCAAAGGGCCACCTGCAAGTTTAAAGGAGCCGTTTGCAACAACTGCCATAAGAGGGGCACATTGCGAGAGTCTGCCAAGCCCCCAAAGCGCTGCACACAGACCCCGTCCTCACACTCGGGACCACAGAGGCAAGTATTAAACTGTCGCATGCACCGCCTTGCCAGGCGTACTTGCCACACTGTTAGTAAAATTTCTCTCTCCGTTTCCCTAGAAGGTAAACCGTGCCACATGGAGGTTGACACAGGGTCAGCGCTCTCAATAATCTCGTGGAACACCCTCAAGAGACTCCACCCCAGCCTATCTACTACCCGGCTTCAGAGATGCCAGTTCGGTCTGAAGGACTACCAGGGGAAGGCCATTCCCGTGATCGGCAGAGGCAAGTTCTTTGTCAGTTTTAAAGCTTTTAAAGGCCACCTACCTCTAGTGGTAGTTAACGGCAATCTACCCACCTTATTGGGGCTCGATTGGTTTCCCTACCTCGGCCTAGGGTTAACAGGAGTCCATGCTGTCTCAACCTCAGACACTGACTCCTTATTAGCTGACTACGCAGATGTGTTCAGCGAGGAGCTGGGTGTTATAATGGAACCCCCATCTCGTTCACCGTTGACCCCAAGCAGTCCCAATCAGATTAAAACCACGTAGAGTTCCATTTGCTATTCGACCAAAACTAGGCGCTGAATTGGATAAACTACTAAAACAAGGGTCATTGAGCCAACAGATTTCGCCAAGTGGGAGGCGCCCATTGTCACACCCCTCAAAAAGATGGTAGCCTGAGAATTTGCTCGGACTACAAGACAACAATCAATAAATATTTACAAGTTAGCGCCTACCCTGTGCCCGTCATTCAGCACTTATTGCACACATTCGAACCGGGCAGTATTTTTGCTAAATTGGACATGTCTCAAGCATATCAACAGTTCCCTGTTGATAACCAAACAACGGAACTTCAGACCATCGTCACTCACAGGGGTGCCTTCCGATGCAAGCGTCTCCAATTTGGCGTAAGTGTTGCCCGGGTATTTTTCAGTCCCTCATGGAGCGGATTTTACAGGGCCTCCCTGGTGTAGTACCCTACTTGACGACATCTTGGTCTCGGCCAGGGACAGACCCCAACTCTTCCAGAGAGTGCGAGCAGTGTTAGAGAGGTTCAGACAGCATGGCCTCAGGTTAAAAAAGAAAAATGTGCCATTGCCACTAGACAGGTGGACTTTCTGGGTTATAAAATTGCGCCTCTGGCATTCACCCCCTGGAGTCCAAGGTTAGGGCGATCCACGAAGCTCACACCGACCTCCAAAGCGGAGCTACAAGCCTTCTTGGGGCTCCTAAACTTTATGCATCCTTCTTGCCCCATAAAGCCTCAGTAGCGAACCCCTACACAGATTACTAGACAAAAAGTCACCGTGGCACTGGGGGCACAAAGAAGACCAGGCGTTTAACGCCGTCAAATCACTACTTACGTCAGAGGCAGTGCTCATCCAGTTCGACCCCAACCTTCCTTTAGTACTGGCAGCAGACGCATCCCCTTTTGGAATTGGGGCGGTCCTTAGTCACAGACTCCCCAATGGCGCCGAGGCCCCCATCGCCTTTTTCTCCAGGACGCTCTCGGCCACGGAGCGAAAGTACAGCCAAATAGACAAGGAAGCCCTAGCAGCTGTTGCAGCCGTGAAAAAGTTTCACGAATTCCTTTTGGCCATTTCTTGAACTGGTCACCGACCATAAGCCCCTCCTGGGCCTACTGGCCGGTGACAAACAGACACCTCAAGTCCTTTCCCTAGAATGACAAGGTGGACACTTTTCCTAGCGGCCTATTCATACAAACTTATTCACCGCCCGGGCAAAACTCTATCACGCCGACGCTCTCAGTCGCTGCCCCTTACCCGCTCCGGCTGAAGACCCAGCTCCTGTCAACGCCATTTTTGAAATCACCCAGTTGGACCTGCCCATCACCGCCCTTGACATGCGCCGCTAAAACCAAGGCAGACCAAAGCGCTCGCCCAGGTGCTCGACTGGGTGAGGAGGGGGTGGCCGGGAGGCAACGTCGATAACAAATTCGCACCCTTTAAGACTCGCATGCAGGAGCTGTCCAGTTTGCAGGGTTGTCTACTGTGGGGCACTCGAGTGGTCATTCCGACCTCGCTGCGTACCCGAGTCCTGGAGCGTTGCACGAGGGACACCCGGCATTGTGAGAATGAAGGCGTTAGCATGCAGCTACGTGTGGTGGCGGGTCTAGACGAGGACATTGTCAATTGGGTAAGTTCCTGCAGCATTTGCCAGGAATCCCGTCCTGCTCCCCCATCGCCACCCCTACCAGATGGGAGCGCCAACGCCCTTGGTCTAGAATCCATATCGATCTGGCAGGCCCGTGCATGGAAAGATGTTCCTAGTGGTCGTGGACGCTTATTCCAAATGGATAGGCGTGGCGCAGCTATCCACGACCACCACACTAGCAATCACCAACGTGTTAACGCGCCTGTTAGTTACACATGGACTACCCGACTCCATTGTCTCCGATAATGGCCCACAGTTCGCATCAGTAGAATTCAGCCGTTTTGCTGCCAACCTGGGCATTCGCCACATTTTCACAGCCCCATTTCACCCTGCCAGTAATGGGTTGGCTGAAAGGGCCGTCAGGACCACCAAAGAGGCCCTCGCTAGGTTTGGCAGGGATGACTGGCACCACAAACTCGCACGGTTCCTGATGAGCCAACACTCAACCCCTGTGCAGTCACCAATAAGTCCCCAGCGGAACTTCTGATGGGCCGGCGCCTGAGGACTGTATTGGACAGATTGCACCCACAATACTGCCCTGACTCTCCCCTCGCTTCTACATCGGGGGTTAGACATTTTTGTTACAGGAACCGATATTCGCAAGGAATTTCGCCGGGGACCCACTTTGGATTCAGGCGAGGTCATCGCCATCACCGGGCCGAGATCGTATAGAGTCAGGCTGGAGGATGGTCGCATCTGGAGGAGACATATAGACCAGCTTAGAAGGCGCCTCAGCACCCTTACCAACAAGAGTCCAGAGTCTCCAGTCGAAGGGGAACCGCCTCATCCGCCGCCCAGCCACATCGTGCCCAGCGACCAGTCTGCACCAGCGGTCGTTCCGGTCAGCCCAAACTCGGACAACAGCGCCCAGAGAGTTGACCAGCCTGATCCAACCCACGAGAGCTCGACCCCAGTAACCAACCCGGTGTTTCCCGAGGATGCCCAGTCCAGAGAGTGTTGGCGACACTATGCCGGCTCGACCATCACAGACTGGTACCGAACAGACAGACAATGTTCCCGAGTTGCGCGTTCCGGGCGCCAACACTGCTCCCCGTCTACCTCAAGGACTATGCATGTTCGCATCTGGGGGAAGGGGTGTTATGTCCTGAGGACTCAAGGAGTTCTCACTCAGGTCCACTCACTTTACGTGGGCGTTATTCCCCCATTCCCATTGGTTGGCTCTCCCCAGCAGCCAGCTATAAAAGCAGGCTGCGGGGTCCAACCGGTTGCTGATTGCTGCGAGCCAGTTCCAGGTTTGGCAAGCACGGTCAGCCCCTTATTGTAAAATAAAGTATTGTTGCACTCATGCTCTGGTTCAGCCTCTCATTGCTCAAACAAAACAGTTGGTTTACAATATTGTAAACAAACAGTTCATTTTTTTAATCATATAAATATTTACTTTTTACAAAACCTTCCTAACTCAGTAGTGGTCGCATCGCTACTCTACAAATGTTTTTGCCTACAACTCCCATGAATATCAATGTAACTATTGATTGTCTATCACTCTCTTAGCTGCAGAAAACCTTCACAACAACCCTTTTATGAAACAAAATTTCAAGTTGGAATAGCTGTGCCAGCTTGCTCCTTTTTTACAAATCTGTTTGATAACTATTCTATGTGAATGAATCCAGGGAAATAGTCCAGGGAAATAGAGACAAGTGCTTGCTGGCTAGATCAAAAAGTTCAAAGAGTAGGCTAAAGCTTGGCTGAGGGTGCAAATCTTTTAAATATCAGGAACAGGCAGCCTGATGCTAAATTGTGCCACTGGCCTCAAGGAAGTTGACCAGCTGCCTCAAGTCATGCTCTGTGGAAAGTGAAATGTTTGTTTGTACAAGATATTTATATCTGACTTTGAGCTCCCAAGGCAATTTACATTTTTAAAAAAGCCCACTCATGCACACATACATAAAAAATACAAGCAATACCCCCCAAATGACTATAAAATAAAACTGTGTTTGGGTAAAAATACATCTGATTATGGAGGTTTTGTTTTGGAGAGGAACAGGGGAACTGTCCCTCCCCTTAAACTGCTGAATTGGCAGTAACCACAAGCAGTAAAACATGAAACATGGTGGGGGAGGAAAGAAAGCCAAGATGTGGACTGAATCCATACAATTAAGTGCCACCCTAGTTTTACATGCATCTCATGCTTTGGGGGATTGTGGTTACCATACTGACCTTTTTCTGACCCTCCCCCACAGAGACCCTCACTGAAACCCTGACTGTGATTGAGTTCGTACAAGTGGGAGTGATTTTCAAATATTACAATTCTTGCCTGGATTTCTCATCTGCTTGTTTAACAATAAATTTCATTTGTACTTAAGTGTTAAACCTAGGTAGAACTGTGGTAGCAAACTTCATCAGATCAGTCTCCAAATCTGGATGAAGAAGAGTTGCTACATATTGTACCGATAACTAGCATATCAAAGAACCAATTAGATTTTATTTGATGTGTACCTTGTGGGGAGGGGGGATATACATACTATCAGCAGAACAAAGCAGTCAAGGAAAAATTCATCGCTAAAATGAAAACTCAGGCAAGACTACTTTCAGACACCAGAAGAAGCTAGTGAAGCATTATTTTCCTAAACTTGCCCTGCTCCGAGGCATAATCCCGTTTCTACTGCATCATAATTTCAGAGCATTGCCACTGTCATCTTCAAGTAAGGCAGCCTAAATTGTCCAGCTCAGCCCGAACCCCAGGCAACATGCACTCTTTATAATGAAAACAAAAACAACAGATTTAGAGATTTTATCTGTAAACTCAAATATTTGAGATAATTTGCTATTGAGCAAGGTGCAATTAGTATAAATAAATGAAAGCATACTTGCTGTGCCATGTTTAATTGTTTCAGTTAATGGCTCTGATTTAGTTATCATTTGAACTGCTTGTTGAAAAGAATGTATAAAATAAAAAAGAAATACATTTTATTTTGCTCCCATGTCATTCAGTTTTGATTTTGGCACTTACTGTCACTTAGACTCAGAATAATGTAACTTCAAATTATTCCTGATCTAAACCCTTCAATGTATTGTATTAACTGGTTAAACAATCAACCAATGGAACAGCTTGCCTTCAGAAGTTGTGGGAGCTTCATCACTGGAGGCTTTCAAGAAGAGATTGGACTGCCATTTGTCAGAAATGGTGTAAGGTCTCCTGTTTGGGCAGAGGGGTGGACTAGATGACCTACAAGGTCCCTTCCAACTCTGTTAGTCTGTAATCTGCAAATAAAGCAAAAAACCTCACTTGTAGATATATGCATGTATTTTACAGCCCTGGACAAATAAAGCTTGAGTACAACATTTAAAACACAAAAACAAACTTGAAAAAATTAATAATGAGAAGAAATGTAAATCCTCAAGCTTATTTGCTAGAAACTTGGCAACCTTAGAGTGATTGTCCCAGTTTGGTCCTGCCGAAGAAAAAATATAGTTTTGTGATCAAAGGGACAACTAAAATTTCTTATCATATTTTAAGAATGCCAAACTCCATGGGTAACACATTGGGCAGTGTAACATACATGGGTATTCACTTACTCTGTGTAACTGAGCAAATACACTTGCTATATTGCACAAAAGACCAGTATACAGGAAGTCCTTGACTTATGACTGATTGCTTAGCAACTATTCAAAATTACAATGGGGTACTTATGACCCAATTTTGCACTTCTGACAATCATTCCCCTTCACAGTCTTGGGAGCTTGGCAATTGGCCTACATTTACAACCATTTGCAGCATCCCATGATTATGTCACCAGATTTTATACTGTTTTTGCCAAAACTTGCATTTACTTCTGGTTTTCAGTAAAACCAACCCATATCAAACAATTAGTTCACTTAATGAGTGCAGCATTTGCTTAATAATTGCCTCAACAAGGTTGTAAAATTGGGTCAATCACATGAGTAGCAGGCTCTATTTTGATCATAAATTGAGGATTACCTGTATTTGGCTAATCTTTATAATAGATGAATTTGAGCAAGTTAAAAAAAAGGTTGTGTGGAAAATATAAACTGTTATAGAGATAAATAAGAATTGCCTGTGAAAAATCTGCAAATGCACTATAAAAATGGTGGGTGGTTTTTAGTTCTATCACATTATAGATCTAAATCCCAAATTTTCCACTTAAGGCTTTATCTGGGCTGAATAATATAGCCAGGAATGAGAAGGCATGGTATGCCAGATCAGAATCACTTTGCTGCCTCAGGGATGAGGAGAGTAGGGTGAGATGAGCTAAGTCTCACCCTAAAAGATTTGTTTCCACCAAAATGTGAGATGGCAAGAGAGAGTTACCACAAAGAGGAGCCCTGAACAGGTCACTAAAGTATCTGGTCCAGCACTCTAAAGAGATTAAATCATTGGCACTGGAACTAGGTTTATGTGAAGAATGAGAAACTAAATGCCAGAACAGAAAATTGTCCTTATTTGTTACTGCTAGTTGGAGTCTTGTCCAAATCCCTAATCAATAGCTTTGCTTTTTCTCCCTCAAAGGCTTTTTATATCCTTTTTTTAACTAAATGGAAAATTTCACCAGATAGAGAATCATTTTAGAATTAGCCATTTATACAGGTAGAAATTATCATTGCCTAAACTTGGACATACTTTTATTGAATGAGGTTTTGGAACACTTCTTGGAATTAAAGAGGATGGAATTTGATTACTTCTCAACTAAACGTATACTTTGCTGAAAAATGACAAAATAAGTTCATAAAAATGGCTGTTTTGCCTATAATCTATTTCAAATGGTTGACCTGGGATGATTCAAGAAATTGTTCCTTGTGGAGAGCCGTAATGACATTGGCAATTCCAGAAGAGCTTATAACACTATAACAGATGTGCACAGGTACTACAATCTCTGTGGCTTTACAGAGCTTCAGATAGTTCTGGCTTCATGCTAGAGAAAAGAATGACTAAAGGCAGTTCTTGCATATGAGCACTGCCAAATTAAAAAGAAAAAGCAATAGAATGGGGCAGGAGTGCAGTGTCTCTCTAGAGGAAACTGGGAGAGCTAATTTGAAGAACTGAAATGTAGCTAAGGTATTTTGATGTGACATGTGTAGGTTTGCTTCATTAAATGCTGAAGATATTAGTAGCATATTCCATTCTGTTCAGATTCTGGAAGCCATTCTTGGAAGCCGATCAAGAGAGAGAAGAACTCATACCAGTTCAGGTGCGAAATTCTTCTGGGTGTCCAGGAAAGCAATGAATTCTGGGCCTGTTCCCGAAATGATTCTGCCTTTAAGAAAAGTTGTGCTTGTAGCCAAGATTAGGAAATGTATGGAGAAGCCTGGTCTAATCCTGGCTGCGTAAAATTAGAAACATTGACCGGGAAGGTGGGGGGACTTTATACTCCTCCCTCATATGGAAATAATCACCTCCATGTCTACTTTTCCCACTTTCTGGTTGGTGAATTTTTTCAAGCAGAGACATTTCTGCTCTATGAGAAAGATGGCATTGAGTAAGTCCTCTAAGGGGATCTTTGATTTGTGTAAAACACCAATACAAATATGCACATGCATCTCTGCTATGCCCTCGGGCATCCTTAAGGCTAAAATAATGCAAATATGCTTTATTAGGGAGCCTCGCAGCAGGTGATAGGATGGCTGTGGAAGCCACAAGAATGAGCACATTTTACAAAAGCAAGCCCTTTATAAGATCTTGCTGACAATCACCATTAAATATTCATTCTATAGACTGCAGAGACATCATTAGATGCACAGAGTCAACCCCTCTCTTTTGTTGTGCAATAGGAATTTGGCATTTGTTTTATTCAGCAGGGGTGAGACAAAAGAATATCACCAGAACCACCTTGTCCTCTTTCTAACAGGCCGAGAGACTCAGGGATGGAAGAGACAAATTTCAGCCTGGTAGCTGATTTGCTTCAAAGCATCAAAATAAGTTCTTTTAAATCCCTTTTAATAACCCACCCATTTTCAATTTTTGAATCACAATTTATGTGAATAAGGGACTGAAGAAGACGAAAACAGTGCATATTCAGCACCAAAGTATAACACTATATTTTTTATATGCTTTGTCTCATGAATGGTATGGCTTAGTGACTTAGTGACAAGGCCTTCACCCTTTGACTGTCAACTAGCCAAAATACAATCCATCACATTTATACTGTTTCTTGCTAGCAGTCTGAAAATAAGTCGGGTGGGTAGCAGAGACAGTATTCATCTACTTTTCCAGTCTGCACACTGGATAGGTGAGCATGCCTGTTCTTAAAACATTCTTTGTAAAAGCTGACTAGTTGAAAGGCATTAAAAGACAGATTTTCTTTCCTAAATTTTAGAATATATGCACCTGAGAAAAGATGTGGTTCTCATCATTGTGGAACTAGAAAGGGTAAGCATGCCGGATTCGATTTACAAAACAGAATTATCATGTCTGAAAGGCATGATGGGTGATGTTGCCATGCTGGGACAAGGCCTACCCGTGGCATGACTGGGGCTGATTCCAAAGGCTAAGAAATCCTCCTTCCCCAGGAAGGGATGGCATCTGTTCTGATGCTACCTGTACTTGTATTACATGCATGTATACATGGACACACATCAAGTCTGCCGTGATGGCATCATTTTAAAAAACAAACTGCCTATAAAAGCCCCTGGAAATTCAGATTTCCTTTTATTAAAACTGAGAAATGTGTATAAATGTAAATAACAAATGAGGGATATGGAGAGAGCAACCAGAATGGCTGCTGGCATCACATGTTCATGCGCTCTCTTCCCTCCTTGTGTAATTTGCATTAATAAAGAGGCTGTTCCTTGTCGGAATGCGTTTCATCCGGTTTAAAATCCCAGGGCGCTCCACCAGGAAGTGCTTTGGGAGAATCCAACTGTCAGAGCCGACAAGACAAATGAATCCCAGTGTCAGGAGCGTGTGGTTCAACGATGACAGATTGAGAAGAACTGTCCCCCTCTCGACAGGCGGGCTTCATTTTCAAATTAATAAATCTGAATAAAATATTTTTCCTTTCATTACAAGCCGGGCTTAGTTGACAGTTCCCATGACAGGGGGGAGTCGCAGAGTTGATGAGAAGAGTTTGCATCAATTCCACCTGGGCTTCCATTGCTTTATTTTTACCTGCAATTGCATCTTTCTTTGCCTCTCTTCTACCTCCCTCTCCCTCTCTTTCCCAGCCTGTTTTCTTCCTCTGTCACTCACCCCCCGCCTTCTGCCCCATCACCCATCTGCACTCCTGCTCATCACTTGCTTGAAATAAAAGGCTTAAATAAAAAACCAGAACAATAGTTATTTCCTCAACACATAAACAACTACATACACAGAGACCAACACACACATGCACACTCATCTTCAAAGCAGCATGGAGCCTCCAAGGAGTCTCCTCTCAATGACATGAATGTTATGTATATCAGATGTGCATGCACACACACACACACACACACACACACACACACACTTCTATTTACCTGCACAGTTACTCTTTGGCAACATTCAGGTGTACCATCTAAGCAAATTTTATGCAAAAAGTTTCTTCCAAAGCAGATCAAAGCTCACATCCAGCAGAAATGCATTTGGGATAAGCTTCAGTCCAGCATAACACTTAAAAATTTCTGCCATGCCATGTCCAGACCCATTCAAAATATTTGGATTTCATTTGAGCAGTATCTTTCATTTGAGCAGTATCTTTTAGGCTTTGAATCTTCTGACAATCTGAGAATATACTTCAGGTTTCCGTGTATATAATAACCTGCTTATTTTTTTTAATGTAGGGTGGGGACAGTTTTTTTAAAATCCTTTTTCTCTGGATTAATGAATAAGGCCCTTAAAAAAATGTATATGAGCTTTACCCAATCAAATGTTTTGTAGTTCATGGGACTGAAGCCCAGAAGTTGGGTTATGATATCCAAAGAGCTTCACGTATGTCTTCCTCTAAATGTGCTTTTCTTTTAATAGCCACTGAAGGGGACTGAGAAGGAAATTCAGAACAGGGGCCACAATATGTAGGAAAACAAAGTTTGGAATGATTTTGCTTTATGCAATGATCTCTCCACTTCCATTGTTTCCTTGCTTCCCAGGTTACCAACAGGGATGAAGGAGACACTCCTACTGACATTATCAGCTTTGGGGAGAGGCTGGTTTTTGCCACTACCAGGACTGCAGTGTAAACACTAGGTAATATTAAGCCACATTTCTGCACCCTGCAATCCCCACTCTTGATTCACTGCTCTCCCCCGCCCCCACTTCCCTTAATGTTAACACAGCCATGCATTTAACGTAACCTCTGGTTTATCCATAAAAATTCCTTAGATGAAGGTGTGATAGAAATGACAAAAGCCTTGCTGATTTTAAGAGTAGCTGTCTGCAATCTAGAAAACGATTCCAATTTAATGTAGCTGTCTAGTTCAAACTAAATTCTACTAGCAATGTGAAAAAATGTGACAGATGGAGCTTTCCTAGGAAAAGAAACCCTTACTGAAGCACAAGTATTCCCTAGTAAGTATTTTAGGGCTTAACTTCTACAGTGGAACCAGGTTTGTATATTGATTCAAACCAAGTGCGGTTTTCTGCAGTTAAAAATCTTGCAGTTATTTTTTTCCTTTGGAAATTAAGGTCAGTCCATGCATGCAGCAAAAGGAGGTGAAGGAACAGACGTGGTTATTTTAAATACTTTAAAAAAACCAATTCTCTTTATTTTTATATTTTGAAGTTGGTAGATAATTATTCTTAATTAATTGTTTATTGTTTCTTCTTTATCTTTTTACAGCTATCTGACAATTTAAAACCTAATGTTGGGCTTCCTCCATGGTGTAATAACTTTCTACCAGCTGTTGAAAGCTCTTTTTTTTTTTTTTTTTTGCATATGGCAGGATTCAAAATGAGTATTTGACCAATTTACATTCTGAAGGAGTAGAATCTGCCCCAGCACCTTTTTTCTGGTTATGTATTTTGCATCTGGTCCAAAGTCTGAAGTGAAAGTCCCGATACTGCTGCAAAATGAACTCTATGTTGATCATGTGATACATCTACAGGAAGTTATTGTGACCAATTATACCCACAGATATGGAAATGTCTTTGAATGCAAAAATGGCTGATTCAGAATTAGCAACCCATCTCTACTTTGTATTTAAAGGGGCAGCCTGTGGTCTTATTTGAGGGGATTCTGGGCTCACCCTGTCTCCCACCTGCTGGGATCCTATTGTAGTTCCATGCTGGCATGATTAGGTAATTCACATCTGCACCGTGGCAACTACAGAAGTACTCAGAAACATGATTGGTTCTCTTGTTTTGTGAAAGGAGGAAGGAATGCATGCTTTAGCATGAACTTGAAGGGATGGAAAAAGGCACCCAAGTTACTGATCAGCAAACAAGCCGTGTTTGACAGTGCTCAGCTATCAGCCAGAAAGGATAAGTGCTGGTTTTCAGTTATTTTCAGATATGTAAACATGGGTCACACTCACAGTGTTCTGATCTGGAATCCCTTTTAAAACTGGATTCAGAAGAGGTGGGAGGTAAAATTTGTCACCTGGAAATATGATTAATTGGTGGAACAGCTTGCCACCCGGAATTGTGAATGCTCCATCGCTGGAAATTTTCAAGAAAAGATTGGACAGCCATTTTTCTGAGATGGTATAAGGACTCTTACCTTGGGCAGGGGATTGGGCTAAAAGACCTTCAAGGTCTTTCCAGCCCTATCATTCTAGGATTCTACTGTATTATCAATTTAGAACTTACCAGAAGGCTCTACATCTTACTGAATTTCACATGCTGTATATAATAATTAATAGTATATATCCATGGTGACAGAGTGGTTAGAATGCAATTGTTGTTGTTGTTAGTCACGAAATCATGTCCGACCCATCACGATCCCATGGACAATGTTCTTCCAGGCCTTCCTGTCATCTATCATCCCCTGGAGTCCATTTAAGCTCACGTCGACTGCTTCAGTGACTCCATCCAGCCACCTCATTCTCTACTGTCCCCTTCTTCTTTTGCCATCAATCTTTCCCTGCATTAGGCTCTTCTCCAGTGAGTCCTTCCATCTCATTAGGTGGCTACTTCATCTTCAGGATCTGGCCTTCTAAAGAGCAGTCAGGGTTGATCTCTCCAGGACTGACCAGTGTGATCGCCTTGCAAGGGACTTGCAGGAGTCTTCTCCAGCACCATAGCTCAAAGGTCTTAATTCTTTGGCACTCAGCCTTCCTTATGGTCCAACTTTCACAGCCATACATTGCAACTGGGAAAACCATATCCTTGACTATACACACTTTTGCTGGCAGGGTGATGTCTCTGCTTTTTAGTATGCTGTTCAGATTTGCCATAGATTTCCTCCTCGGGAGAAGCGTCTTTTAATTTCTTGGCTGAAGACCCATCTTCAGTGGTCTTAGAGCCCAGGAAAATAAAATCTGTCACTACCTCCATTTCTTTCCGATCTATTTGCCAGGAATTGAGAGGGTCAGATGCCTTGATCTTAGTTTTCTTAAAATTGAGTTTCAAGCCAACTTTTGCATTCTCCTCCTCTACGCACATCAAGAGGCTCTTTAGTTCCTCTTCACTTTCTGCCATTAGAATTGTATCATCTGCATATCTGAGGTTGTTGATATTTCTCCTGCCATCTTAATTCCAACTTGTGTTTCATCTAGCCCTGCCTTTCTCATGATGTGCTCTGCATATAAGTTAAATAGTCAGGGCAACAGTACACAGCCTTGCCGAATTCCTTTCTCAATTTTGAACCAATTAGTGGTTCCGTGTTCAGTTCTCACTGTTGCTTCTTGACCCGCATATAGGTTTCTCAAGAGACAGATAAGATCATTTGGTACTCCCATCTCTTTAAGAACTTGCCACAATTTGTTGTGATCCACACAATCAAAGGCTTTAGCATAGTCAATAAAGCAGAAGTAGATGTTTTTCTGGAACTCCCTCGCTTTCTCCATGATATGTTGGCAATTTTATCTCTAGTTCCTGTGCTTCTTTGAAATCCTGCCTGTACTTCTGATTGTTGGGGGTAATATGCTGACTGTAAACCAGGGGTCTCCAACCTTTTGGATCTCAGGGACTACCAAATCCATAATTTTAAATCCCGTGGATCACTAATATGAATCCAGCATGCTGCTCGCTGAAGTGCCCAGACTCCCACTGACAGGATGGGTCCTTCAGGCACTTAGCTTGGCTGCCTATTTCTACAACCTTAAATACTCAGAGTCATTTAGACCTGTTTCCCACAGAAAACAAAACACTGGGATCTCTCATATTTTTCTCTCTCTCTCCCTCCCTCCCTCTCTCTCTCTCCCTCCCAGGGGTGGGGGCAAACCTCTGACCTGGTACTGGGTGGTGGGAACCTGATGTCTGGAGGCCAACGGCCACATGCTGAAGACCAGATAGCTGGCGAGGAGATGGGGCAACAGGAGTGATACTGGCAGCAGATGGACTGATGCGCATGGGGAGGGAGGGTAGCATGGATGAAATCACGGCATCAGAGCCCTTCCCGATGTTCCCTGGAGTGCAAGAGAGTGGGGGTGGGGAGAAAGGAATATCTGAACTGTTGTTGCCTCATGCCTCCATGCACCGAGAAGACCAAGCAGCTGCCAGTGATGCCCTCAGATGAAGATGTTGTTAGCCTCCTCCTTCCCACTGGGTGAGTGAGTGCTTCTGGTGCGGAGGAAGAGAAGTACGGTGGGAGGAGGCTTGGCAGGTGCCAGAGGGGCGGCGAGCACTTTGCGGCTCCTGTGGGGAGAGGTTGAGCCTCCCTCTCACAAAATCTTCACCTGAGGGCATCACTGGCAACTGCTTCCTGCAGCTCAGGAGGTCCGTGCTCCTCCTGCTGCTGCTCAGCCTCCTCGATGCACAGAGGCAGAAGGCAGCAGCCACAAAATGAGTTTGCTAGGGAGACTGCAGGATTGCCCTACCTGCCATCTGTTCTTCAGCAAGTGGCTCGTCAGCCTCCAGACATCATATTCCCACCACCCAGCACCAGTTCACAGGTTCCTTTCCCTCCCACCCTCTCGCAGGCCATGGAACACCTGGGAAGGGGTCTGATGCTGCAGTCTCCCACACACTATCCTCCCTGCTGCACACACATATCAGTCCATCCGCTGCTGGTATCACCATTGCTGGAAGATATGGGTGTGCTGTGGACCACCAAAATTTTCTCACGGACCCCCAGTGGTCTTCAGACTTTCGGTTGGCAACCTCTGCTGTAAAGCACTTAGAGGTCTGTAAAGCACTGTGAAGTGTTATATAAGTTTAAGTACTGTTGCTATTGCTATTCTTAAACACTATATATAATGAACAACAAATATAGTATATGTTATATGCTATCTTTCCTGCCCAAGAAATTACTTGTTCTCAAACTGTTTCTTTTTAAAGTTTGAGTTAAAATGTTGTAGGAAGGATCCCCTTCCAGAATAAAATATTTCACAAAATAAGAAAAGAAGCAGAATAGAATATTTCCCCTAAAGGAAAAGAGAAGAAAAATCTCCTTAATAAAGGCAGAAAGCAACCCCAGTCTTTCCTCCACTGAAACAGCCCGCAGGTAAAGCTTAAGGAAACTTAAGTTTCATTCACAAAACAACTAGATAAAGAACTGAAATTGATTATGCAGGCTGGGGTGAAATAAAGAAAACAAAATGCTTAGGATTTACATTTCCCTTTCCCTTTAGAGTCAAACATGACCCCACATGCCACAGAAGAAAATTTTGCAACTACTAAAATACTATATCCAGTCTAAAGCAATGGTCACCAACCAGTGGGCTGGGGACCATTGGTGGCCTACAAGAAAAATTTGGTGGTCCACAGAGAAATGTCACGCCCAAAGCAATTAATCCAGGCTGCGTGGGAACACCAGGCTGCACCGCCCACGTGGCCTGCGGGAACACAAGGCTTGCGGCACTTGCATTGTGAACAACACAAGGTAGTGAGGGGAGAGGGGAAAGGGCAGAGGGAAAACTTGCCCCTCTCACTCCACACACCTGGCCTGGCCACCAAGTTGTTTCTTTCCGCTTCTTCTTCTGCTTTTGGCTGCACACAAGGAAAGCAACAAAAGTCTTTCTTTCTATCCCCCAAACTCTGCCAGAAATGAATCTTTGGGACCCTGCAAGGCATCCTGCTTCAAGAGGCTGTGTCATTCTGGTGGAGTTTGGGGGAAAGAAAGAAAGACTTCTGCTTCTTCTGCTGCTTTCCTTGCATGAAACCAAAAGTCTCTCTCTCTCCCCTCCCCTGAGAACGGAGCTGAAAAGCAGGGTAGGAATATGGCTGCCTTGGGTGTGTGTGGCTATGTGAGAGTTGTGTGTGTGTGTGTGTGTGTGTGTGTGTGTGTGTGTGTGTGAGAGAGAGAGAGAGAGAGTGTTATGTCCCCAGGACTGACACAAGTTCCCCATCAGGTCCGTTCCTTCCGCGGGGGCGTCAGCAGCCTCCATTGGCTGGCTCCCTTCGACAGCCGGTTATAAAAGCCGGCTGCGAGGTCGAGCCAGCTGCTGTTCGCTGGTAGGTCTGCCTGGTTAGAAGCAGACGCGACAGCCCCCTTTATTCCCCTGAATAAAGTGTGTTATTGGAATGCTCTGGTGTGGCCTCCCCTTCTTTCCGATCCATAACATTGGCGACGGGGATGGGATCTGGCCAACCAGCAGCAATAGCAAAGAGCTGAAATCACACACCAAACGCTGAACCGTAGACGCGCCATGAGAGCTCGGTCAGTTGTGGATTGCAGAAGTGAAAGCGGAGCGTGTAGCCGCTCCATGTAAAAAAAAAAAAAAGAAAGCTACATGAAGAGCAGGGCGCTGAGAGCCTCAGCCGCCGACACTGAGCACAGAATTCAACTGCTGTGTTCGAATTCTGCTGTTAGCAAGCTTGGCGCTGTACTCGCAGCCGCCAGAACGCATTGGGCGCGCGATTTGAATAGCTGACATCACGACGCTACAGCTATAGCCGCCTACGCCTTTGGGAAGGCGCGAAATTCAAACGGAAGTCAGTTACGGGCTACAGCCATAGCCGACAGAGTCACATAGAGCGTGAAACACAGAGAGAACCTCTAAGAGCTGAAACACTAAGCTGGGGCAGATCTGCAAGCTACTGCTGCCACGCTTATCAGGGCCATTGTATTCCCAGTGAGATTGGCCAGTCTACCAACAGACTGAAAGCCACACTTATCAGGGCCATTGTATTCCCAGTGAGATTGGTCAGTCTACCAACAGACTGAAAACCCAATATGAATTCAAATCCGGCGTTCCCGCCATTTAAGCCAGATGAAGACAAGTGGGACTCTTACAGAAACCACTTCAATCACTACATTGATGCCATTGGTCTGGCCGATGCTACAGAGAACAGGAAGAAATCGTACTTCCTGAGTTACTGCGGGCCGCAGTGTTCGATACCGCCACAGCGCTATTTGCACCCAGGAGTTAAGAGCGTCCCCTGGCCCGAGCTGTTAGAGACACTCTCTAACCACTATTCCCCAAAACCATCACAGATCGTGAGACGTTTTGCCTTTCGCATGAGGAAGCAAGCAGATGGGGAATCTATCAATCAGTATTTGGTCGCTACTGAGAACCGCAGCTCTCCACTGCGAATTCAAAATTACCTAGACGACATGCTCCTTGACCAACTCGTCTGTGGAGTCAAAGACTTAAGATTGCAGAGGCGTTTGCTGGCTAGAAAAGACCTCAACCTCACTCAAGCGATCGAGGAAGCCTTGGCAGCAGAGCTAGCGACCCAATCAGCCGCTGAAATACAAGGGAGCGCAGCCAAATCCAGTCCAGTCACCATCCACTCAGAGGAGGTGGTGAGTGAAGAAGACCCCGTCGAGCACCTAGAAGTTCATCGACTCAAGCCATCCAAGCAGCCACAGGTAGGAACTAGGCCTGGGAACAGCAACACGTCCAAACACATCCTGTTGTGCCTCGCCTGCGGGGGTTCCCATGCCAGAACGACTTGCAGGTTCAGGAACGTCACCTGCAACAATTGTGGCAAGAAAGGCCACATCGCCAGGGCCTGCCAGGCAACACACGTGGCTCCACAAAAGGCAGCATCCTTTTACTCCACTCCGGGGCCACCCAGGCAAGTAGAAAATTGTTACACGTGCTACCAAGCTAACCACACTTTTCTGACACCTAATAAAATCACGCTTTCTATCCATTTAGAAGGTAAACCCTGTCTTATGGAAGTCGATACCGGGTCAGCACTCTCGATCATCTCATGGAGCACGCTCAAGAAACTACGACCCAACCTGTCCAGAAACCAGCTCCAGAAGAGTCGTCTCTCCTTGAGGGACTACCAGGGGAAGAACATCCCAGTACTCGGAACAGGCAAGTTCCTTGTTAAATTCAAATCCTTTAAAGGCCATCTGCCTTTAGTGGTGGTAGATGGTACCCTCCCTAGCCTTTTGGGGTTGGATTGGTTCCCCTATCTCGGCCTTAGCTTAACGGGAGTTCATGCTGTCTCACCTTCCGATATCGACTTGCTATTTTCAGACTATGCTGATGTGTTCAGCGATGAATTGGGTTGTTATAAGGGCACGCCCATCTCCTTTTCAGTGGACCCCCAAGCAGTTCCCGTCCGTTTAAAGCCACGCAGAGTACCATTTGCTCTGCGCTCTAAACTGGACGCGGAACTGGACAAATTGCTCAAACAAGGGGTGATCGAGCCCACGGATTTTGCTAAGTGGGAGACCCCAATTGTCACACCCCTAAAAAAGATGGCAGTATAAGAATGTGTTCTGACTACAAGACCACAATTAACCGCTATCTGCAGACTAGCGCGTACCCAGTTCCGGTGATCCAACACTTACTACACACATTTGAACCAGGAACCATATTCGCCAAATTGGATATGTCACAGGCTTATCAACAGTTTCCTGTAGACAACCAAACGGCCGAATTGCAAACAATTGTCACCCACAGAGGGGCATTCCGATGCAAACGTCTCCAATTTGGCATTAGCGTCGCCCCAGGTATATTTCAGTCATTAATGGAACGGATACTGCAAGGCCTCCCTGGCGTGGTTCCGTATTTTGATGGTATTTTGGTATCAGCCAGGGACAGACCCCAGCTTCTCCTCAGAGTCAGAGCGGTATTGGATAGGTTCAGGCAGCATGGCCTCAAACTAAAAAGGGAGAAGTGTGCCATCGCCACTAAGCAGGTGGACTTTCTTGGGTATAAAATAGACACCTCAGGCATCCACCGGTGGAATCCAAAGTCAAAGCCATTCACGAGGCACCCACTCCTTCTTCCAAGTCAGAGTTACAGGCTTTCCTGGGGTTGCTAAACTTCTATGCATCGTTCCTACCCCACAAAGCGTCAGTAGCAGAACCGCTGCATAGACTTCTAGACAAAAACACTCCATGGTATTGGGGACCCAAAGAGGATTACGCTTTTAAGGCAGTTAAGTCGCTGCTCACCTCGGACGCTGTCCTAATACAGTTTGACCAACACCTTCCTCTAGTCTTAGCAGCAGACGCCTCACCTTTTCGGGATCGGGGCTGTCTTGAGTCACAGACTGCCCAACGGCTCTGAAGCCCCAATCGCCTTCTTTTTGAGAACCTTTTCAGCAACTGAACGTAACTACAGCCAAATTGACAAAGAGGCCCTAGCCGCCGTAGCTGCGGTCAAAAAATTCCATGAATTTCTTTTTGGTCACAATTTCGAACTTGTCACAGACCACAAACCACTATTGGGGCTTCTCTCAGGTGAAAAGCAGACACCGCAAGTCTTGTCACCTAGGATGACTAGGTGGACCTTATTCCTGGCGGCTTACTCGTACAAACTAGTTCACCGTCCAGGAAAACACCTTAGCCACTCCGACGCCCTCAGCCGCTGCCCGTTGCCAGCACCCGTGGAGGACCCGGACCCGGTACATGCCATTTTCGATGCCAGTGAGTTCAACCTTCCAGTCACTGCCAGCGACATCGCCCTCCACTCCAAAAAAGACAAACTTATCGCCCAGGTTCTGGACTGGGTACGGAGGAGGTGGCCGGGCAGCGATCTCTCAACTGAATTCTCACCGTTTAAAACCCGCCAGCAAGAGCTTTCCAGTTTGCAGGGCTGCCTGTTATGGGGACCAGAGTTGTCATTCCAGAACCACTGCGCACACCCGTCCTGAAGGCACTGCACGAGGACATCCTGGCATCGTCCGGATGAAAGCGTTGGCTCGGAGCTACGTCTGGTGGCCGGGCATGACGACGAAATAGCAAAATGGGTAAGCTCCTGCCGTCCCTTTCAGGAA
Organism: Pseudonaja textilis; assembly: GCF_049901715.1. Lineage (NCBI taxonomy): Eukaryota > Metazoa > Chordata > Lepidosauria > Squamata > Elapidae > Pseudonaja > Pseudonaja textilis. The sequence goes on from NC_141992.1 coordinate 103,388,417, forward strand.
TCCAGGCCAGCACCGCCAATCACCACCCCAACCAAATGGGGAAGTGCCAACGCACCGTGGTCACGTTTGCACATTGACTTGGCCGGGCCATTCCACGGCAAGACTTTCCTGGTGGTCATTGATTCATTCTCAAAATGGATCGATGTGGCCCTCCTACTCGCGACCACCACCCGAGCAATTGCCCAGGCTCTGACCCGCCTATTTGTTACACACGGTCTGCCTGACACCATAGTCTCAGACAATGGGCCCCAATTTACGTCCACAGAATTCAGTCGGTATGTCACCAACCTGGGCATCCGACATATCCTGACGGCTCCCTTTCACCCCGCTAGCAATGGGTTGGCGGAGAGAGCCATTAGGACAGCAAAAGAGGCGTTGGCAAGATTCACTCAAGACGACTGGCACTCCAGACTCTCTCGTTTTCTTTTGAGCCAACACTCAACCCCATGCACTGTCACAAATAAGTCTCCAGCCGAGCTACTGATGGGCAGGCGTTTGAGGACGGTGTTAGATAGACTGCACCCCACTATTGCCCTGACACACCAATTGGTTCTAACAGTAGGGTCAGGAGTTTTGTATTACAGGACCGAGTGTTTGCCCGGAACTACGCGGGCGATCCGTTGTGGGTACCCGGAAGGATCGTGGCCATCACCGGTCCGAGATCATACCGCATCCAGCTGGAGGACGGGCGCGTCTGGCGGAGACATCTGGACCAGATAAGAAGTCGCCAGAGCGAATTTGCCAACTCTGGCCCAGGGACTCCAGGGACACTCCAGTCGCCGCTCCTGAATCCGAGTTGGGACCACCAGAGTGACCAGCCTCCGCCGGCCGAACCGAGGAACGGACGGTGACCGGGACCGTCCACCAGAGTCGCCAGCCTTACCGTCCAATGACACTACCAGGTTACGTGACGATGACAGTTCAACAATCCAACCTGAAGACTGTGGTCATTCCCAGACTCCAGACCGAGTTCCGGATCGACCCTGTGCTCCCGCAAGCCCCGTTCCTGACTCACCGAACTCTGTGCCACTTTGTGTCTCACCAGAATTGCGCCGGTCAGGGCGCTCGCACAGGCCACCCGTTTACTTAAAAGACTATTCGTGTTCGTATCTGGGGGAAGGGGTGTTATGTCCCCGGACTGACACAAGTTCCCCATCAGGTCCGTTCCTTCCGCGGGGCGTCAGCAGCCCCCATTGGCTGGCTCCTTTGACAGCCGGTTATAAAAGCCGGCTGCGAGGTCGAGCCAGCTGCTGTTCGCTGGTAGGTCTGCCTGGTTAGAAGCAGGCGCGACAGCCCCTTTATTCCCCTGAATAAAGTGTGTTATTGGAATGCTCTGGTGTGGCCTCCCCTTCTTTCCGATCCATAACAGAGAGAGAGAGAGAGAGAGAGAGAGAGAGAGAGAGAGAGAGAGAGAGAGAGAGAGAGAACATCACCGCCAGCTCTCTGAGGTTAGATTGGATCTCCCTCTCTCTCTCTCTCTCTCTCTCTCTCCACATCAGCAAGCCACTGTCACTCAAAATTCATATTAGTGGTCAGCGGGATTTAAAATTATGAGTTTGGTGATTCCTGAGGTCCAAAAGTTTGACGACCCCTGGTCTAAAGAAAATAGAAGGAACACATTTTCATACAAATATCAACACACTAACAACAAAGAACCCAGAAACATATACAAACACACTAACTCACTATCCCAATTGTCAGCTGCCCCCAGAAGTGCATGCTATTATCACTGTTGTTACAGAGCCAATAAACAGAAACCTCCTTTCCAACCTCTGCCTGCCTTGAACTTATTTTTCCTTTGCCTGCATTTCTTTCCTGGCTTGGAATAAAACAGAATCTGGATTTAACTTCCAACAATATATTCTTTATATATATTATTTTTGATATTTTTGGTATTATTGCTTTATGGGCAATAAACATTTGCATATAGTTAAAGAAAGAGAGGGAGAAAAAGGGAAGAGAATGAAAGGGAAAGATTTTATCTTCTTATCACATGCCAAAATAGCTGTGTAAAAGTTGCAGCAGTGTTTCTTTCCAAACATTCCAAAATAATTGAGAAGTTTTCATGTCTAGGCTGCTTTTATATAAAATCATGAAGAATTACAGAAAATGGCATCCCATATGATCAAAGAACTAAAGCATATTCTATACCATATTATCACACTTCAACTTTTAGGTTGGGGAGCAGAAGAAGGAAGGAAGGAAGGATACGATTTTCATAATGTTTTAAACTGTCACTGTTAAGACATATAAGAGATTGATAGGAATTACAACAACAAAATATAGATATAGACTGGTGGCCATATATGCAAGTGCAGGCAAGGTATAAAAAAGATAAAGAAGAATACAGATTCTATTTGGATAAGCAACAATTAGACAAAATCCTACAAGGAACAGAAAAAAAGATGATATCTAAATTATACAACTTTCTTTTAAATTTTAAGATGGAAGAGTTAAGGAAACAATGGTAGCATGGGTGAAAAATGTGGGGCATAATATAGAATTGGAACACTGGGGAGAATGTGGAAGATAAATTATAAATTAACATTGTCTACAGCATATAGAGGAAACAGGTACAAAATGTTTAAAGATGGCATCTATCCACCCACCCCACAAGGTTAGCAAAAATGTTTGCAAATCAAAACCCAGAATGTTGGAAATGTAAGAAACAAAGGGGTACATACTTTCACATGTGGTGGACCTGCCCAGAAGTTAAAAAATATTGGAATACAATTCAACAGTGGCTAGAAGAAATAATAAAACAAAATATTGAATTTCAACTAGAATTATTTTTATTGGTATAATAAAAGGGAAATATAGTAAAAATGAGAGATATATAATACTGCACATAATAACTGTTGCTAGAATCTCATATGCACAATCTTGGAAACAGGGAAATATACCATCAGAGGGAGCAATCATAAAGAAAATACTAGACTGTGCAGAAATGGACAGGGTGACTCTAAAACTAAAAGATAAAGAGGAATCGACTATATAGTCTGGGACACCTGGTATGCATGACTTAAGAATAGCACAGGAAAAAAAATGTTGTAATTAAGTAAAAAATAGGAAACTATATATATTGAATGCAGAATAAGTGGAATATATGAAGAAAATATGTGATATAAATATGGAATAAGAATAAGGAAAAGAATATGTAATTGTAATGTAATGTAATAAGATATTATGTATAGAAAAAAGATTAGGAAATGTAAATGATGTCTTGACATTGATATAATTGTGTATATAATTTTATTTTATGTTTTTTAAATTTTTTGAAAATGGAATAAAGTTTATTTAAAAGAAAGAGATTGACAGGAAAATATAAATAATCACAAAGAGTCAATAACAAATTAACTGAAAGATGTACCATTCTGGTTGTAAATGTAGATTGTGTCATTGGTCTGTAATTTATAAGCACAGAAGATGACTGATAAAATTATACGATATAAGTAATGCATTATTTATTTTAAAATTATATTCCATTTATTTTCTTTTTACACTGCATCAATTTTTAAAAAGGTTTATTGAAACTGAAAGTTTTATTTTGAAGGAAAAACAGCAATGAAGGGCACCAATCTAGATAATTTCCTAATTCTGATTGAAGCTCCATGCCAGGTTTTTCCTGAAAAATCACTCGTGCTATGGAACTTATATAAGAACCTCATGCTTCCAATATGTGAATCTGCAACAAAAGCCTGACTGGTTTAAATGGGATTTACTCTAGTGGATATTGAAATTTTAAGATCATCTTGAAGGACACTTGCACATAGAAAGCACTGCAGTAAACTAGCCTAGGAATAACTAAAGCATGAATCACCAAAATAAAACAGTTTTTCTCAAATAATGGTAGAGGCCAAGACTAAAATTGACACTCAGACAATTATCCTCTCTGGACATCTAAAATAGAGCAATAATGAACAAGGAAAAGCAAAAATTAAAAAAAATGTTACTAAATTAATGCATGCTTGAATGGAGGGGCAATTCTGTCACACTCCAACCCCACTGTTTACTACCAAATCTCCAATGTTCCTAAAAAGCAGAACCATTGCAGAGAATCAAAGTACCCAGGTGTATTTTCCTGCTTCACTTCCATCCTAATGTTTTCCTGCTTCTGTTGGCACAAAAGCTGCTGTCCAGTTTGCCTAATGCACTTTTCTTTCTTCGAGTCTGACCCTTGCATGCTGGTTAATTACTGTGTAGAGTCAAGAGCACACATGCACACAAGAAACACACACACAGAGACACCAATTTCATTTTCCCAGATTGTCCTGAATAAGATCAAAGGCACATTCTCTAGTTCCAAACCTAGAAGATTTTAACAACAATATTGCTGCTACCATTATTTTCTTTCTCTTAGATACTTTGATGCCGGACTTTAAAAAAAATGTATTTCTGCCAATGCTCCATTGGGAAACTGCTGATGAACCACACCATCATGGTCATCATCTTTACTTTTTTTAATTACACAGAGGACATCCAGGAATAGAAAAACTGTCCTTTGGAAGGACACAATAGCCTGAGATCCACATTGTCTTGCAAACTGTTGCCCAGTGTCTATGTCTGGATAGGATTTTCTTAAACTGGCATCAGAACAGGAGCAACTTGAAAGTGTGTCGCTGATATGCCCTGTTCCTGTCACTACTCTGTAGTGCTCAACTGCCTTTATTTCCCTGCTTTCAAGGTTCAGAAGGACATTTGAAAACGAGAGCCTCCACATGTCTTCTGGAACAAGGATATGGATTATGGGATTCTGCATTGTGCAGAGACTCCTTCATCAATGCAGACTGAAAAGCAGGTTTTCCTTCAGAATCTTACCTGACATATTACAGTTTGCTCATCTTCATTCTTCACATTGAGATATCATATTGAGGCATATATGCTTTATGCTACATAAGAGTTAGCATTTCTAAAAGCAAGTAAGCATTAATGTTTAAGTAAGTACGATGAGCCTGACTCCAAGGCCACATGCCTTGGAGACATGTGGAGATACAAAAACACGTTTAAACAATACAAAAGAGACACAATTATTTTCCTCAAACCACCTTCCTTATTGGTCATTTCCCAACACTTCCTGGAAATCTTTTCATTGCATTTATGTAGTACTGTTGAGATCAGTGGTGGGATTCAAATTTTTTAACTACCAGTTCTGTGGCCGTGGCAGGGGAAGGATACTGTAAAATCTCAGTTCAGAGGTGGTATTTGCGGGTTCTCCAACTTACTCAAAATTTCCACTACTGGTTCTCCAGAACTGGTCAGAACCTGCTGAATACCACCTCTGGTTGAGATCCTCTTAAATGTAATGCTTATTTTAATGCTGGAAGATTGTGAATTCCTCCATGTTAAAAAAAATCCCACTGGAATTCTTGACTAAAGGTAAAAATATCTTGCAATTTAAATATCAATGACCTACTTATACATTCCTTTGCTGTTAGATTTCCAGCTAAGCCCAGTGCACCTGCACATCTTGGAGTGATGATTCTTCTTGTTAAGAATTCAATGCATGTCTAATACTACTGTAATAACACAAATAAAACAATATATTTGGTGCAGAATAAATTGCTATCTGTTTGAAATCTTTCTGAGTCTCAGAGTTTGTTCTCTACTCTTTTGCCAAGACAACCACAGTCCCCAAATCATTCCGCCGGTTTCTCTCCACCATTTCTTGTCATTTGCCTTTAGAACTGCTATTCTTAGCCTGAATTGAGCTGTAAAGAACAAGGGTGAAGCTTTAAGTCAGTAGATTCATGGTTTGGGTGTTTATATCAAGATAAAAAAGAAATCTCAGTTGTATACAAGGCTGAGTCCATTGTGCCAAAAGGATCCAAGTCAAGCAGGCCCATAAAATGAAATCCTTCTGGACTCATTTAAAGAGACTTGAGTTAAATAAATCCTGCTTGCTCAAATGCTGAGGGGAAAGTTTTTTATGCAACTTTTCTGTGTGGTCGGCTAATATGTAGGAAAACTCAGCAGAGGAGAAATGAATTCAGGAGCAGAGGAGAAAGAAGAAATGCATGGAACTCTACATTAATCCTGTTAAGTTCGGAAAGGAGGGAGGCCACACCAGAGCTTTAGTCATAACACACTTTATTCGGAGGAATAAAGGGGGCTGTCGCGTCTGCAGCTAACAGCAGACCTGCCAGCGAACAGCAGCTGGCTCAACCTAGCAGCCGGCTTTTATAGCCGACTGTCGAAGGGAGCCAGCCAATGGGGACTAAGAACGCCCCCGCAGGAATTGCGGACCTGATGGGGAACTGGTGTCAGCCCCGAGGACATAACACCCCTTCCCCCCAGATACGAACATGAGTAGTCTTTTAGGTATGAAGGCGGTTTGTGTTGCCGCTCTGACCGTCTTAGTTCGGGTGTAGGAGCGGGTGGCACAGAGTTCGGGACAGCGGGGGTTTGGTCCCTTGGTAGCTGTCCAGCCACCCGATCTTGCTCACCGGTCGCCGGCTGGGTTGTCGAATTGCTTCGGTCTCCCGGTGTGGTTGAGGAACTGCTGGGGACAGTTGCTGGTTCTGTAGGATGGTCACGGTCAGCCGTCTGCTCCCTCGGTTTGGTTGGTGGAGACAGGTTACTCTGAGTGTCCCAGCTGGGTACCGGATGCGGTGCCTGGAATGCTGCCGTGGTCTCTGGGTCGGTGGTGGCGTGCTCGTTCTGCCGGCTCCTCAACTGATCCAGGTGTCTCCGCCAAATGCGCCCGTCTTCTAACTGGACGTGGTACGACCTGGGCCCTGTGATAGCCACGATCCTGCCAGGTACCCACAACGGGTCTCCCGCGTAATTCCTGGTGAAGACTTGATCCTGTAAGACAAAACTCCTGACCCTACTGTTAGACCCAATGGGTGTGTCTGGGCAATAGTGAGGGTGCAGCCTGTCTAGTATTGTCCTTAAGCGTCTGCCCATCAGTAGCTCTGCCGGAGACTTGTTTGTGACCGTGCAAGGGGTCGAGTGTTGGCTTATAAGGAATCTAGAGAGTCTGGAATGCCAGTCATCTTGGGTAAACCTGGCGAGGGCCTCTTTGGTTGTTCTGACTGCTCTTTCAGCCAACCCATTGCTCGAGGGGTGAAATGGAGCCGTTAGGATGTGCCGGATGCCCAGGTTGGCGACATACCGGCTGAAGTCTGTGGACGTAAATTGAGGACCGTTATCCGACACAATAGTGTCCGGGAGACTGTGTGTGACGAACAAACGAGTCAGTGCTTGGGCGACCGCTCGTGTGGTGGTTGAGAGTAGGAGTGCCACATCGATCCATTTAGAAAATGAATCTACTACTATTAGGAATGTCTTGCCATGGAATGGGCCGGCCAGGTCAACATGTAGACGAGACCATGGTGCGTTGGCGCTTTCCCATTTGGCGGGAGGGGTGACTGGGGGCGCTGGCCGGGATTCTTGACAGGGACGGCAGGAGCTTACCCATTTCGCAATTTCGTCGTCCATGCCCGGCCACCATACATAGCTCTGTGCCAACGCCTTCATTCGTACAATGCCGGGGTGCCCCTCGTGTAATGCCTTCAGGACGGGTCTGCGTAGTGATTCCGGAATGACAACTCTGGTCCCCCATAGCAGGCAACCCTGTAAACTGGAAAGTTCCTGTTGGCAGACTTTAAAGGGTGAAAATTCGTTAGAAGGGTTACTACCCGGCCACCCCCTCCATACCCAGTCCAGGACCTGGGCGATCAGTCTGTCCTTCCTGGATTGGAAGGCAATGTCTCTCGCAGTGACTGGAATTCTGAACTCACTGGTGTCAAAAATGGTGTGGACTGGGGCCGGATCCTCCACGGGCGTTGGTAGCGGGCATCGGCTGAGGGCGTCTGCATAGCTGAGATTTTTTCCTGGGTGGTGAACTAACTTGTATGAATATGCTGCCAGGAATAAGGTCCATCTTGTCATTCGGGGAGACAAGACTTGTGGTGTTTGCTTCTCTCCGGAGAGAAGTCCCAACAACGGTTTGTGATCTGTAACCAGTTCGAAGTTGTGCCCAAACAGAAATTCATGAAATTTTTAAACCGCGGCTACGGCAGCTAGGGCCTCTTTGTCGATTTGGCTATAGTTGCGTTCTGTCGTTGAAAATGTTCTAGAGAAGAACGCGATAGGGGCTTCGGACCCGTTGGGTAGTCTATGACTTAATACGGCCCCAATCCCGAAAGGTGAGGCATCAGCTGCCAAAACTAGCGGTAGGTTCTGGTTGAATTGGATCAGTACAGCATCTGAAGTGAGGAGTGACTTGACTGCCCTGAAGGCATGTTCCTCTTTGGGTCCCCAGTGCCATGGAACATTTTTATCTAAGAGTCTATGTAGTGGTTCTGCCACTGATGCTTTGTGCGGCAGAAATGACACATAGAAATTCAGCAGGCCTAGGAAGGCTTGTAGTTCTGGTTTAGACGACGGCGTGGGTGCCTCGTGAATGGCTTTAACCTTTGATTCTACCGGGTGGATGCCAGAGGCGTCTATTCGGTACCCGAGAAAGTCCACCTGCTTAGTGGCTATGGTGCATTTTTCTTTTTTTAGTTTGAGGCCATGCTGTCTGAATCTGTCCAACACCCCTCTGACTCTGAGGAACAGCTGTGTTCTGTCCCGGGCGGAAACCAAAATGTCATCAAAGTACGGAACCACGCCAGGGAGGCCCTGTAGGATCCGTTCCATTAACGACTGGAATATGCCCGGGGCGACACTCACACCAAATTGGAGGCGCTTGCATCGGAAGGCCCCTCTGTGGGTAACAATGGTTTGTAATTCGGCCGTTTGGTTGTCCACAGGAAACTGTTGGTAAGCCTGTGACATATCCAATTTGGCGAATATTGTTCCGGGTTCGAATGTGTGCAGTAAATGCTGGATTACTGGCACTGGGTATGCGCTAGTCTGTAAATAGCGATTTATTGTGGTCTTGTAGTCTGAGCACATCCTTATACTACCATCTTTTTTGAGGGGTGTGACAATAGGTGTCTCCCACTTAGCAAAATCCGTGGGTTCGATTACCCCTTGTTTTAACAATTTATCTAGTTCTGCATCCAGCTTAGAACGCAGAGCAAATGGCACTCTCCTCGGTTTCAAGCGGATGGGAACTGCCTGGGGGTCCACTGAGAAGGAAATAGGTGTGCCCTTGTAGCACCCTAATTCATCGCTGAAAACGTCAGCGTAATCAGAGAACAGTGAGTCGGTGTCAGAGGACGAGACAGCATGTACCCCCGTTAAGCTAAGGCCAAGAGAGGGGAACCAATCCAACCCCAAAAGACTAGGAAGGGCACCATCAACTACCACTAATGGCAGGTGGCCTTTAAAGGTTCTGAATTTGACTAGGAACTTGCCTGTTCCGATTACTGGAATGTTCTTCCCTTGGTAGTCTCGTAAGGATAGGCGACTCTTCTGCAGCTGTTTCCTGGACAGGCTGGGACGTATTTTCTTGAGCGTGCTCCATGAAATAATCGAGAGCGCTGACCCGGTATCGACCTCCATTAGGCAGGGTCTACCTTCTAAATGAATGGAGAGTTTAATTTTATTGGGTGTTAAGAAGGTATGGTTAGCTTGATAGCATGTAAAACAATTTTCTACTTGCCTGGACGGCCCCGAGGGGGCGTAGGATGGTGGCTTTTGTGGAGCCACGTGCGCTGCCTGGCACACCCTGGCGATGTGTCCTCTTCTGCTGCAGTTGTTGCAGGTGGCACTTTTGAACCTGCACGTTGCTCTGGCATGGGGACCCCCACAGGAGAGGCACAGCGGGGTGTGCCTAGGTGCGTTGCCTTCTCTCGGTCTAGTTCCTACCTGTGGCTGCTTGAATGGTTTGAGACGGTGCACCTCAGATTGCTCGATGGGCTCTTCTTCGTTCACTGCCTCCTCAGAATGCACAGTGACTGGGTTAGCTTTGGGGGTGCTTCCCTGTATTTCAGCCGCTGACTGTATTGCCAATTCTGCAGCCAGGGCTTCTTCGATGGCTTGTGCGAGGTTGAGGTCCTTCCTTGCCAACAACCGCCTCTGTAGCCTTGTATCCTTGACTCCGCAGACAAGTTGGTCCAGGAGCATGTCATCAAGGTAGCCTTTAAATTCACAGTGCAGGGCTGCGGTTCTGAGGGCTGCCATATATTGGTTTATGGTTTCTCCCTCCGCTTGCTTCCTCATGCGAAATGCGAAACGTCTCGCGATCTGCGACGGTTTCGGCGAATAATGATTGGAGAGGGTCTCCAGTAGCTCAGACCATGGGACATTCTTGAGTTCTCTTGGGGCGAACAGTGCTGTTGCTGTGTCAAATACGGTGGCCCCACAATAGCTCAGGAAGAATGACTTCTTTTTGTTGTCTGTAGCGTCGGCCAGACCCACAGCATCAATATAATGGTTAAATCGGTTTTTATAAGAGTCCCATTTATCTTCGTCTGGCTTAAATGGCGGGAACGCCGGATTCGCATTCATGACTGGTTCAGCTTGAGGCAGGTAAAAGAAGTCTCACTGGGAATACAGGCCCTGGAAAAGGTAGCAGCTACAGTTTGTAGTGCTGTTAAACGAGTGTTCAGCTTCTGAGTTCTCTCTGGGTTGTACAGGTAGCAGCTGCGCTTGCAGTGCAATTTCGGTCTAGTGATTCAGCTCGTGGAATCTCTCTGGGTTTTCTCGCTCTCTGCAGCCCTTGGTGGCTGGGAACAGACGTTATAACTGACGTCTGTTTGAAATTCGCGCCCTTACAAGGGTGAGGCGGCAATGGCTGCAGCTGCGCGCTGACAGCGATTTGAATTCCGCGCCTAGATTTAGCGGCCGTGAGCGTCGCACTGGAGCTTCGCTACACAAGATTCTGGCAAGCTTGCTGTTGGGCGGCTGAGGCTCTCAGCGCCAACTCTCTTGTAGCTTATTTGTGATCTTGAGCGGCTACACGCTCCGCTTCGCTTCCTTCTCAAATGGCTGACCGAGCTCTCAACGACGCGGCTACGGTTCAACGCTTCAGATTCGTGACATTCAGCTCTTGTATAGCTGCTGGTTGGCCATATCCCATCCTCGTCGCCAATGTTAAGTTCGGAAAGGAGGGAGGCCACACCAGAGCTTTAGTCATAACACACTTTATTCGGAGGAATAAAGGGGGCTGTCGCGTCTGCAGCTAACAGCAGACCTGCCAGCGAACAGCAGCTGGCTCAACCTAGCAGCTGGCTTTTATAGCCGACTGTCGAAGGGAGCCAGCCAATGGGGACTAAGAACGCCCCCGCAGGAATTGCGGACCTGATGGGGAACTGGTGTCAGCCCCGAGGACATAACAAATCCAATTTGATAGGCTTAGCATAAAAATTGATCAGATGACATAAATAAATGGGTAAATTAATCCAATTTATTTCAGGATTAAATCTTCTAATTGCAAAATCCTATGTTTTAGAGTTCTTCACACAACAACAGCAGCAGAGTATGTTGTTCAAATGTTTGAATTTTATAAGAAAGTATTAAAGACAAATTTGAGAAACAGATACACTTATTTTTGCATACTTTTTCATATTGTCTGCTGTTCGTTTCTCTGCTCTGACATCTGTGACAAGAGAACACCTAAAATGCAAGTGAAGTTTTAACTGACCTGATATCAATTGTCCAGTTGATCCAGATCCAGAAAAAGAAACTCCTGGGACATTATTTTACCAAGTTTACTGAACAATTTCAGGCAGAAATTAGGTGTCCAGCTCAGCCATTCTGTTCTATTGAGCTGCCTCACCATCAGCTCCCTATACCACAAAGATCCTGAAGGAGAAGCACCGTATGGACAACCGTGGGATCTGGCAGGGTGAGAGATGTGAACCACAAACACAAAGCTTTCACTGTGTCCCTGCATAACAGATACAGTGCCCTTGCTGATCTTAATAGGGATGCCAAGGTAGTAGGTCAAGGTAGTTGTGATGTCGATATCTTAAATGTGCAGCAGATCATGGTCTGAGATGAAGAACTTTTTTTTGATAGAGGAAAGAGTGAATCAGGTATTACACATCAGTTATGCAAGAAGAGCAAGGTATCCAAAAAGAGAAGTCACCTTCTGGTTGGTGATTCAATTGTAAAGGATGTCAATTTAGGAAAGGATATGGAGGTTTTGAAAGAGGTCAGCTGTCTTCCAGGTGTTACTGCCAGCAGAGACAAGAGGCATATTTTTAAGATAGTCAAAAATGGCACAAATGATCTGTCCCAAAAAGTTGTAGTCATCTGTGCAGAATGATTTCCAGAACTTGGGGCAGGAACTCAGTAGGATATGCTGTAGGCTCACCTTTTCAGAGGTTTTACCTGTATACAAGGAACAAAAAGGAAAAGACCAGTGTATAGCAGAGTTCAATGTGTGGCTAAAGGAGTGGAGTCTTGTAATGACGAGGCAGTCGAGTTGTTTGATCATGAACAATTGAATTATGACGATGATCTTTATTGGAGTATAGCTTGCATTTATATACATTTTTAGTTATCCTCCATCATTGGTTAACTTTGGTTACTGCTTAACTTTGGTTACTGTTTAGTACAGTAATCCATACAATTAATTATCTCTAGTTAAAGTCTAACATATGTTTACTTCCCCTCTCTAATCCTCCTTTATCCATAGATTAATGACTTTGTTTGCCTGAGTTGTATTTGCTTGGAAACATTCTTTATCTGAGGTTTGCCATCCGAGATTGGAACATTCCTGCAATTACAACTCTACAGTGGAGAAGGAGAAGGCTTGGTTATATTAGACACAATGTCTGCAGTTGGTCCAATGAAAACTGTACAAAAGAGATGGTTTTGCATCCGTCAAAGAAAGGGATGGAGCTACTTGGCATTAAATTTACATATTTTCTGGAGAAACATTTAAACTAAACAATGGGGACAGAGAGTTAATTCATACAGAATGTTTCTGTCCCCAGCAATCTAAAATGAATAGGGTTATCAGTGCATGTGACATAGATGTTTGTGCAGGTAAGAATACCAACTTTTCTGTCAAGCAAAATGAAGCTTTTAATAAGTTAGTGCCATACCATGTGCACTAATCAAATAGGTGGTAAGGAAGTACTGGAACTCAGGCACAACACAAGTAAACACAGAGTCAGGTAAAAAGGTCTCAAATATCTATACACCCCTGCACAAAGTATGAGGAATAAAGTTACTTGAATTAGAAATTCAAGTAAATGAGGGCAGATATTGTTGCCATTACAGAAACTTGGTGGGATAACCCACAAATGGACCATACAGCCAGAAGGATTTGAATTATTTAAAAGTAACAGACCAAATAGAAGAGGTGGAGTTGCACTATATATAAGAAATAACTACATCTCTACAGAAATAGAGCACAACAATGATGAAAACTGTCTTGAATGCATATACAAGAGAGGAAAAATGACATTGACGTAGGTGTATACTATAGACCAGGGATCGCCAACCTTTTGGACCTCAGGGACCACCAAACTCATACTTTTAAATCTCGATGACCACTAATACATTTTTTTAAAGGTAATATATTTAGTATAAAAAAATATTTTTATATTAAATATAAATTCAATATTAAACATTATATAGATATATGTGTATATATATATGTGTGTGTGTGTGTTTTCACAGGAATTTATGTGTATGGTATTCAGCTTTGTTCGGGTATTTTCCCACGTCATTACAGTTGTGCTTTTAAAGTTGTAGCAATGTTTCGGCAGAATCTCATCTGCCATCACCAGGCACAATACAACAGTATTGTGTTCATCTGTGAGTCAGACTTTCACAGCTGTTTCAGTTTTAAATTTGAGGCTAGTCATCTGCTGTGCCAGAATGGTTTTTTTTTCTTCATTCTGATTGGTTGGGAGTCTTGGTCTGTGTTTATTGGTCTTGGAGTTTGCTGTGTTCTGCTTGATTGGTGTTTCTAATATCTTCTGTCTGTTTTGTAGCTTTTTTTGTCTTGATTGGCTGGCAACATTGTGTTTCCTGTATTGGAGGCTTTTAGTGCGGCTTGGCTCTGAGTAAATGGACGGCAATCATTTATTAGGAAGCTAGGTTTCATCTGGGTGCCTGGTTGGGGTGTGTTTGAGCTGGAGGTATCAGGGGGAGTTTGTTTGTGCCTGGGTGTTTGCCTGGCTTGTGGTGTGGAGATTTTTTTGTTTGAGAGTGCAGGCTTCGAGGTAATTGACAGTCTGGGGGAGTCATCTCTTCTGTTCATGCTTTCAGGTCTTTTTTCAATCTCTATGGCTTTTCTGATAATTCTGTAGCTGGGATTTTCTATAGTGGCTAGGGTTTTGGTACCATTGAAGTCGATGCTATGACCTGTGGCTTTCATGTGTTGGCCTAGTGAGGAAGTGTGTTCCAGCTTTTTTACTGCATTTTTGTGTTCATCTAGGCGGGTACTTATTCTTCTATTGGTCTGTCCAATGTATGTGGCAGGGCATGATGCACAGGGGACTTCATATATGCCTTGGTTTTCCAGGTCAATTTTATCTTTGGGGTTTCTTAAGATGGCTGCTATTTTTCTGTCTGTTTTGAAGGCAGTCTTGATGTGATGCCTGTATAGTATCTTACTGATTTTTTCTGTAGTACTTCTTATGTAGGGCAAGACAGCTGTTCCATAGGTCTGTTCATCTTCTAGGTCTCCATTATGTCTCAGTGTGTTTTTGTGGATCAAGCCAGTAATTTTGCTTTTGTGGAAGCCAGTAGCTGTCAGTACTTTAGTCAGGGTGCATAGTTCAGTCTTTATGTGTGTCTTGTATGCCAGGCATTTGGTTCTGGCAATTAGTGTTTTGGCCACAGAGTTTATCTGTGCTGGGCGGTGGTGGGATTGGGTGTTGAGGAAGCGGTTGGTGTGTGTTTTGTTCTGGTATATGGTGTGCCCTAGTGTGCCATCTGTTTTTTTGTAGATTAGTACATCTAGTAGTAAGGGTAGTTGTTTGTTTGTTTCCGTTTCCATGGTGAATTTGATTTTGGGATGTGTGCTGTTTAGGTGTGTTAGGAAATTGTTTAGGTTTTCTTTTCCATGGGGCCAAATAACAAATGTGTCATCGATGTATCTTAACCATAGTTTGGGTTTGTGGGTGGCATTGGCTAAGGCTCTGGATTCGAATTCTTCCATGAACAGGTTTGCAATGACGGGTGACAATGGTGATCCCATAGGGGCTCCTTCCATTTGCTTGTATCTTTGTCCTTTGTATATGAAATATGTGTTGGTTAAGCAGTGTTCTGTTAGTTCCATGAGGTGTTTGGGTGATTGGTATTTATTTTTGATGATTTCAAGAGTTTCTTTTATCGGGACTTGAGTGAATAGTGAAACCACATCAAAACTTACAAGCAGATCTTCTTGTTCCACGTGTAGATCTTTGATCATTTCCAAGAGGTGGTATGAGTTTTGTACAGCATGGGGCTGTAACTGCTTTGCTAGGTATTTGGCTAGGTTTTGTAGTGGTGCTCCTCTGGAGCTGACTATGGGTCTGAGAGGTATGCCTTTTTTGTGTATTTTTGGCAGGCCGTATAGTTTGGGGCATCTGGAAGATTTTTCTCTCGGGATGATCAATTGTTGGATCTCTTTGCTCATGTGGCTGGTTATAATTTTCTTCTTGGTTATTTTTTCCTGTTATTGTCAAACTGCGAGCATAGAAAAAATGTAGGAAAGTGTGAATCAGTCTTGACACCTGTTTTCTTGTAAAGAAGAAAATCAGAAAACTAAGGGAACTTTGAAGGAGAAGAGTTCAATGAAGAGTTAATATTAAATGAAGTCCTCTGAATACACAAGAAATATTGTATATTCAGAATACACAAGAAACAAATATTGATACCCTCCCCAAATTTAAAATTCTGCATTATCAATGTAAGAGCTGAGATGAAAGAAGATAACGCTAAGCAAGCTTGGAGTTGTGACTGTGCTGCAGGACTATAGCATTAATATATCAAATTTCAATATAAGCATATTTGGAGGTGATGATGTAATACTTTCATGATTCTTACATTCTTACATACTTTATAAATTTCCTGGGGAAAATGTAGGATATATGCCATTTTCATAACACAATTGTTATGAAACAACATAATTGTTTTGTTTTTGTTTTAATCCACAAATTGCAACCTCCCCACTCCCATATAAATATTTATCAGAAACATCATGGAATAATAGGGTTGGAAGGGAACTTTGATGCCTTCTAGTCAGGGGTGGGATTCTACCAGTTCGTACCTATTTGCTAGAACTGGTTGTTAACATTCCAAGCAGTTCAGAGAACCGGTTGTTCGAAGAAATTACTGGCCTAATCCTGTAAGGAAGGCAGGAAGGAAACATTCTGGTGTTGCTTACAGAAACTGACTCTCCATTAACCCTTATTATATTCTTGGCAGGACTAGACTTCCTGTCTCAGGAAGTTCTCTGGAATTTTTTGCCCCTCCTTTGCTGGTACTTTGCTTGTGTGGAGTGGCCATTCAAAGTTACAATGGCACTGAAAAAAGTGACTTATGACCATTTTTCACACTTACGACTGTTGCAGCATCCCCACAGTTATGCTCTCATAACTGTGGGGATGCTGCAACAGTCGTAAGTGTGAAAAATGAGGAGATGCGTGCCCCGATGTGAGTGATATTGAGTTGGCCACACCCAGCCAATAACATGACCACCAAGCCATGTCCACCCAGTCACATGACCACCAAGCCATGCCCATCACCTAAGCCACACCCACCACCTAAGCTACGCCCACAGAATTGGTTGTTAAAAAATTTGAATCCCACCCCTGCTTCTAGTCCAACCCCCTGTCCAACCCATGACTTTAAATACCCATGCCAAACAAATGGTTGTTCAACTTGAAAATCTTCAATGATGGAACACCCACAACTTTAGGAACAGCTATTAATACAGACCTAGCCATTTTATAGTCCCTGGGCCACATCTAGTCCTTTGCCTGTCTGTCCAGCCATTGTGAAGTCAATCAGAAATTAAAAATCAAATGTAAATAAAAGTAGCCATGCATGCAATACAACTGCATTGCTTTCATTTTCATTTTGAAAGCAATTGCTTTTTCAATTTACATATGTGCATGCGTGTCTATGTACCTGCATAGCCCTATTGGTTGGGCCCTCCATCATAGTCCCAGATTCTCATGTGGCCCCTTGGGAAAATTGATTGCCCACCCCCAGCTTAATATCTTTAATTGCCAGGAAATTTCTCTTCAGTTTCAATCTCCCTCCATGAAGCTTCCACTTCCTTATTCTTATTCTGTCGTCTGGAATAAATCCATACACTTCCCAAATATTTGAAGGCTGCTGTGATGTTTCCCTTTAGCCTTTTCTTTTTTAACCATTCTCCATAGGATTTAGCCTGAAGCCTCTCACAATCTTCTCTGTACTCTTTCTACTCTCTTAGTATCATTCTTGTACTGTGATGACAAGACATAGTATTCCAGGTGTGATCTGATCAGTGCAACACAGAGTGCAACTATTAGTTCTTGTGATCGCAATGCAATAGCTGTGCAACCCAAGATTGCATTAACTCTGTTCACAGCTGCAGCACATTCTACTGTTTTAGAGAAGAAAAAGCAATGCCATTTGATATAAGAGATGAATGAATTGTAGCTAATTCCAACAGAATTTTGGGTTCCATTGATTAGATTTGCTTCTCAGGGTTTTAATCACTTCTTCTTTCCACATTTCCCACTCGGATCTAGTGGTGGGATTCAAATAATTTAACAACTGCCCTTTCTCTGCCCTAATGACTGGGTGGGTGGGTATGGCCATGGTGGGTGTGACCAGGGCTGTGTGACAGGCAGCACTCGACCTCCTGTCCCCCCCGGAGCAAAAATGGGCTGGGGGGGGCACCCCATTTTTGCACCCAGGGGATGCAGGAGGCCAAGTGCTGCCTGTCACATCCTTAGGCCAACCCCTGGTTGCACCCTATTTTGGACCTAGCAGGTCTCCCTGCAGCTTCCTGGGGGCAAAAACGGGCCATGGGAGGGCCACACCGCACCACTACACCCCGATTTGGGCCTAATAGGCCTCCCTGCAGCCCCTGGGAGCAGAAACAGGCCGCAGGGGAGTGCATCCCCTCGTACCCTGTTTTGGGCCTAGTGGGTCTCGCTGCACTTACCTGGGAGCCAAAATGAGATCCATTGGAACTCCTGGAAGGGCAGAGCCAGAAATTTAACAACTAGTTGGGCCAAAGTGGTGTGAACCAGTTGAATCCCACCACTGCTTGGATCCCATAATTGATCAAGGCCTCTCATGAGGTGGATTTGAGCAGTGTATCTGTAGTGTAGTGGGTTGTGTTTTTTTTTTTTTTTGTGGATGTCATTTTATTTTATTATGAGATTGTTAGCTACTGGCAAAGCTTTCAACGCTATGCAACACAGAAATGAAACAAACACATAAATATAAGTGTGTGAGTGCTCACTGGAATGAAGCTCTGAAGCATGAAGAATGGATTACTTTTTGTGGCAGCTTTGAGATGCTGAACTATGAGTGGAGATGCAACTAAAGATGTCTCTGGTGTCATTTGAAGCATAGGAACAATGGAATGATTAATCTCTTTTCTCTGTGGAGACCATGAGTTGCTTTTCATGAAGAAGGCAAAATCTCTTAGAATGCTTTTCCTAGAGAGGCCTGCCTGTTGCCTATATTGCAATGATTTGGCACCATATAAAGATATTATGTTCCATGTTTTTAAACCTGAACTATTTTCGCCTGCATCTTATTAATGCTGTTTCTCACTGGATTTCTACTTTCTGAGTTATCTTTTAACTTTGTTTTATTTTAAACACTCTCACAAGTCAAAGCTAAGAATGTTTAAATCATAAGGTGAGAAATATATCTGATCCATCAAAAAAAGTCATAGTTGTAATGCTTGTGTACATCCTTCCTGCCATGCACAAAGAAAGTTTGCTGCCAAGAAAAAGTTATAAACAATGCTTTTCCTAAGCACCAAGTTTTCTGTGAGCAGCAATTTTGGTTTCATGTGGAAGCAAATCCATTCCTGTTTGCCAGGTGAAGTAATATAGTCCTGACACAAGCTTATTGATTCTTCGTTGAAAATGAAGTCTCTCAAACAGGAAACAGGGAGACTAACCTGCTTCTCTCAGGTGGTGGTGAATGGAGAGGAATCTACGAATTATTCTGTTAACAGGATGGTATTGCTGTCCCCGCTGACCAGTGGATAAAGCACCGGCTGGCTGTCGATACGGTGGAAAAGTTAATGGGTTCACCTCCTTCTCATTCAGTCACAGAGAAAAGAGGATTTATAGCAACCTTAAAACCCCAACCTCTCTGTTTTATGCTGATCATTAACCAAGATTATCTCACACCAGAGATTTGTTATACCAAAGAGCACTGACATCACTAACTGCTATTAAGTGTATTATACTTAAACTCCATAAAAGGGGAGCAAAATGCTCTTGTCAGCAACATGAGGGAAGAAAGACACATTATCAGACACTCTCCAGTGAAAAAGAGCAGCTGCCTACAGCTTTTTGCCTGAGACAGAAATCACAGGATGTCCTCAGAGACTCTGAAATCCCCTTCATGCCAACTGCCAGCTTTTACTAGACCAAGAGGAAAATACTTGCCAAAGTGCTTCTTTGAGATTGCTATAATCAAGTGGTAGTGGCAATAATGACCTTTTCCTCTTCAGCCCACATCTCCACCCCTTCTCTTGGCATGCTGACATTCCTCAGTTGCCAAAGGGGGGCTTCCAAGTGCAGCAAGTTCTTCCTTCTCCAATTTATTTATCTAAAATAATTATCGAGCCACTGATCTTATACCATACCTTTTGCAGCTCTCAATTAACAGTTAAAGCAGCACCATTATACCAGTAATATATCTGTTAAAACCACAAATAGTAAAAACCTGGTTTAATAAACTTGAACAACTACAGTAGTCCACCACAAAAACTCTCATCAATCTCACCCTATTCCAGAGCTTGGGTGGAAAGCAAATGTCAGGGGGGAAGAGTGGTCCTTCAAGCTGATCAGCTGCAGTTGCACCCATTTTCCTGGGGGTGGGGGCATCCTTCTCCCTGGCATCCTTCTCCCTAGGCAACATTGCAAAACTTGCTTCCTTTTTTAAAAATAAATTTTATTGTTTTTTAAGAGAAACATAGACAAACAAAACATAAAAACATCAAGCCATCTTCCATACATACATACAGTATGTCGGTTGGTTTACAAATTGTTTTGTGCTTCCACTTCGTAGTCTTCAATTACAATTACATTACATATAATCTCATATTGTCAATCAAATAAAATACATTAATATCATTGTTAATCAATCATTTGACTATACTATTATTCATTCATGATTTACAAGATAATCCATATTTTACTTAATTTGTTTTATGACAGTTCATATTATCATCTCAAATCTATCCTACAATCATTTTGTAGATATAATAAAAAGAAAAAAATACATCTTTATATATTTATTATTTTCTAAAAGTCTACATATTTCATTACTATATTTTTTTGTCTAACCATTGATAGAATAGATCCCAAATTTTATAAAATTGTTTATCCTCTTGTTCTCTGATTTCAAATGTCATTCTACTCATTTCAGCACATTCCAATATTTTCTTAATAATTTCCTCCTGTGATGGCATTTTCTCATTTTCCCAGTTTTTAGCAAATACAATCCTAGCCCCTGTTAACACATTTACAATCAATTTCAATTCTTTACTGTATATTTCAGGTAAAATTCCCAGTAAAAATATCTCTGGTTTCAAGTCTATATGCTTTTTTGTCATTTTTTCCAACCATGTGTGGATTTTAGTCCAATATTTTTTGGCATCCGCACAAGTCCACCACATATGGTAATATGAGCCAGATACCTGATGACATTTTCAACATTTTTCAGATTTATTCTTGAACATTCTTGCTATTCTTGTTGGGGGAAAATGCCACCTGTAAAACATCTTATACAAATTTTCTTTATATGCTGTTGACATTGTCATTTTATAATTTTGAGACCACAAATTTTGCCATTTCTCTAGATCAATCCCATATCCAAAATTCTTCGCCCAAGCAATCATAGTTTCTTTAACTTGTTCTTCTAGTTTAATTTCTAATAAATATCCATACAATTTTTTAATCACCTTTTCATCAGTACTTGTCAAAATCTTATCTAAATCAGTCAATTTATCATAGAAACCTTCTGTTTTAGAATTTTTATCAAACCTTGAATGTATTTGCACAAATGAAAACCAATTCATCTTTATACCTTGTTCCTCTAATTTTTGCATAGATTTAAGTTTATCCTTTTCATTCAATATTTCACCATATCTAACTGTTTGTTCCTTTTTATATATTATAGGATAAGAAAATGCTTCAATAGTTGATAGTCAGACTGGAATTTTCAAATAACATTGCCTTTTAATCTTCTCCCAGTTTAACCACAGAGACTCCCGTATATAATGTCTTCTAAAATACCCCTGTGTTTTGTTCCTTTATACCATAGAAAAGCATGCCACCCCAGCAACAGATCATGTCCTTCTAGTGTCAACAATCTAGTATTTCTTAATGTTATCCATTCTTTAACCCACATCAATTTTGTAGCTTGGTAATACAACTCCCAATTAGGCAAACCAAATCCTCCTCTTATTCTGGCATCTTGCAAAAGTTTTAACTTTATTCTCGCTTTCTTACCTTGCCATTTATATTTCAACACAATTTTATTTAAATCTTCAAAATAATCTTTTCCAAGCCGAACTGGATTTGTTTGGAAGAAATATAAAATTCTCGGTAGTATATTCATCTTGATTGTTGATATTCTCCCTATTAATGACAGTTGTAAATTTTCCCATTTCACCAAATCTAGCACTATCTGCTGCTTAAGTTTAATATAGTCATTCTCTTTTAGGGTACTACATCTTGCTGTCAAATGTATCCCCAAGTACTTGATCTTATTCGTGACCTGGATTTTCAATATATCTGCCAGTTCTTCCTTTTGTCTTGAAAACATATTCTTTGTCAAAAACTTTGTTTTGTCTTTATTTATTTTCAAACCAGCCATATACCTCTATCTTTTCTATCAATTTTAATGCTGTTTCTAGTGGGTCTTCTAAAATGAAAACCAGATCATCTGCGAATGCTTGCAACTTAAATTCTTCCTTTTTAATTTTCATCCCTTTTATATCCTTTTCTTCTCTAATACTTCTGTTTAACACTTCCACGGTTAACACAAACAACAAAGGTGACAGTGGGCACCCTTGTCTTGTTCCTTTTCTTATATCAATAGAGTCTGTCAGTTCTCCCTCTATCATTACCTTTGCCATTTGGTTGTGATATATAGCTTCTATTGCATGAATAAATTTTTTTTACCAAAGCCATCTGTTCCAGCTGTAATAACATGAATCAGCAATTCACATTATCAAATGCCTTCTGTGCATCTAAAAATATCAAAGCCATTTGTTTTTCAGGGTATGCCTCGTAGTATTCCAAAGTGTCCAAGATTACTCTCATATTGTCTTTAATTTGTCTCTTTGGCAGAAATCCATTTTGATCAGGGTGAATAAAATTATTTAGGTATTTTTTTAAGTCTTTCTGCCAATATTGAAGCAAAAATTTTATAATCTGCGTTTAGTAAGGAAATAGGTCTTTAGTTCTTGATTTGTAATGGATTGGCCTCCTCTTTTGGAATAAGTATAATATAGGCTTCTGACCATGATTTAGGTATCTTCTTCTTTAACATAACTTCATTCATAACTTCTAGTAATGGAAGGTTCAATGATTCTTGTAGTGCTTTGTAGAATTCTGTCGGAAGTCTGTCTGGGCCTGGTGCCTTTCCATTATTTTGCTTCTTGAGTGCTTCAGTTAACTCCATCATCCTTATATTGCTTTCTAACATTGTTTCAATCTCTTTAGGTATCTGGGGTAGATTAGCATTCTGTAAGTATTGTTTAACTCTTTCCTCATCAATATTCTCTTGTGAGTATAGTTTCCCATAATAGTCTCATATAATTTCCTTCTTCTCTTTAATTCCATAGCAAACTTGGCCTTGATCATCTATTAATTGCAATATTTTCCTTGATTCTTTCTCCTTTCTCAGTTTATATGCTAACCATCTACCTGGTTTGTTTGCATCTTCAAAATAGTTCTGCTTTGCACCTCTGATTTTCTGTGCTTGTTCTTCTTTTTCCAATAGTCCCATTTTATGTTTAATTATATCCATTTTTAACTTTTCTTTCTTACTGTTTATTGGCCGGTTTATTTTTGTCATTTGGATGCTCTATTTCTAAAGAATCTCAGCAGTTGTGATTTATAGGGGCAAATCAGATCTCGTTGGATACAATACCCACAGGAGCCCATCAAAAAGGTTTGGTTTGGCATAGAGTACAGTATGAATGCCTTAATGAACTTATTAAAACAATAACATCCCCACCAGATCCCAAAAATGATGTAACCATGCAATAGGATTTCTTCTAGATTAGATTGCCCTTTTGCCCTTTTCCTAATTGAGAAATGTCAAACATCTCCTAAACCAGAGCTAGATGATGCCCATTTTTGCCTTCCCATATCCATCCCCAGCCATCTCCAACTCCTAAAAATTCACTAAATTCATTAACCTTTTCTTTTAAGCTTTCACCTTCTCCATCCCTGGTAAGAAAATATAATTTTAAGGTGGTTTAACCACTACATGCCTTATTATTTGCACAGCTGCCAATGTTTAAATGTATACTGGCATTCAAATATATGCCTTGATGCCATGAAAAGCTACACCTGCCCATTCCGGTACATCAACTTATAGCTAAAACCTAAAAATCAGATACAGCCAAGCTCTGATGTTTCCCCACCTCACTTATTTTGGCTAGCTGGATGCCTATCTTTAGACCTCTCGTTCACAAAGACAGCAACTGCCAGGACTCTGTTGATAACTTGAAAACTCCAACCTGATTTGAGGAATTTACCTGGCTTAGAGAGCAGGATTTCAGAATAAAGATTCAAGACAAGAGGAAAAGCAAATCTCCTAAGAGGGAAGTCTGGAAGAGGTTCTAAGATATAACCAAGTATAAATTCTATCTTTATTAACGTTGCATTAATATAATTTTGCAAGACAAAGTATTTTACCTTTACTTTCTTTTTATTCTCTGGAAAACTAGGGAAGATCTCTTCTGAAACATTTGCCTTCTGTAGGCTGAGACTCTTACATGATGGTGGTCCTGTTTCCTGTCTCTCAAGGTCATTCCCACATACCATTACATGAACGAACTCAAGTTGAATGCTATCTTGGCACATTTACATTTTTGTACTATCTCCATTTGCTTGTAAAGAGTGATCCTGCTACATTTTTTTGTTCAATAACCTCTGTGTTATTGTTTTGTATCATTTTATTGTTTATGTTAAAACAATTTTAATCAACATTTTAAAAACTTTATTATCTTCTTTAACTTTATTTAAGGTATCCTTGGAAACATTTCAAGGGCATACAAAAAATGAATAAACACAATTCCATCCATGCACAATTCACTGCAATAGAGAAGAATCTTTGCCTGCCATCGTTGTTTTTCTCCATGGTGTACTAACTTTTAATACACGCTGTTTGTTTTTTAAAGAGAGCAAGAGGCATATTCCATTACAGTAGGCATCACAACTTCCAACCTGAAATATTACAGGAGACAGATATACTTCTGCAAGAAATATAGTAAAAGATATGGAATTTCTGTATCAGATCTGTTTGAAAAGCAGTAATATCCCATAGCTCATTAGTATATGCTTTCCAATTATATGGAATGATGTTCAACCTTTATTGCTCTACTCTTATTACCTCTACTAAAAGACCCCAGAATAAGGTTAAGGCATTTCTTATCAAAACTGAACATTGTTATTTTCCCCCTTAGAATTAGAGCATTCTCTATGTAGCCTTTGGCTTTCTTTCAGAGAGAATTTAGAGCTTTAAGGAGAAACACAGCAGTTCAAGGTCTGTCACTGCTGCTGATGAGCAATCACCAGTATTGGACTCAGACTGAAATATAAACCCAGTAAACTGGACAACAATATAATGCTGTGGTAGCAAAGAGAAAATGCTAGTAGATGATTCCAAATGGACCATATAGGAACCAGAGAATTGGAATCTGGAGGATTCAGAGGTTGACTCTGGAATCAGGATTTAGTCTGGAAAATTGGGGAAGGAAGCTGCAACAGAGCACAAGTACAAGTAAACACACATCTATTGAGTTGACATTTTTTTGACAGCCCAATATGTTTTTAACAACAATCAGAAAATTCAATCTCCAGCTTTGGCTTTGATCAGCTTCACACAGTTCATTGCTCTAGGAGAAAGTATGGTTTTACTAAAAAACATTCCAGTTTAATTGCTCTGGTGTTTTAAAGTTCCAGAAGGCTGGAAATAGTATAATAAAGGGAATATTAAGTTAAGAAAGAGACCAGAAAGGAAAATTCTCTAACAATGGTATATACTAAACAAAGCCAAGTATGGGAATTGTCATCTCTGGTGCTTTTAAGGATAACTTGAAAACCACCCATTCGGTAATGATAAGGTTTCTCATTATGGGCACACTTCCATATAGAGTGCCATCCCATTCATTGTTCAAATACATAGAGCTATTTTGGGGGGAGTGGGATTACTGTTTATCCAAGTTGCTTTAATGACGGGCATGGACAACCTGCATTGTTTCTAATAAAAAGCATACAAATTCTAGAGCAGCATAATGCCAGAAAGTCATCCCTGACAAATTTTGCTCTTAGTGACCAATCAGTGGGTGAATTCCATAAACACTGCTAAAACTGTTGCAGAAAGACTTGTTTAAAAGAAGGAGAAGGAGCTTAAAAGGGGGTGGAAAGAGAATCTAACTTTCTAAAATGTGTTATGCAAGTAAGATGTAGGAGTGTGTTATTACTGACAATTTCAGATCCTGATTCAGCAAAATAGCCTCAATAAGAAGTACATCAAATTGACCTATTACCTGAATAAAAATCCCAACTAGAAATTCAAATTAATCTGTCTTTTCTTTGTCTGCAGATTGCAGAATTATTTACATTTGGAAGTTAGGCAGCACAGAATCTCCTGATGAAGGCTATGGCAAACCATTTTGAAAACTTCCATAGAATTATCTTACTATAGTTTTTTTAATTAATTACACACACACACACACACACACACACACACATGGACTATTATTTCTTTTTAATAATAATTTTATTATATTTAAATGGATAAAAACTTATTCAAATTATTATTGAGTCTGTCATTTGCACCTCTATAACTGTCTGTTTTGGTTCTGCAACCCAACAAGACAGACACAGACTTCAGAGAGTAATTAGGTCTGCAGAAAAAACAATTACTACCAACCTGCCTTCAATTGAGGACCTGTGTACTGCACGAGTCAAAAAGAGGGCTGTGAAAATATTTACAGACTCCTCACATCCTGGACATAAACTGTTTCAATTCCTTCCCTCAAAACGATGCTATAGAGCACTGCACACCAGAACAACTAGACACAAGAACAGTTTTTCCCCCAAAAGCCATACCTCTGCTAAACAAATAATTACCTCAACACTGTCCAACTATTTACAAAGTCTGCATTACTATTACTCTTCTCATCACGCCTAATCGCACATTCCCTTCCACTTGTGACTGTATGACTGTAACTTTGTTGTTTGTATCTTTACGATTTATATTGTTTCCTAATATGATTTGATTGCTTATTGTACACTATGACTAATATTAAGTGTGGTACCTGATGATTCTTGACGAATGTATCTTTTCTTTTATGTACACTGAAAGCATTTGCACCAAGACACATTCCTTGTGTGTCCAATCACACTTGGCCAGTAAAAGAACTCTATTCTATTCTATTCTATTCTATTCTATTCTATTCTATTCTATTCTATTCTATTCAAACTACAAAAGAAACAATAAAAATAGAAAAAATAGAAAAAGCAGAAAAAATAAAGATAGAAAAATAAAAAATACAAGTATAGCAAAGGAAAAGAAAAAAATGTATAAGGAACTTACCTCACCCTTTGTCACAACCAGTAGAAACAATGTTAACTACTTACCACTTTCTTTTAAAATACAAAAGAATGTTCTCATCTCATTTCTCATCTTCAGCTACAAATAGATCCTTACAACCTCACTATTTAATCCTGGTAAGCAAAGTCCACAAATAACAACATATCTATAATCTAAACCTTGATCAAATAGAAACTCTTTTCCTTTTAACAATCTTGATCTTTGATTCCTTCAAATAATATATTAGAGCTTGTTTTCTTTTTGTATTTTTGGCCATAATCATTCAGAATTTTAAAATATATCTTTTGTAAATCTAATAGAAGAAAGCTATCCAAGTTATTATTTTGATTTGCCATAGTATATCCTTTTTAATTATTAAAACATCAGTTTCATTTATATATCCAATGCAATGTATTTTTCCATATCATTCATGCAACTTGCTGTTTTTAAATCTGCTTTCAGATTTAAATTATTTAAATTATTCTCCTTTAATTGTAATCTTGAGTTCCTTTTGGTGTTCTTCCTTCCTTCTAGTGCCCTATGTTCAAATTCCTATCTATCATATTTTCTACACATTTTAAGAATTTAAACAACACAATTTTCTCATCAGAAGGATTCTTATGATTAGTTTATGATTAGTATTTTAAGTACATCTGGACCCTTAGTTCCTTTATAACATTCTAATCACTGTTTTGCTATTTATTCCAAAAATATTTTTGTATATCCCTGAGAGATATTTATTTTGCCATGACTGGAAGTCTGAGATTTGGACTTTTATTTCCAAAACACTTTGAGATTTGGCTAAATGTTATGCAACCTGCTAGGATTCCAAGACAATTATTTTTAAAATATTTCATTTTATGACAAAATTCAATATTATATACATAAGATACATATTGGACAGTGATGATACAAACCTGTGGAGAGTAGTATTCTGTAGATAATATTTGTTGAAGAACGAGAACCATATGTGGCTTTTTAAAAGTCTGCAGCCCTGGGGAAATATTGCCAAATCTGATGGTGGCAATTACAAGTTCCTTCCGAGGAGATACTGGTAGATTAATCTTGGGCTTTCAGCCAAAGGACATGCATGCATAGTAGTTCAATCAAGATAATATGATTTACTAGGGGATGCCTCTGCATTGTTTGTATGTGTATAGAGCCCATCACAAGATGTGCCGGATCTTCCTTTATCCGAAGTCTGATACCTGAAAGATACCACTTGGGTCCAGGAGTCCACACAATAAATCAACCCAAATTCCTCTTCTCTTTGCTCCAAGATTGTCCTCCCAAACTGCATTGTGCACACTATATTTTCACTGATAAAATGAGGAAAATGTAAGTATATATCAACATGTAGGCATTTTGTCTACCCAGCTAACACTTGTCAAGATCTCTTTAAGCCTCTCTTGGTTTTCAAATGTCATCCTGCCAGAATTCATTATGTTCAATCAATTAATTAATTAAAATATATTTATGTAGAGCAGGCTTTGTTAGATGATATTAAAAATAATATTTGGAGAGCTATTTGGATGGAGGGAACAGTCTCTGATGGCATAAGCCAAGCCCATATCCCTAGCCTCTATGTCAGTAAATCATGATTTGCACTGCACTGATAATATGGAAGTTGCAATCATGGAAGCATTTAATACAGATAATTGGCAGTGTGAAAAGTTGCAGGGGTAGGATTGTTTGTGCAAGATGAACAAAGTAAAATAATAGCTATTCAAATTGCAAGATAGAAAAAAAGGGGAGGTGTGCTGAAAATCTGTACATAACATACAGCATGATAAACCATAAAATAGCATCAGTAAATTTGTTGCTTTCAAACTTATTCAATATGAATTCTAATGACAATTTAAAAGTCTAGTATTTTTCTTGTTCTTGCAACAATAAATAATAATTATATAACAAGTAATAGCTATTTTATATATACACCTAAACACCAAAGTGATTTGAATGGCACTTTCATTTATGTAAGTCTTATAGTATATGCATTAATGTTGAAGTATGCTTCTAGAATATACAGCAGACATTCCCAAAGACCATGTTATGGAATTACTCACAAAAATGTTGCTAGGAGGGATATGGCCAATCACAAAGATACTCTGAGAGATGGAAACCAAACATATACTGTACCTAGCCATTATTTTGTATTTTAACAGTGACTCTGGAGTCTATATTTTCTTAAAACAGGAATTTTGCGGCATACTAGTTTCCCAGGTTTTTTTTAATTAAAAGGATCTAACAGAATAACAGATTTGGAAGGGACCTTGTAGGTCTTCTAGTTCAACCCCTTACTCAAGCAGGAGATCACATACTATTTCAGACAAGTAGCTGTCCTCCAGTCTCTTTTTAAAAGTGATAGAGTACCCACAACTTCTGAAGGCAAGCCATGACCAACCAGTTTATTGAACGATAATTTCCACAAGGCAGTTCATATTATAAACATAGAGCTATTTCTTTATTCAATGTCTGACAAATATACAGTTAACAACAGATTCTAATAGTCCAGACAAGGTAACAATCACATTTATAAAAAGCACAACTGGGTCTCCTCAGAGGCATTATTCCCAGGTCTGGGAACAAAGCCAGGCCTTAAAAGCCATCCAGAACCCCAAGAGAATGGACACTTCCTTTCTTAATGCTAGAGGGTACTCTTCTAGACAGAGGGGTAGTTATGCTTCCTTGGTATAACAAGATAGAATATAGAACATAGAATAATAGGGTTCGCAGGGAGCTTGGAGCTCTTCTAGTCCAACCCACTGCCCATGGCAAGAGATCCTATACCACTTTCAGACACATGGCTGCCTAGCCTCTTCTTGAAAACCTCTAGTGTTAGGGCATCCACAATTTTTGCAGGCAAACAGTTCCACTGATTAATTTTTCTCACTGTAAGGAAATTTTTCCGTAGTTCTAGATTGCCCCACTCCTTGATTAGTTTTCATCCATTACTTCTTGTCTTGCCTTATGGTGCTTTGGAAAATAGGCTGACCACCTCAACCTATTTTTATAATAAAGAATATTATTCTTTACAAGAATAATATCCAGAGTATGAATCTTGGTGACTGTCAACAAATCAATGTGTTAGCAGGCACACTGTCACTATAGGTTACATTGGGGACCCAAAATTAAGAGCCTATTTATTTGCATTTCTTTCAACAGATCAATTCTATTTTGGTCCGTATTCTAACGATGAATTGCTTTTGATACAAATATGGAAGTTTTGATACATTCTATTATTTAAATACTATTATTGGAGCAATGTAATTGAAACAGCAGCTAAATTCATTCCAATATATTGTTTATAAATTGCTGTTCTGACCGAGGCTTAGCAGAACCAAGAAACAGACTCCTTCTCCTGAAAACCCACTCTTTATTTAGTTACTGTGAATAATCCTTCCAATGGTTAATTTCAAGAACAGACCTTATCAATCCTCAGATAGTTGCCAGGCTGAGAGTTTCCAGTTGCAAAGCTATAAATTAAATACCTGACAAGGAGTCTCTGTGAGGCAACTACCACTCTCCTTTTGCTTCTATTTATTCCCCAGGGAAGGGCCATTTAATGTCCACGTGTGCCTTTCTTCCTGAGTTGGCCTCTGTTCTTTAGTTGTTCTCTTCTCCTGATAGCTCTGTGCATCTGGAACAGGCCCCAGCTGTTCTTCTTCCCCACTTATCTCCAACTCCAAAGGCAGCTGAGAAATGTCAGACAGCCCTGGCCCAATCTCTGCTTCTGATGCAGAGCATCCATCAGAGCCTTTCCCAGACTGGCTCAAGTTCCTCCCCAACCTCCTCATCATCTGAGTCTGCCACCAACTCCGCTGGCAGCTGGCAGGCCACAACAATTGCAATGCCTATGGAGACTAATGCTAAGTCTCTTCTTGGCATTGACCTGTTTGTGAATCAATGCACAAATGACAGCTGTAACTAATACAAAAAAGTCATTATTTTTACTCAAGGTCAACTGCATAGTTACTCACTGGTTTCACAGAGTAATCTCCTACTATGTGTAGACATGAGTTTAAAGTCCAAAACAGGCTATTTAATGAAGTGCAATAAAGTGCATCCAGTTTAAATGCTTGCAATCACCTTGAACAATCAGACTCCAGAGGGCCCACATTTCAACACCAGAAGCCTTTGCTGACACCTGGTGGTGGGCATCTGAAAGGAAAGGGGAAGGCTGTTCCTTGCACATAAGGCATATATCTAATTGTTACACCACAGGTAGGGATAATTGTACAAAGAGACTTCAAGGTTGACCGAATATATGTACCTCAAATCTCCATTTTATTCTTATCAGCTAGCTGCTTCATTAGACTTATCTACAGTGTATTGGTTATTAATCAATTAAAACCCTTTCAAAATAACCTAAGCAAACTAAAATCTTCAAGTAGTGAAGTCTGTATGCAAATTAAACATTATATAAAGAGGTGATTTATTTTGCCTGCATAAATATGCAGTCTATTTCACTGAGTACCCCCAAAGAGGGGATAAAAAGCCACCAAATATGCCATGCCATTCATAATTTCAACCCATTCCACAGTATCTACTCTGCCCATAACGAATCTTCTGTTTGATTCAAGGTTTTGTTTCATTTCTACTGCCTAGGCTATAAAGAAAGAATGTTGGTTTCATTTTTTTTCTTCACTAATCTCACCTTTCAAATATTCAGCAGCAGTTTTGTGCAGTTCCTGCTGAGCTTTTTTCCCTCCCTTGCCATCAGAAAAATATATGCAGGCCACCTTTCCTTAAATTCCCAGAGGAGAGAGATAAAGATTTCCCTATGGATCTGCTCAAAGCTTCCTCAGCTGGCTGAGGTAAAGGTGCAAACAACATGCTCACCTAGGTCTATGCATTCATAACAGACATGGATCAACATTTTATCTTGTATGCACTCTCCCATTCCAGCCTTTTAGATGTCACATCATCAAATCTATGACTATTTGTGTTTGTATTTTATTTCCTTCACTATGAACTAGTCTGGCTGTAAAACTGAAATTATTTCTTTGTGAAGTTGCTGCATTTACATCAACAGGAGGGAATATTTTTAAAATTTCACCTTTGAATACTTGTAACCATGTTTCTAAAGGGGTAATTTAGGATCTAATTTTTAAATCTAAAATATGGGTTAAAAAACCTCTCTAACCCTGAATTGAAACTTTTCCTTATTCCCACTCATGCTCAATATTCTGTTTGGAAAAGCTGATAAGACAAAATCTTCTTTATTTTTTAGTATTTAGTATTTATTTGATTTGTCAATCGCTTACAAGATACAGGTATAAGAATAAATCTAGTTTTGAATACATGAGATAGATACTTATAAGAAAAATAAAAAACAATAGGACAGGGACGATAGGCACAATTGGTGCGCTTATGCATGCCTCCTACATGCCTCTTAGGAAGGGGGTGAGGTCAATAGTAGACAGTCTAAGGTTAAAGTTTTGGGGGTTTGGGAAAGAAACCACAGAGTCAGGTAGAGTATTCCAGACATTGACCACTCTGTTGCTGAATCCGTATTTTCTGCAATCAAGTTTGGTGCATTTTACCTTGAGTTTGTATCTATTGTGTGCTCTTGTGTTGTTATAATTGAAGCTGAAGTATTCATTTGCAGGTAGGACATTGCAATGTATGATTTTATATACTATATTTAGATCAGACCGGAGGCAGCGTAGTTCTAGATTTTCTAGGTCTAGAGTTTCAAGTCTGGTGGCATAAGGTATTCTGCAATGAGTAGAGGAGTGGAAAATGCTTCTTGTGAAATATTTCTGGGCTTTTTCAATTGTGTTAATATCAGATACATGTATGGGTTCCAGACTGATGAGCTGTATTCAAGTATAGGTCTAGCAAATGTTTTGTATGCTCTAGTTAGTAGTGTGATATTACCAGAGAAGAAGCTACGTAGGATTAGATTAACAACTCTTAATGCCTTTTTGGCTATGTAGTTACAGTGGGGTCTAGCACTTAGATCATTTTAGATGAGTACTCCAAGGTCCTTGACAAAGTTTGGATCCTCAACAAGGTCTTGACTATTTAGCTTGTATTTTATTTTATGACTTTTTCTGCCAGTATGTAAGACAGAGCATTTATTTGTTGAGATTTGAAGTTGCCATTTGATTGACCATTCTGATACATATTCAAGGTCTTTTTGGAGGGTAGTAGTATTGTCTCTCATCAGCGAAGAGAACAGAGTTGCTCTTAATATGATCACAGAGATCATTTATGTAGAGTATGAAGAGAGTTGGTCCTAGAACACTGCCTTGGGGGACACAACTGTTGACAGGTACAGAATTAGATAGGACGCTCCCAATTTTGAACATTCGTTGTCTGTTTGACAGGAATGCTTCTATCCAGTTATGTAGGTGTCCAGAGATACCATAAGATTTTAGTTTTTGTAGTAGTTTGTCATGTACTACTGAATCAAAGGCTTTACAAAAAGTCTATGTAGATTGTGTCTATTGCTTTGCCCTGATCGAGTTGTGTAGTCCATATGTTTTTGCAGTGTAAGAGTTGCAGATTACAGGATAGTTTTTTTCCGAAACCAAATTGTTTATTAGAGAGTAGGTTGTTTGTCTCTAAGTAGAGGATAATGGATTGGTTAATAATTGATTCCATGACTTTACAGGTGATGCAGCATAAGGAGATTGGTCTGTAATTATCAACTAGGCTGGGGTCTCCCTTTTTGAAGATGGGGATGACCGTGGCTTGTGACCATAGTTTTGGCAAGGAGCTGGTCCTGGAAGATTTTTCAACGATTATGCTTAGAGGTTCGACTATGGCAGTGGATAGTTTTTTTAAAAAGTTGGCACATATTCTGTCCAGTCCAATAGATAGGGATGGTTTTAGATTGTGCAGTGCTTTTTCAACAATGTCTTCTGTAAAATCGATATGTATTAGATCATTGTAGTTGTCTGTGATTCAACTAGGAAGTACTGGGCTTGATCCATTGCTGTTTACAAATACTGAGTCAAAGAATGTGTTAAAGAGGTTTGCTTTGATGGTGTCATCATTGCAGTCTTTACCATTAGGTCCTTTCAGGGGTGGGATGGACCTTGAGTTTTTTAGTTTGTTGTTTACAAAATTGTAGACAACTTGGGTGGAATTTGTACGTAGAAGGTTTTCTTCTTGTTTAATGTGATAATTAGTGCATTCAGTTTTTATCTGGTGGCATAGATTTTTGTATCGGCTTTTGAAGTTGGCAACATGACCAGATTTGTTTTTTTCACCAAAGTAATCTCTTTTTGGATTGAAGCTTCCTTATTGTTATGGGTAATCTGTTTTTCCTGGTTTTGGGATATCTTATTGGTACATATAATTTGATGGCTCTTTTGATTTCTAGTAAGAATATGTTGTAATGGTCTTCAACAGTATTGCATCCAGTGAATATTTATTTCCCACAACAGAGCTGGTAAAAATAGCTGATACACAATCATATACAAATCTTATGATTCATACATACATTTATTTAGGCTTTAAATCAGAAGCTATGCAGTTTCTGATGCACAGACTCTCATATGCAGCAAAACATTCTCAACTTTGTAGAAACCAAGATTCTTGGACAAAGACTCCACTGAAAAAGGTTGGCCCAAGGGGGTGAATTCTGTTTCCAATAAGAAAGAAAAGCAGGGACCAGAGCTGTTTCTCAAGTTTGCTATTGTAAGTAATATTTTACAAATTAATTATGAGAAAGTGTTAAACAATCTTTTGACATTTAATTTATATGAAATTAACTCACTTTAGTAGCTTCTGCTAGTGGGAACAAACTAGTATTCAAATTCAACGCAACAGGAATGGCTCTCTTTCCTGATAGTGGGTGCCAACCCCCTCTCATTCCTTTGTTCGCCACAGTAAGAAAAATTATTGCTTTCACTCTGAAAAGGCTTCCAGAAGGTGCAACAATCAGTAGAAATTGGCTATATGATAATGGCTGAAAACTGGACTGAGGGGAGAAGAATATGCAAATGGGAGCCAGAATCTGCAAAAGTGTATTTGCTACCATTCCCAGGGTGAAAAGTAAAAAAAAAACAAAAAGCTAAAGATGATGGGAAAAGGTAAGGAAAAGGCTTTCATGAAATGAAAACTTCCCTTCTATGAGCTGAGAAAATGAGTTTGATTTAGCTCTAATGGACTCCTATGAAAATTCAATCAGTCTTTTTTCATGCCTGCCTGGATCTGAAATAAAAGTAGATCATTGGGTAGCACATATCTTGCTGGGTCGTTCCATACAAGCATACGTTATATAAGACTGGGTTTTGGATCAGATTACAGTTATTCTACATTTTGTAATACCAAGGCAATATTCACAGAGTTATTGTCATAGAATGGAAGGGTTGGGATTCCCTGATCAGCATTCTATATTGACTGAGATGGGCAGTTATAGAAATTGAATTAATTAAAATAATTAATTCCCCGGCAGCTGTCTTTAAGCTGCTATTAAAATTTCTCTGGTGAAGGAGAGTCCACCACCACTCAAGAGAGTCTATATCAGGGATGTCCAACTCACATCATCACGGTAGCATCAAATGATGTATCGGGAATTTTTTCCCCTTCGCTAAACCGGGTGTGGGCGTGGCCAGCATGTGATGCATCTGGCCTGTGGGCTGGGAATTTGGCAGCACTGGTCTCTATCATTTTTATATATGTATTAAATCATAAATCTTCTCCAATCTTATCTACCCACTGTATCCAACTCTTCCTCAAAGGTTTTTTTATCCATACCCTTCATCATTTTCTCAATATTCTTCTTAAAATATGGTGCCCAGCACTTAATGTTCTCAGAGTATTTTGTGAATAGAGATAAATAGTTATTTCTCTGGATTTTAACTCTATACTCTGTTGATACTTAAGACTGAATTTGCTGTCTTGGCAATTGGATCACATTATATTGTTAATTCATGTTCAGCTAGTGACCATCAAGATACTCTGATTTCTGTTGCATGTAATGCTGTTTATTATGATCAGCTCTACATATCCTAACTTTGAATTTTCCTACCTAACCAAGAACTTAGTTTTTATCCTTTGCCAAGCTTTGGCCCAATGATTCAGCTTGTCAAAATTGTCCTGAATATTGTTCTCTAAATTTTTTTTTAAATAATTAATTTAATTTTGTTTAATAGTAATTTAATAAATTATTAAGATATTATTAAAAAGAACTTCTAGTGATGGAACTACAACTATTACTATTATTATAGTTTAAAGTCACCTAATAACAAGAATTTTATAGATAAATTATCTAAAAACTGAGAATATCTTGGATATGTTCTCAGCAAAAGTTTCAATAATGCTTTTTTTAAGCACTAGGTGAAAGTCTTTTTATTCTTTTTATTCTTTATTCTTTTTATTCACCAGATATGTTAGTTGTAATATGTGCTCTTTTTTCTCTTGTTGGAAAATTTTTCATGCTATATTTTAATATTTTAATTTTTGGACTTCCTAGATGATAAACCTTTGATTATTTTAATAATCAAATTTAATAATAATATTTTCTAAACTCTCATCCAAACAATATACGGTTATGCTAAGCGCACATTGTGATTGGCTTTGGTTCTTGTAGTAACTTTTAGCTTACTTTACTGTTCTTCCTGTAGCAGAGCAGTCTTGGAACAATACTGAATTTGCTAAAACAATCTGATCAAGTGGCTGAGAGAGGCAGACAGCCACCAGGAGCAGGGAGAGTCATGTTTTGGGAAGCTTGTTGCAATTGTTTGTCACTATCTCTACATCTTTATTCAAGAATCAAGGACTCCTTAGCACATGGGTGTCAAACTTGATAGCATCACAGGACAGATCGTGATGGATCATGACATTTTTTGCCTTTGCAGAGCCAGGGTGGGCTTGGCCTGCGCATGACGTATCAGCCTGAGGGCTGCCAGGTTGACAAGCCTGCCTTAGCATTAGAAGAAATAATTCAAGCTCGATACATTATATTCATGTAGAATTTAGCCTCCATAACATTGCCTTTGTATTTCAAACCTAATTAGTACCTTCTGCCACTTAAAGTAGCAATATTTTTGCAGCCTTTTAGCAATAGCAATATTTTTGCTGCCCATTTCACCAAACCCTTTCTAGGATGAAGACCATTTGGATTGTCTTCCAGGAGGCAACTGGACTTTCTGTTTTTTCTCTGAAGATGTTTCGCTTCTCATCCAAGAAGCTTCTTCAGCTCAGAGCTCCAGGTTTGAGGAGGAACTTGCTACATGAAGTGTTTTCAATATGGGTCACCAGACTTGACAGGCTTGATATTCAAATTAATTAGCACAGTATAGACTTCTCTCTCTCTCTCTCTCTCTCTCTCTCTCTCTCTCTCTCTCTCTCTCTCTCTCAAAGGTATTCTGCTGCTAAAAGTAGGTGGCAATACTTGGTTGATTTTGCATGATTTTGAAAAAAAAAAAAAAAAAAACAGTAGTTATCTAAAGGTCTACCCTGTCGGTAATGCTGCAGCATCTGTTAGAAGAGCCAGAGCCTGGAAGTTACTTGGTTTACAGTGAGTATCCTAGATTGGGCTGCTTTGGCCTATGCTGTGGGCTATCTTGAGGCCACAAAATCTATGAACACTTCAGCCAGTGATGGAAGGAAGGATTAAAAAGGGTTTTCTTGCAGCACTGGTCTAAAGCAATCTGTGGTTACTCAAAACTGCTTCATTGAGGTAAACTCCATGTTGTTGTTGTTATCATTGTTGTTGTTGTTGCTTTGACAAAGCAAATTACATTATCTCCATGGTCTGAATTGCAACTTCAGAGTGAATCTACACACAGGTCAATCAGATACACATTTTATATGTTACTAGCTCTATTCCCATGCTTCACTATGAAACTATGTGATCCGGCTTAGTTTTTGGGAAGGAAAATAAGGGGGGGAAATTGTGCCTCTACCTACCAGCATCCATCGGTATTCATCTGGCTATATCCTGGCAGTGTGTGAGAGAGTTGAGGGCTGTTTGGAAACTGAAACATGAAAACTGAAACAGTATTTGCTGTGTGAGCAAGACGGAGACAGCAAGGAGCCTGGGCATGGTTTAGCTCAACTGTTCTGTACTAAAGCTGTTTGCTGCTGTGAAACTAAAACTGAAACTCCTCTCCTCTGCTTGTGTTTTGCATTTGGAACACATTTCTTTTCAGGTGGAGAGGGGAAGCAGAACTCCTTAGCATCAGAGCTAGTGGTGGTATTCTACTGGTTCAGCCCCATTCACATGAACCGGTAGTAAAAAATGGTACTGGTTCAGCTGAACTGGTATTTCTTTCCCCCCATTCCTGAGGATCAGCTGTTCTGATGATCAGCTGTTCTGACTATCAGCTGTTCCGGGATCCCCCTTGCTGTCTTACTGCTTCACCCAGGTGGCTTCCCTGAGGCCCAGGAGGCAAAAAAGTGGAGGGGGGGTGCTGCAAAAAACAAGGAAAAAAGAAGCTACACTCACCCAGTCACATGGCCATGCCCACCTAGCCACTCCCACCTAGCGACACCCACAGAACTGGTAGTAAAAATATTTGCAACTCACCCCGATCAGGGTGTGTTAATAATAATATACAAAATACTAATGCTCTGATGATCATTTCAAAAAATCCTTTCTTAGTGAGCACCTAGAAGCCAAGAGAAACATACTTGCCAAATTTCAAGGCTTTACAGTTCTGGAGATTTTGTGATGATGCATGAGTGGTATTTCTCACACAAACACACACACACACACACACACACACAAATATAAATATAAATATAAATATAAATATAAATATATGTATGTATGTATGTATGTATGTATGTATGTATGTTACATTGCAGGAAATATGAATTTATGATCTATGAAGCCCTACAACATCTTCTAGAATTAACACCAAAAAATGATATCCTTATCATCATGGGGGGATTGGAATGCTAAAGTAGGAAGCCAAAATATAACCGGAATAACAGGCAAGTTTGGCCTTGGAGTACAAAATGAAACAGGGCACAGGCTGGTAAAATTTAGTCAAGAGAATACAATGGTCATAGCAAACTTTTTCCAACAACCCAAGAGATGACTCTACACATGGACATCACCAGACGGTCAACACAGAAATCAGATTGACTATGTGCTCTTCAGTCAAAGATGGAGAAGCTCTATACAGTCAGTAAAAACAAGACCAGGAGCTGACTGTGACTCAGATTCTCATTGCAAAATTTAGGCTTAAACTGAAGAAAGTAGGGAAACCGCCTAGGTTTCTAAACCTAAACCGCCCAGGTATGAACTTAATCATATCCCTGATGAATATACAGTAGAAGTGACAAATAGGTTTAAGGAATTAGATCTGATAGACAGAATGCCTGAAGAACAATGGACGGAGGTTCGCAACATTGTACAAGAGGTAGAAACTAAAACCATCCCAAAGAAAAAGAAATGCAAGAAAGTAAAATGGCTGTCTGATGAAGCTTTACAAATAGCTGAGGAAAGAAGGAAGCGAAAGGCAAGAGAGAAAAGAAAGATACACCCAGCTGAATGCAGAGTTCCAGAGAATAGCTGGAAGAGATAAAAATGCCTTCTTAAATGATCAGTGCAAAGAAATAGAAGAAAACAATAGAATAGGAAGGACCAGAAATCACTTCAAGAGAATTGGAGATATGAAGGGAACGTTTCATGCAAAGATGGGCATGATAAAGGACCAAAATGGCAGGGACCTAACAGAGGCAGGAGAGATTAAGAAGAGATGGCAAAATTACACAGAAGAACTATACAAGAATGAGCTTAATACCCCTGATAATCGTGATGGGGCAGTCACTGATCCTGAGCCAGACATCCTGGAATGTGAAGTCAAATGGGCCTTAGGAATTCTGAGCTACAAAAAAGCAGTAACAGTATTCCAGCTGAGCTATTCAAATCTTAAAAGATGATGCAGTAAAAGTGCTACACTCAATTGCCAGCAAATTTGGAAAACTCAACAGTGGCCACAGGATTGGAAAAGGCCAGTTTACATTCCAATTCCAAAGAAGGGCAATGCCAAAGAATGTTCAAACCACATCAACATTGCACTCATTTCACATGCTAGAAAAGTTATGCTCAAAATCCTACAAGCTAGACTCCATCAGTATGTGGACTGAGAACTACCAGAAGTATAGGCAGGATTTCAAAGAGGCAGAGGAACTAGAGATCAAATTGCCAACTATCATGGAGAAAGCTAGGGAATTCTAGAAAAACACCTACGTCTGCTTCATTGACTATGCCTTTGATTGTACGGATCACAATAAATTGTGGCAAGTTTTTAAAGAGATGGGAGTATCAGATGATCTTATTTGTCTCTTGAGAAAAGAGGGTCAAGAAGCAACCATGGGTCTATGTGGGTCAAGAAGCAACCATGAGAACTGGACACAGAACCACTGATTGGTTCAAAATTGAGAAAGGAGTTCGGCAAGACTGTATATTGTTGTCCTGCCTATTTAACTTATAGGCAGAGCACATTATGAGAAAGGCGGGGTTAGATGAATCACAAGTTGGAATTAAGATTACCGGGAGAAATATCAACAACCTCAGATATGCAGATGATACCAACTCTAATGGCAGAAAGTGAAGAGGAACTAAAGAGCTTCTTGATGCGTGTGAAGGAGGATAGTGCAAAAGTTGGCTTGAAACTCAACATTAAGAAAACTAAGATCATGGCATCCATCACTCTCAATTCCTGGCAAACAGATGTGGAAGAAATGGAGGTAGTGACAGATTTTCTTTTCCTGGGCTCTAAGATCACTGAAGATGAGTCTTCAGCCAAGAAATTAAAAGATGCTTGCTCCTGGGGAGGAAAGCTATGGCAAATCTAGACAGCATACTAAGAATCAGAGACATCACCCTGCCAACAAAAGTGTGTATGGTCAAGGATATGGTTTTCCCAGTTGCAATGTATGGCTGTGAAAACTGGACCATAAGGAAGGCTGAGCATCAAAGAATTGAGGCCTTTGAACTAAGCTTAAGTGGATTTCTGGGATAGATGACCAAATGGCTGAATGAGTGTATGGATGGATCTGTATAGGTTTCTGTGACATTGAAGTGTGAACTGTTCTGGGGATTATGCAATGAAGGGGTTTGTGTGTTTTGCTA
This sequence comes from Pseudonaja textilis, assembly GCF_049901715.1. NCBI lineage: Eukaryota > Metazoa > Chordata > Lepidosauria > Squamata > Elapidae > Pseudonaja > Pseudonaja textilis. The sequence goes on from NC_141992.1 coordinate 103,429,338, forward strand.
AATGATGGTGGGTTAATCCTATTATGTCCTTAAATGTCATGTCCTGTCCTTCTTAATCCCATCACCCTGGAGCTGAAGATGTTTTGTTTATGAATAGTTTGGCCTGGATTTCTTAATGGGCACAAATATGCATTTCTAAAGACTTCTTGCATCTTCTGTAGGCTGTTTTATTATGCAAGAAGCTCCATTTCTCTTTTGGGGAAATATAATATCCTGCCTTTTTCATATTCCCCAAAATATTGTATTCTCTAGGAGGATGGGTGGATGCTAACTTTCTACAATACCAAGGGTTTTCAAAATGGCATCTTCCCCTTATTGTTCCATAAGGACTACATAACGGTTACTCTGAAACCAGGTAAGGCTCCTTCAGAATATGTAAGTTATCAGCTAATATTCTTATTAATATTAATACATAAATGTGAGCTGACCTTGTCATTATATGTTCCAGAATTTTTTTTCTACCCATCCAGCAGTATTCAGTAGATGTCAAGTTTCTGAAACTATTTGTTACAGACTCTTTAACAACTAAATCTGAGTATATTGAAACTCCTATGATGGCTTTGTTAGAAGTGGCAAAGGCTTTTAACTTGGTACAAATACAATTTTTGAAACATGCTATCAAAATGGATTTCCTTCAACTTTTATTTCTTGAGTTAAAATGGCTTTAGTGCTTCTGCATAAATGAAATTTTATTTCCACAAAGTAAGATGTATCACAGAACCCATCAAGAATGGCCCACAATCTACTTTTATATTTAATCTGATTTTATAGGCGTTGCCGTGAGTATTAGTCAATGTGCTATCATTCAAAGTATATTGGTGGCTGGAACTGAACTCATATTTTTACTGTACACAGATAACATTTTAGCTTATTAACAATTTTGAAAGTAATTACCCAATTTTGTGGACGTTGTACAACAAAATATTTGTTACCATTGGGCCTAAATAATAACTTCTGTTGGTTGAAATCCTGGCAAGCATTTAGTTGTAATCAAAGACTTGTCCCAAAGGTGCTTTTTCAAAAGGCAAGTGGAGTTTATTTTTTCCTTGAACACATTTCATTTCTCATCCAAGAAGCTTCTTCAGTTCAGAAGCTTCTTCAGTTCTGAAGAAACTTCCTGGATGAGAGCAAAACATCTTCAAGAAAAAAACAAAGACTAGTTGCCTTCTAAAATAGCACCTTTGGAAAGACCATGACCTGGATGACCGAGAATCTCCATAGATAATCAAAGACTTGTTATATTCCCAGCAGTAAAAGCAACTAGGCGTATTTGAATGTTATTGAAAAAGAAATACAGTAAAAAGTAAGACTGACTCTTTCAAATTACCCCTTTCTTAAAGCTTTTTCTTAAAATAATTGGGCTGAAAACTTTGCTAATATTCTCAAATATTGGCAGGTTACAAAAATAAGATAACCTGTCTAAATCTATTGAATGTTATTAAAATTAAAACACTTAAATTAAAACACTTGAATTTAAATTATAGCATTTAAATTAAAACACTTGTGTGCTTATTAGACAAAGTTTTAAAAGTTTTAAAATGCTTATTAGACAAAGATTTTTAAAAGATAACAAGTTTATTGATAGTTCAAGAATCCTACAAAACTAAATTCTGATAACTTGGAAAAAATAGGAAACTGGGATTAGCAATTCAGATAAGACAATGGTTTCCAGTCTTAAAAATATTTAGTATGTTCCTTATATTTTAAGATGAGATTCATCAATACCAAGAGTCCTGTATTTATGCATGTTTTAAAAGGATTTGTTATTTACTTTTTGGGCAAGAGATGCAATAAATTTGAAAGCATCTTAACACATATGATATGGTCATATCCTCCAGTTACTGTAGTCTATATTGGTTGTATATTTTAAATATTGAGAATGGTTTAGTAAAGGATTTAAAATGTGAAGATATTAATGTATTATTAAAACTATATTCCAAAAATTGGAACTGATCTATTTGCAAAGAACTCTGCATTGGAATTATTGCAAAAAGAGATGGCTATATTTTCTTGGAAAAATGAGGTTGACATGAAGAAACATATGCATTCTTTGTTTTGAATTAGCTCTTTACCAGCAAAATAGAAAGGCCGTATAATATGATTCTATTTGTTACTGTCAAGCTTTGACTGTTGATTGATTGTTACAATTGATTGTTGCATTTTGCTCAATTATTTGAGGTTTGGGGGTTTTCTTAATTTCTTTCTTTCTTGTGTTAAAGCCATGAAATTAGACATTGTAACAGGACAAAATCCCTTCTAGTATGTATTAACAATAATAAACATATTAGAAATAGCACAGAAACCTGTAAGTAAAGGAACAAAAGCAAAGAAGCAGTTACTTTAAAAGTGCTTTAAGCACAGTATTAAATATTCTGGATGTATAAAAATACATTATCTGGTATCAGGCAAATTTCTCCTGGAAAAAATTCCATAGTCTGGAGATAGTTGGCACTGTTTGTCACCTGTTCAACATCTGAAGTTGTTGCACAGGTGACAACAGTTAAAGCAGAAGTGTATGCTGGTGCTTACCTGAAGTTCAAAACACTTCATGTGAACCATTTTAAAGTCATACATAGCTCTAATTGCAATTATAATATGATCACATATGATTAATGGCTTTTACATTTAAAATCAACATTTTGCATTGATCTTGGAATTATGCTCAAAATTGTAGGTGAAACTGGAAGGGTAACTTTCTGGACACAATAATGCAACATTTTATCCTATTTTATTTCAAATTGTCTTTAAGAGCAGTGTCCTGCAATAAACTTAATGAGCTGATGAGCATGTTAATAACTGTGTCAAGCTATTATTAATGAGACTGATTCTTCAGGGCAGTATATTTCTGTCCAATATAAGCCAACTACCATGGTGAGAGTGGATGCATTGAAGCCTGATTAAGTCTGTTGCATATTTTTATGTTGTTATACAGTTAATCTTTTAACCATAGAATAAAATGGTAGCTATCTATCAGTTCCAATAACTGTCTTGTAGGTGAGCCAACACATTTTGGCTACAGTCCTTGCATGTTTAGACCTATTCAGACTATTTGAATTTGGAGAGAATTGGGACTGGGAGACCAATTTTGGTCTAATTTACACTTAAGTATCAGCATATTTTGAACTTTTGCTTTCCTGATTACCAGTTCTACCTCTGAGCTTCCATATCTGTTCTTTTCCTTTGTGATTCAGTCTTTGGTCCATTTCCTGACTGTTTTCTTTTTAGAACACAGAATAACAGGGATGGAAGGATCTTTGGAGGTCTTCTAGTCCAATCCACTGCTTGACCAGGAGACCTTATACATTCTGGTCAAATGGCTGTTCAGTCTCTTTTTAAAACATAAAGGTCATAATATTCATGGCCGTAGGTTGTGCCCAGAATATAGAAACTAAAGAAAATAAGTTCTTACCATAGAAGGGAAAATATAATTTAATAAAGTAAAAGACAACTAATGCCATGATTTCCATGACCAGATTATAGTAACTAAATGCTGCCATTTATTTAAAATGAAAATTAACTATAGAATAGAAGAAGAATTGAATTGTACAGTATACTTAAAACATCTTCCAGTCCAAAAACTTAGAAATACTAGACAGAACATACATGACACAGGAATGAATACAAAACAGTTGTTAATGTTCACTGTGATCTTCCTAACCGCAAAGGAAATGTAAATGATGCCTCAAAAAACAAATTGTACATTTTAGAAGCAAAGAATCATAGCAATAGAGGACTTCAATTAACTAGACTATAGTTTGAGTGGCAAGCCACCAAGCATGGTCCTTCCAGGTTCTCCTATTTTAAACTTCTTTTGGGCCACCCTCTTCCTGTCACCCTTTTGTGTTTCTTTTGCTGCTTCTAGCGCCTTATGAACCACAGGCCGGGTATCTTGTAGAGCAGGGGTGTTAAAATGGATTTCCTCGAGGGCCAGTTCAACATTGTACTTCTCTACAGGCTGGCTCGGGAAGGGGAGATGGGACAGACTCCTCCTGCAGCACCCTGCCAGCCAAAATGGGGCATGGGGGGCCATGCGCAGCCCCTGCACCCCATTTTGGCCACCAGAGTGCTGCAGGAGGCCATCCAGGCTGAGAAAAGGCAGCGGGGGGGGGCATGCCCCATGATGCATTTTGGCTGGCAGAGGCACTGCAGTCTGGTCCTTTGACATTTCCAGGCCAGCCCCGTGAACCAGATGTAAGCACCCTGCAGACTGAGTGCGGCCCGTGGACCTTGAGTTTGACACCCCTGCACTAGAACTTCAGTGTTGATGAGGTTTGCTGCTGTCTCATGAGGGCTACTTGCTTAGAGGGGATGATTGGGTTGACAAATTCTTACCTGGCACTCTGAAATTATGAACGGCTTGTCTGGGTTGGGGTGCTTTAACACTGGCTCAGGGCAAAGAGGCATTTTAACAACTTGAATGCTGCTTGGCACTCCAGTGACCACTTTAAGGGTTGACTGGGTCTGGGCTTGGTTACCCCTTTTGTCTTTAGTAAGTTTATGATGGGCAGGGCAATCTGGGCAAACGTAGGGATGAACTGCCAGTACAAGTTAGTGAAGCTGAGGAAACTCTGCAATTGTTTCTTTGTTCAAGAGGCCTCCCACTCTAAGATTGCTTGCACTTTCTTGGGAGTCCATTTTCCACCATCCTGTGAAATCTGGTAACTCAGTTATCTAGTATGGACTTATGGAAGTTACACTTGGACAGTTTCACATAAAGTTGCACATCTCTGAGCTTCTTGAGCATTGCCTTGATCAATTTTACATGCTCCTCCATCATTTTAGTAAAGATCAGAATGGTATCTAAGTATACTAGGACTCCTTTATACATATGTTCATGCAGGACATCATTTATCAGTTGCATGAAGACGGCCAGGGCCTCCATGCAGTCCAAACAGTATCACTTAGAACTGGTAACAGCCCAATTAGCAGTTGAATGCCATCTTGCATTCATCACCCTTTCTGATTCTCACCCAGTAATATGTCTCCCTCAAGTCAAATTTTGTAAATATCCTCCCCTTCATAAAGTGTTCCATCATGTCTTTCATCAAGGTGAGGGAGTACACATTCTCTGTGCAAATACCATTTAGCCTGTAATAGTCTACTCACAACCATAGACTCGGTCATTGCTGGGGCTATGATGAATTGAATGTATTCTACATGAGTACCTGCCTTTAATTCCATGGGCTCAGTCAGACAGCTAGCCTGCTATTGACCCATCTAGTTGGGAAAAGGCTATGGGGTTTTTCAACTTTTTCAGCCTCATCCCTAGCTTTTCCACCACTTGGGGGCTTACTACCAGTAGGCACTTGGTACATCCCAAGTCCAATAGGACCAGTAAGATCCCTTTACTGCTCAAAGAAGCCATAGTGATCTTTATCCTAGCAGTCATGGGAATGACGGGGTCACTTACCATTGGGTTGTCTTCTCCCTCAATGTTGCTCTCATATATGACAGAGCTCATCTTGGTAGGGGTCAGAGTTCCCTCCTCCTCACTGGATGGAGGGGTGAATTCTATGACTTGTTGTCCCATCTGGGTCCCCTCTTTTGGCCCCTCTTTGGTTGATTCTAAGGCTGGAGGACAAACATCAGGCACAGCCTGAAACACTGGCTGTTTGGTGGCCTTCCTTGCCAAAGTAGAAACATCTGGTAGGGATCTGACATGACTTTCCCATTTTGATAATGGGTGCACCACCCTCTGTTTGAGCTCTATTGAGTTACTGCAACTCTACTGTCCCATGTACTTGTGAAACTCCATTAGGTCGATCTCCACCTCACTGGCCATGTGATACCATGCCTGCAGGGTTTGTGGAACCCCTCAGGATAGGCAGGTGTGGTATAACTCCTTATTCAGACCCTCTCTGAATAGAGTGACCAGTAGGCATTCAGGCCAGTCTCCCTACTTCAAGGCACCAATGCAGGTCTTTGCATGACAGGTTGCTGAGTGTCCTGGAAGTGCTCTCGTAAGGCCTGCATAAAGGCATTGAGGTTGATCAACTCCAGAGCATCATCGTCATGCAGTGACACCAACCATTTTGAGGCAGCTTTCTCCAGATTGGCAGCAATGGCATGGATCTGGGTCATGTTCTCTGGATACATCACTCTGTAGCAGTCCATGTGGTGTCAAGTTTGAGCCTAGAAAATGGGCTGGGTAGTTTGGGTGCCTGCCAAAGTGAGCCCTGAAAGGGGATGGCTGGCCCTCTTCATGGATCAGGTGAATCCCTGGGCCAGGGCCCTGGTGGTGGCTGCTGATGCTAGGACCGCTAGTTGGAGAGGAGGAGTAGGAGTAGTAGCAAGAATTGCTACAGGGGTGGTGGTGGTCCCCAACTCTTGGGTAATATCTCCAGGCTTTGCTATTGCATGAACCTCCATCCCTCTGAACTTCTATCTTAGCTTCTCCATAGTTGGGCTTGGGGTGATGACCAGAAATTTCCACTTGGTGAGGTCATTTCATTCAGCTGCTTGCAAGTCATCTATTGGCTCCTTCACACATTGACTGCTGGTGGGGGAGGAAGTCCTTGGCTTCTGCCAACTTCCCCTCCCACACTGACCACCAAGTCTTCAGCCTCTGGGACAGGGAATCTCCTGGCTGTTGCTTAATCACTGTGAGTTGTTGGTCTGGCTTCTTAGTTTTCACTTTTTGGCCTGCCCCAGTGGGCAGGGCACCTGCTCTACCCTGGGATGGTGCTGGTGCTTCTTGAACCAGGCTTTCTCCTGGCTTCTCCTCCTCCTCCAAGTCTTTCTCTGTGGTTGACATTGTTGCTCAAACCTTCTGGTGGGGTCCAGGCAGGTTATTGCTGTGAGAATTGGCTTAATGTCAACTGTCCCACTCAGTACATACAGCAGCTAAAGACTCCTGGACCATTTTTTATTGCCAAGAGTATGATTTGCTGAGCTGACATGGATATGGAAGTAGTGAAGCTATTTCTAACATTTTTGCGTGTGAATAACATAATTACATATTCTCCTTTTCCCTGGGCCTCCCATTGTCACTTCATTCCATCCAATCAATTATGTTCAGTTTGTTTAGGGAACAGACTCTGGTGAACTTTCAGGAAGTGGCCTTGGAATGCTGGTATGTCTTGTGGACAAGTCGGTACTCTTGCATTGCATTACCACCTCCCTTGCATTCCAACCCACTCCCTCCCCCATTGCTTCTTGTCTGGCTGTGAGCAGGGTTTGCAAATAAAGGATAACAAAGGGAGCTCTACTCTGCCTTTAGGAACCTGCCATCCTTTCTCCTGCTCTGGACTGTTTTTTTTTTCCCTAAAAAATCAGAAGTTCTTTCAACCGCAGTGGCTTTAAAACTATTTCTGAGTTCTAGTACTGTTGAACCTGATAAATCATCTTGCTTTCTCATTGAGTAAGTGTGAATGCTTGCTATACCAATTTGGCATTTTCTTCTAGGACTGCTACAAGCCTACATTTGCTGCAAATATATCCCAGATGTTTTCAGGCAGAATAACAGCATGTCAGAAGCATTGTTGCCACATGTGCAAATTCTTGTCCATTCTCCAATATCATCCTTTGTGTACTATGAACTTCAATGTAGGAGATAGATAAAATGGTAATAAATATGGATGATAAATAAGATAGATTGATTTCCAGGAAAAATTAGTAGCCTGCTCTGGGAAATATCAACATGAGGCATCATTTCCACAAATGCAGCATGCTGCAACATCCCTGTGAGTCTTCTGGGATCAGTGCACCCCATTCTCTGCATGATTACTTTTGTTCAAAACTGACAGCAGCATTTAGCAGGTCTGTAAATGCCATGCACTCTCAAAAGCAGAACAGACACAGGAATAGCTTGACAGTGAGTGTCCAAGTATATTTTTTTCAGGGAAGTGTGGGGATTCTTCCCTGCAATGAGAAAACATTGGAGACATGTTGTGGGTGCTAACCTATGTAGATGCACCTATGTTCAGATCCATTTCTCAGAAAACTAACTGCCGACCCCCTCTTTGTGGACCTTCTTTACTGCCTCAGCTTCCTGATATTTTCATCCATCTTGTCATCCACTTAGAACTAGCTGTTGCAACTGCTAATAACATCATCCCTGAGCATTGGGTTCCTCCTCTGCAAAAGCATTGCTAAAATACATCTCCAGAGATCATAGGGAAGAAGAAACCACGATTCCACAGTAACAGCAATTCTGGAAATGAATAGCAACATGACCTCTCATTGTACACTGCACACAAAATGTCCTCCTTATGTCTGGTTCACATTTGCAAGCCAAAACTCAGAAAATTTGAGCTGACTAATGCCTTCACTAGTAGAAAAAGAAATGAAAGCAAAAGGAAATCCCCGGGAACTGGTATTGCTTGGTGTCCCCTCCACCAAGTTTCTACATGAGACAAACAAAAGCTACCAGAGAAGTGAAAGGAAAATAACATACTGAAAGACAGATTGCATTCTGTCTAACCCTCTGGGCCAAAACTATGGGGACCACTCAGTGGAGGGAGGTTTGGGCATTTAAGGGAAAAAGTATAGCATCAGTATCATGAGAAGTGATATGTTCGCTCTAACCAGCACTGGTCAGATCACCCAAAATATGAAGGACAATTTTGGTTGCTACAATACACACAACACACACACAAACTTGAAAATTGCAAAGAAGATCAATGAAGATGGTGAAATCTCAGAACTTACAGACCTATTGTACAAAGAGTGGTTAAAGGAACATGGTGTTTACCCTAAATAAGAGAAGGCTAACAGAAGGTTGATAGTAGTCTTCCAATATTTATGGAGATTTTCAGTCATCCAGGTCATGGTTGTCCCAAAGGTGCTTTTTCCTTAACATTGAAGTTTACAGAAAACCCACTCACATAGATGAATATTTATATTTTGATTCTCACCACATCCTAGAGCACAAAATGGGAGTCATCAGAACCCTACATCACCTTTCAATATTAATTCATTCATTGTCCATCTCTGCCTTTTTTTTGGTCCCCTCTATATTGCTTTTATTGGATTGTGATCTGCCCAAATACTTGTTTCAATATTTATTTCTTGTATATTAGAGGTTAACTCTGTTGATGTCCATATCATATCTATTCTAGATCAAGACATATGCATATTTGAATAGAATGTATATTCACTTTTCTTGGAGTGGGTTTCTCGCCATGCATCTTGAATACCTAGTTCTTCTGTCATTTTTTTAAAAAGCCTTTGGCGGTATTTTCCTAGCTTTTTTGTTTGTTTTTCTAGTCTTATAGTCTAGTTCCACATCTACTAACACATTGAAATCTCCAAGGATACATATATTTTCATATTCTAATTCTATTATTTTTTGTGAAGTTTTTCAAATTTTTCTTGGTTGTTATTTGGTGTATATATTGCCACTACAAGTACCTCCACAATCAAAACTCTTCCTTCCTCATCTGTATAGATTAATTCCGCCTTTATTGTCTCGTTAATATAGAGGCAGGGGTGGGATACAAATATTTTTACTACCAGTTCTGTGGCTGTGGCCAGGTGGGCATGTGACTGGGTGGGTGTGGCTTCTTCTTCTTCTTCTTCTTCTTCTTCTTCTTCTTCTTCTTCTTCTTCTTCTTCTTCTTCTTCTTCTTCTTCTTCTTCTTCTTCTTCTTCTTCTTCTTCTTCTTCTTCCACCCCTCCTCCTCCTCCTCCTTCTTTTTGCAGCATCCGCTCCCCTGCATTCTTTTTTTTTTGCCTCATGGACCTCAGGGAAGCCTCCTGGACAAAGCAATAAGACAGTGAGGGGGATCCCAGCATAGCTGATTGTTGGAACAGCTGATCATCGGGAGGAAAAAAAAAAACAGTTCAGCCAATCCAGTAGCTATTTTTTTACTACTGGTTCAGCCAAAGGTAACATTTTTTTTTACTAATGGTTCACCCAGACCAGACCTAACTGGTAGAATACTACCACTGTATAGATGGCTACCCTCTAATTGCAGGCATTTGCAGATGATTTAGTTTTTATTCTAGAAGATCCATTAGAAACAAGACCCAAACTAATGGGGGAAATAGAAGAGTATAGTGAAGTGGCAGGATCAAAAATAAACAGGGAAAACACTAAAATTGTAAGGAAAAATATTACAGAAATGTAGAAAAAAGAATTAACAATGAGTTTAGATATTCAGATTACTAAGAAAATCAAGTATTTAGGAATCCACTTGACAGCAAGATGTGTAACGATTAAAGATGATAATTATTTTAAATTGATACAGCAAATAAAGATAGATCTGGAAAAATGGAAAAAAATTATGATTATCACTAATAGGAAGAATAGCAATAATTAAAATGAATATATTACCAAAGTTGTTATTTTTGTTCCAATAAAAATAATAATAGTCCCCATAAAATTGGAAAAAAAATACTTTGAAGATCTTAATAAAATAATACTAAAATTTATTTGGCAAGGGAAAAGGGCTAGAATTAACTTAAAAATGTTATAAGATACAAGAACTAGAGGAGGGTTTGGATTATCTAATTGGGAGTTGTACTACCAGGCTGCGGTATTAACATGGATGAAAGAATGGATTGTACTGAGAAATACAAGATTATTGACATTGGAGGGGCATCATTTACAATTGGGCTGGCATGCTTTTTATGGTATGGGAAAATAAGATACACAGTTACATTCAAAGACATTATTATAAGAAATGCTTTATTGTTAACCTGGGAAAAAATTAGAAAGCAGCACCATTTGAAGGTACCAGTTTGGCTTTCCACAATGGAAGCACTTATTCATCCAAATGTTATTAATGTAGGAAATATAGTTAGATATAAAGATATCTTGAATGAAAAGGGTGAGCTCAAAATTAAACAAGACTTAAATGAACAAAGGATTGATATGGTTTGGTAGTCATATGTACAAATATAATCAAGATATGAAAAAGATTTAAAACAAGATGGGTTCTATAAAGAGTTGACAGAACTGGATAAAATATTAATAGGAACACTATACTAATATGATAAGAATATGATAAGAATAGAAAATTAATATTAAAATTATGAATATGGTTGTAAAATTTGTTATGGCACAAGACATTTGTAACCAGATGACACACCATTAAATGTAAGATAAATTGAATGTATGTATTTTAAATAAAAAAAAATCTATTTAAAAAAAACAACCCTACATCACCAAGCTGAAGACCTGCCTACCAGCAAAGATGGGAAAGAAAAAGAATGAAAACACATCATGGAAGCCCTCAGAACATGCGGCTATCCCAGGTGGGCCTTCATCAAATCTCAAAAAAGACCCTGCAGGAGCTCCTCCATAATAGACAACAAAGAGAACAATAAATGGAGCAACGTTGTCATTCCATACATTGCAGGCATATCGGAAAAGTTCAGGAGGATCTTCAGCCAACACAATGTATATGTACACACTTTAAACCCAAGAATTCACTAAGGCAGAAGCTTGTCCACCACAAGGATAAAACACCCAGACACAAACTGAGCAACATGGTATATGCAGTACAATGCAGTGAGCCATGTGCAGATATATATATTGGGGAAACAAAACAGCCACTTCATAAACGTATGGTACAACATAGGAGAACAAACACATCAGAACTAGATTCAGCAGTCCATCTGCATTTAAAAGACACAGGCCACTCTTTTGAAGTCCACATTTTGGACAGAGGACCAGTGGTTTGAAAGAGGGGTCAAAGAGGCCATATATATCAAAATTGGAATAGCCCTCTCTCAACAAAGGGGGAGGGATATGGCATCAATCTCCAATATTCAACACAGTTCTTTTAACAGTTCCAAGAAGGCTCAACACCCATTTGCACCACTCAGGTGACCCTGATAACAGCCTCCATATACTGTGTAAAGCTAATCTAACTCATTTACCTTAGTAAAATGATAGCACACTGTACTTACTCAGGGGCATTTTGTTAATGAGTTATATTAGCATTTGACATAGCAGAAGCAGTAACTATGTTGGATCACAATAGTCATTTAGTACTGCTTCCTGAATCTCTTAAATTGAATCAGTATAATAGATTATGAGCATGCTTTTCTGTGTACATTTGCTGCTTGATTCCTTATTTTGATTTTTGCCTGGAACCAGCTGTTCAAAACTCCTAACTAGTAGTGTCTTTGACTGTGGATTGTGTGGACTTTAGTATTCTTCAGCAAGCAAGGCATACTCTTTGGTTGCCAGCCTTTGTCTATATACCATCTACTGATGCACACAAGGGTTGGGATGTCCCTTTGTTGCATGCCAAAGCAAGCAGCTTTAAGAACATAGCCTGCTGGCTAGCTTAGCCTGAAGCTAGTTCTAAGCATTGGAGGCCATGGAGACAAATTGAAAGGGAGACTCTTATAAATTGCCTGCCACATGAGATCTCTGCACACAGTATGTGGGAAAGGAAATGGTTAACATTATTTGCAGAATATGGAAGCTGCCCTTGGACCCTCACAGCTCCCCCCTCCTTCCAATCTCTTACTTCTAAGATGTCCCCTGTGCTGAATTCTTATTCAACTTCGAACTGACAAACTGTTTTTAATCTTTTCCTTCCATCCAGCTTGGGGATTGGGAAGCAAAAATCAATACTGGCTGGCAGGTGATCAAGCAACTTGAGACTTGGGCTGAGAAAGAGAGAGAGAGAAAGGACAGGAGGGTGAGGGGAGCTATGACTAAGTAGCATGAATTACAGAGGCCTCTGATTTCCCTGTGCCTCAGCCTTGAGCAAGGGAACAGTCTCATTTCAATCAGCTTGTGAGCTCACAGCTGTCTAGGGTAACCTGCTTAAAAACATACAGCTTTCTTGGATGATTATAGCATTCTGCTATCAGTAAAGTCAGTCATTGTTTCATTGGGGGTAGAATCTGCCTTTCAGCATCATTTCCATGATAGACCTTAAAGGCTAGAGGGGTCTACAGGATTTTGCTCTTCCCTCCTCCCCTATGAAACCTCAAGGTTCTCTGCTTTTTGCCACAATTATCAAGGCAAATCCTTCCAAATAGAACAGTAAAGTAGTTGAAAGAACAGTAGAAAATACTTCATCAAAGAGACTGAGAAAAGGAAAGAGGAATCCCTGAAGTAGCATTTCAGTCTGAGAAGATCTCAGTGAAGACTTTCCAGAAATGGAGTAACGTTCTGACAGAAATTATTGAAGATTAAGAAGAGCCAGTGGGGAAAAAAAGTGGATTGGAATGGAGCCATCTGTAAATGGCAGTTGGTCTGAGAAGAAATAATCTTTGCATAAATCCCCACAGGGTGGGGATTCCTTATCACTACTCTGTTTGAAGAATGGCACCAACCATAGTCAGAGAGCTACACAGATCTTTACTGGCTTAAATGACAGCAGACTACATTAAAATAATAGTAATCCCGGGGCTATCTAATGACTACAGTGTAGCAGAAATATCAATAATTCTTTGTGGCTTTATGTCTATAATTTATATCTTACCCTTTGCACTTTTTTTGCAAACTTAAGATGGTTACTACAATAAAAAACACAACACAAATATTTCAAATATCACAAACAGTTAGAAACTACTCTTTCAGATCAGAAAGGCCTTTAGAAAGGGTAGCAGCCTTTGAACTGAGCAACGCAGGGCCAAAACTGGTCTGTTAAATTTATTTTAAAGTAGATCAAGGAAGCTTCCACCAATGGGAATAACAGTATAGCAATGTAGGAGAGCAAATTGCTTGCCAAAGGGATATTTCTCAGCAAGACAAAACACTTGAATGGAGATTTATCCTAAACAGGACAATTTCTTCTAAATGAGGCTGGACAAAACCTTCAGAGATTCAGAACATTCAGCCTCCCCAGGGAACAATCTATTTTGACCAAAGCTCAGGCTGCTTTCAAATATGTCTCTGCATATAAACCTAAAGATGATGACTCTGGAGCTACCTTCCCCTCCCTGCCCAGAGAGACCAACTAACATTTGAAAATGATCAGCCTGGGAATCTTTTTTAAGCCTCTGATTCTACTGCTCTTGGTCCCCAGGGGTTCATACCCTAACATGGTAAATTCTCCAGGAAACATGCCTGTTTTTCTGTTGTCAGTTCTGATCAGAGCAGTGCCGATGGGGAAGGAGGCAGTGGGTAGGGCAGAGAATTGCCCTGGGCCTCACACACAGCTAGCCAGCATGCTGAGGAATGCCAGCTAGGTAAAAATAGCCTTAGCAATCACATTTAATTACAGACAAGTTATTAAGCTAAGGTTACTGGAAACTGACAAAAGGAGAATGATGATGTAGAAACAAAAAAGGGAAAATGTATTCTAAGTGCCATGAGGGGGATTGAGGTGCATCTCCAGTTCTGTCTCCTCTCGGATGCAATCTGTTGGCATTTTCCTTGTACAAGCAGCATTAACATGAATATCTGTTCAAAAGCACATTGTTTATGGTTTGTTTTCTCTTCCTCCTCATTCTCTTATCCCATTGGTCATGTAATTCTGTAGATATGCATTGGTTTGACCCACTTATATCAAGACCTAATTTGCATCTGATGGGAAATGTAAATGCAGCCAGTCAGATGTTTTCCATCTTGCTGCTACTCCTCAATTATTGGAATATGTATTTTGATTATCAGCTTAGTTCTGGCTCTATGGTGGTTTTTCTCAATCTTGGCAGCTTTAAGATGCATGGACTTCAACTCACAGAATTCATGGGGAATCTGGGAGCGGAAGTCTACACATATCAAGGTCAAGCAATATTATTCTAGTGCAGGGCTGTCAAACTCCTGGCCAATAGGCCAGATACATCACATGCTGGCCACACCCACACCTGGTTTAACAAAGGGGGGAAAGTCCTGGTGCATCATGTGACACTGCCATGACCAGTGGTGGGATTCAACCAGTGTAACAACCACTTTGGTAAGCATCAGGGGTGGGATACTACTGGTTCTGCCTGGTTCTATAGAACCAGTAGCTCTGAAGAGCAGCAGACACTGAACCAGTTCTATGTTTGTTGCTGTTTGGCCCACCTGCCCACCCAGGCTCTTATCTGTCCTTTATTTCCTTCTTTTTCAACCTCAGCTGCTTTGCGTGGCACGCTGAGGTTGAAAAAGCAGGAAAAAAGAGGCTTGTCAAATACTGTGCACCTGCACACAGCACTTTTCAACTGCTTGGGTGGCACAGCTGAAGGTTTTGTTTTGTTTTTGTTTTTTTACGTGTGCATGCAAAACATAGTCACTGAACTGATAGTAACACCAGTTGAACCCCACCCCTGACTTAAAGTGATGCTAAGAAAAGGCATTTATTTTTGTTGTTCCCCTTTCAGGCTCTCATGTTAGTGAAAATGCACATTGTTCACTTAGAAACAAGATTTATTATGGATTTATTTGAATTTCCTCAGTGGACTCGGCAGCCAAGTACCTTGTTAGCCACCTTTTGAGCAGTTTATTCAATAAGAATCCATTGGATTCATCATCACCTTTTCCTTCCTTCTGGTTTCTTCATTGCTTTTTCATGAACAGAGATTAACCCTGCCCCCTTCAATATTTTTAAGGGCAAGGGGAAAAGATTAAGTCTTCATGGGGAGGAATGCTATTGCTGAGTTTTGCAGAGACTGAAAGACTTTGGTGGAATGTGACAGCCAATGCCGTCATGTGAATTGATTGTAAATAAGAAGGCAAATGGGTCAGGGGAACTTCTGTTTTGACTTGCAGACTGATCTGCACTGAAGAATTGGAATATGGTAAATCAACATGCTTCTGGAAATATTCTGCAGTACCATAACAAAGAAATAATTCCAACAGCCATTATTCTTCCAGGTCTTGATTCCATAAACATGCACATTTAAGATATAGTAAGATCACTAGTTCTACTTCACTGTTTCTATGCCTTAAGCTTACTGGGTGAATTTCCTTGTTTTTTTTAACTTATATGAAGCAAAAAATTTACTTCACCTGGGGGAAGTCTTGCAGCAAGTTGAAAAAGCTCATTCACTTTTCTAAAACATAATGCTTTTGGAATGGAACAGCCATATATTTCCCCAAAGAATGCCCCAAGGAATAATATTAGGTTGCCTTGATGTATAGCTTTTCTCAGAGGCATTATGTCCTAAGTGGGTCTGCCTGGAGTGGAAGGAAGGAAGGAAGGAGCTACCTCAAATTTAAAAGGATGTTGCAATTGCTACAGAGTTCAATATAATTTCTGCGGGAACAGGTTTAGGTTTATTTATACTTATTTATTTTTATTTTTATTTATTTGATTTGTCAATTGCTTACAAGATAATAGGTATAAGTATAAAAATAGTTATGAATACAGGAAATGGATATAAGGAAAATAAAAAGAATCAATAGGACAGGGACGGTAGGCATGTGGGTACGCTTATACACGCCCCCTACAGAACTCTTAGGAAAGGGGTTGAGGTCAATAGTAGACAGTCTAAGGGTAAAGTTTTGGAGGTTTGGGGAAGAAACCACAGAGTCAGGTAGAGTATTCCAGACATTGATCACTCTGTTGCTGAAGTTGTATTTCCTGCAATCAAGTTTGGTGCAGCTAACCTTGAGTTTGTATCTATTGTGTGCTCTTGTATTGTTATGATTGAAGCTGAAGTATTCATTGACAGATAGGACATTGCAATGTATGATTTTATATACTATACTTAGATCAGACCGAAGGCGGCATAGTTCTAGATTTTCTAGGTCTAGAGTTTCAAGTCTGATAGCATAAGGTATTCTGCTACCAGTAGAGGAGTGGAGAACTCTTCTTGTGAAATATTTCTGGACTTTCTCAACTGTGCTAATATCAGATATGTAATTACCAATCAAGGGATGAGAGATCGTTCTCTATAAGATCATAGTTGCCTTTTTTAAAGTTATAATGGGGGATCCCATCATTATGATGATTTTTTTGAGGACGTATGTTGAGACAAAAGTCAATCATATTGTGGTCACTTTTGGAAAAGCGTTCTTTAGTTTGTATTCCGTAAATTAAATTCAAACTATTGCAGAAGATGAGACCGAGGCAGTTGTTAACATAGTAAGACATAGTAGTAACATAGTAAGAATGTAACATAGTAAGAATCGAAATGTGATATTTAAGGACAGTTCACAGATGATGGTCTCAGGAAGAGCAAGCTCCTGGGTAACTTGAATGTTTTTTAGATATAAGGATTTTTTATAGACGATAGCAACACCACCTCCTTTACGGATTTCATGATCTGATTGGTAAACATGATAGTCTCTTACTGTGGTAATTGAGTCAGGGAGAGATGCGTTGAGCCATGTTTCACAGACAAATATGATGTCGAATTTAGCCATAGTTAATAAGAGAAGAAATTCAGGTATTATACTCTGAGCATGTTCTTAATAAATATGGCTTTGTATATATCTCTATATTTTTATTAATAAAATGTTTATTATTGTTTTGTTTCTGTTTCAAAATGCCTGTATACTGGTGGTTGCAAATATTTCTATATCCATAGACATTTATTGCAGAAATAACTGAGTGGATCTCTATGCTGGGAACATGGGTTAATTATTTTCTTTGCATCAATTGCAGGGAAAGATGTGGGAAGTACTTCTGACTTGTTATTTGTGGATTCAGAAGATTTTGAGAGTCAGACCACTCTGCTTCCGTGTAGTTATATTCTTGGACAGCTACTTGTGTTTTAGCCATATCTGTTTGCTTTCTTGTGGAAACAATTTTTGTGACTCACAACTTCCGTCACATCAATCATTTTTGAACAGGCACCCCACATAATAGCCATTCTGTGATGGCAAATGTTACCATCTGTCCAATACGCCCACTGGGTCAAAAATGTTTGTGATGGCAGTCAGTCTTAGGAGTTTCTTTCTCTGGCATTTCCCAAGGAGTCACTTCAAACACCATACAGTAATTTGTTGCACTGAGACAACTGTAATGAGAACAGGATTTATATCATACCAGTGATGGCCATAGGAGGCTAGAAGATGCTGTAACTAACTAGGGCAGGGGTCCCCAAACTTGGCAACTTTAAGACTTGTGGACTTCAACTTGGAGACCTCCAAACTAGGGGATAAATGGCCTCCATTTTGCTGGTCCTGCAGCCATTTTCCTGTCTCCTTTGTTTTACACTTTAACATCTCAGCCTACTCTGATGAACAAAGATAAAACCATTGATTGTATTCCTCAGTCAGGTTGCTTGTTTCTACTTCAGAATGGTAAAAGCCTCTCAGGTTCTCATATTTAATGATTCTCACTTCTGTCTGAGAGGAGAGAAGGAGCATATATTTCAATTTGGACTGGGGATATAGTTTCAGTTTTGTACGTTGCAAATGCTCTTAGGTATATTATATCTAGCATAATTGTGCCCATGTAACATGATATTATACAAGGTTGTTCAAATATACCTCAGCAATTAAGTCTGGTACTGTAAAAGGAAAGACTCAAAGCTGCTTTCCCCCATATGGATTGTTGCCTGGGACTTTAAGAAAGCAAAGGATCACACCTGTACTCTGGGAGATAGAATAGAAATATTGAAGGTATTTGTGTGTTGGTGGAAGACAGGTGAGTATGTTGGAAAAACAACTAACTGTGCATGGATGAGGTGAGGTCAAAAAAAGAAGTGGCGTATGCGAAGAGACTTGGAAGTAACTACAACTAAGAAAGGAGTAGCAGAGCCTTACAGTCTCACAATCCTTCCAAAGATGCTGATCAAGCCAACAATAAGCAATTGTTTTTTCCCTCCTAGAAATTAATGACTGAGAGCCAGAGAAACTTCTCAGTAAAAGGGAGCAATTATAGGGCTACTTCAAAATTCAGTACTACTTACTGAAGTATAAAGGCTGGAAAGTAGACGACAATATAGGTCTAAGTTTAAAATAAAAAATAAACAAACATTGAGCCCTGAGTAAAAGGAATAGAATTTCAGCCCTTAAAGGTGAAGGCTATGCAACAGTTCTGGTAATTCGATCTTTATTACTAGAAAGACCAGGCATTTAAAATACAGGACAAAGAGGAAACTTCTAACTTTGTTAAGTATTGTCACTGTTCAATTTTAGCGATAATATTGTCACTTAGAAATATGTTATCAGGGACAGATAAGTGGATTACTTATATATACCAGGTTTCACAAAATAGAAATGCATATTTTGTATAGCAAACCAACCTTACATAGATATCAAAGGAAAGCTTTCTGGTCTGTGATGTGTACCATAACTTAGGTGGAATTCTCTCACAGGCACTTTCAAAACAGAAGAGCAAAGTTGGATTGCATCTTCTAATAAACCAATACCATAAAAAATGCTTTGGCCTGAAGTCACTAGCAGTTTCACCTCGTTTTCTGCCCTATTTGTATCCTGCCACTCAGCAAGCACTAGACAGTAGTGCATGGCAAGCTCAGGATAATACAAGTCATAGAAAAAACCTAATTGGTTTGTTTATCAAATTTAGGCACAGCTCACTTCACTAACCAAATGAATCTGAGCATTTGCAAATATACATCATAAAATCATATACAAGAGACATAATCAAAATAAAACAATTAAAACTACATGAGGAATAAAATAAGAACAGTGTTAAAAAGGTCAAGTTAAAAGGAAGAGGGAGTATCCTCAAGCCACCAATCAACCCCAGCATTGTGTGCCACTTTTTGATCCCCATGCCAGTTGGTATAGTCAGATCATCATACTCTTTCAGGAAAGAGTGGGGGCAAGGTATTCCATAGGGTGGGGGCAACAGTTCCTTAGTAATCTGATCCCATGCCATAACGGGCTTTAAAGATGATAGTCAACTCTTGAATTGGATCTGGAAGCAAACTGGCACTCAGTGTAGTTCACACAGCAGAGGTGTTACATGAATAGTCCTTGGAATGCCCCAAACTGCTCACGTGGCCACATTCTGCACCAGTTGCCACTTCTGGATACTCTTCAAGGATAGCCCCATGTAGAGCCATTGGAATAATCCATATGGGAGATGATTAAGGCATGAGTGACTGAGAGGAGAGCTTCACAATGCAGGAAAGGCCACAACTAATGACAAGAAGTTAAAGATTTTCCTAGCCATGACTGCCACCTGCTCCTTGAACAGAAGTTGTGAGTCCAGGAGATTATGCACTGGGTCTGTCTGGGATCCTGCAACACCATCCAAGACCAAAGATGGTAAACCCCTGAATACCAAGGAGGTCCCCACTCACAGCCACCCCATCTTAGCAGGGTTCAGCTGAAGCCTATTGTTCTCCATCCAGACTCTCCCCCCTTGACAAAGGGGGGGGGGAAATGGGTGGAATGCAAGGGAAGGGATAATGAAATGCAACTGACTTGGAACCAAGATATACCAGCATCCCAAGGTCACCTGTTCAGAAAATCCACTAGACAAAGAGTCTATTCCCAAAACAAACTAAACATAACTACTTGGAAGAAATAAATGACAATGGGAGGACCAGAGAAAAGGTGAACATTTAACTATGCTATTTGTGCATGAAAACATTAGAATTGGCTTTGCTATTTCCATATCCATGTCAGCTCAGTAAAATGTACTCTTGGCAACAGAAAAATGTCTCATTTGCTTCTTGAATCTATACATATAGTAATTAAGGACAAAAGCAAGAAAATGTGTTAGAAGGCTATCGGATTCAATATTTTACCCCTCCCAAAGGTTAATCCATTCATAGTTTCATAGATTTTCCAAGCTGTAAAGAACAAAACTATATCTTCCTTTGGCATACTTATAGACATGTACATTTGGGAGTTCTTTCTTTTTTCCTATATCCGCACAGAGGAAAAAATAATTCAGGGAAAATAGAAGAGGTCAAGATATTGTACATAATTATTTTATAGTAAGTGTGATGTGGGCCAGCCAAACCTATGGCAATCTGTGAGGTATGGCTCTATCAGATTTATCAGAATTAATTTCAAAAATGGTAATTTAACCATTAGTAATAATTAGATACAAAACTTTAGCACAGAATTATTATATGACATAAAGAAGGGATAATGACTGAGGTTTAATATTCCTTAGCTCTCTAGAACCAGCCTATGTGTAATATAAATAATAGCAAGAATTAGAAATAGCAAGAAATAGTAAG
This sequence comes from Pseudonaja textilis, assembly GCF_049901715.1. Classification (NCBI taxonomy): domain Eukaryota; kingdom Metazoa; phylum Chordata; class Lepidosauria; order Squamata; family Elapidae; genus Pseudonaja; species Pseudonaja textilis. The sequence continues at coordinate 103,450,284 of NC_141992.1, forward strand.
AATTAACTAAACTCATCTTCAAAAAAGTAACTTTCTATTTGAGAGATCCCTCAGAAGAGAAGTTGTCTTAGGCATGAGAATCCACTACTAAAAGGGCAGTAGAGAAGAACATGACAGATTCCAATTCATTTGGATTTACAAGGGTGAATTCTTTGGTAGTACTTTTTTTATTGTTGTTTGTCATGTACCTGACAAGAGCACTGAAGGCAGCACATTCAAGCAGGCAATTGTAAATGCCCACTGGTGCTTGCAATTTGTGAGGTTAACTAAAATGCTAGCATAAAATTATATTTCATAGTCCCCACCTATGATTCTGGGAACATAAAGTCATAGTGAATCTGGGAACAATTTACTTTTCTTGTGTACAACTATTAGTCTCATTATTTGCAAAATGCATATAAATATGGGAAAGCTACCTTTAAGAATGAATATCCTAGCTTCAAATCCACTAAAATTAGGAACCTCACTGCATTAAATAGAAATCCAAATTCATTAGAAGGGCTGCCTTAGGCTATATCAAAGCTGGCTCCTCCAAATCATACCAAAAACAAATCTGAAACTTCTTTAAACTTCAACTATACATCAAATGTCAAATCATTTATTTGACACAATCAACAATAAATATAAGGCTTCTATATCTATTTCTCTAAAATTGGACAGTTTTCATCCCATCTCAACAAGTTCTTTGTTATTTTGCAGAAATCATCTATCTCTATCATACAGAAAAAAAGCCTGTAGATATTTATTGAACCCTAATATAATATGAATTAGAAATAGGATTATTAGTGAAAATAATTCATATCTGAGATTTTAGAGATTAACTATAGGGTATCCTGCTTCTATATTAACAATCATTAAGTTTTTTTGTTTTATTGTTTAATTTTGTGAATTTTTTTTAGTTGCCCTGACATGTTTTTAAGAGGCAGGTAAATCGCTCATAAGAGATACAAGCCTAACATTTATAGTGCAATAGAAAAACAGAGTGGTACTAAACGTCAGCTAGGATTAGTATCTGTGCACTTTGGTATTTTGTTTCCATGAACAGTGCCAAATCTAAAAGAAGCTTGTTAAAATAAAACAACTCTGGGTATAGATCCTAACAACTGCCAGAGGAATCTTTTATTAAAGGGCAGAGCATTATGCTAATTTTAACTTTCTGAAGTTGATGGCCAGCAAGATTGTAACAAATTAGTACCATGGTTTATGGAATGTGAGAAAAGCAGCAAAGCATTCTGAAGTTAATGTATTTTCCTTCAGTCTCTCATAACTCATTTGAATTATAAACTTCTGAAAATTTCATTAAATCCTTGAACAAAGGGGATTTTTTATGGGGTTCAAATCACTGAGAACATGCTGGAATGTAGGAAAAGAAAAAAAGATCTAGCTGTTGAAAATATAACAATAGGAGCAACTGTTTTCTGAAAGGCAGAGAAGCCAAAGCAAATTGATATATTTTGATTTTATTTGGAAATTAATTACTTCATATGATCAGAAAGGCTTTTTGAAACAGAAATTGTAATGGTTGTTGAAGCTTAGTTTGAAACATCAGACTTGGATTTATAGGAGTGGAAGGAGAGGAAGGAGCCTAAGCTGATCCGGGCCTGATTAGCAAACACCTCTGCAAACATGAATTATCTTTAAAATGGAAACCTGTGGTTCCTCATATTGTTATGCTCTAATTAATTAAATCAGTGGGACCTGACAGAATACATCCCAGAGTTCTAAAAGAGCTGGGAGATGTCATTTCAGAATCACTGTACCACATCTTTCAAAAATCCTGGAGCACCTGGGGAAATACCAGAGGACTGGAAAAGAGCTGATGTAGTTTCCATCTTCAAAAAAAGGGGGGAAAACAGACCCAGAAAACTACAGACCAATCAGACTAACATCAATACCCAGGAAGACCCTGGAAAAGATAATTAAAAAACAGATCTGTGAACAACTAGAAGCAAATAAAATTATAACTAGTAGCCAGCATGTGTTTGTTAAAAATAGATCATGTCAAACCAATCTTATTTCATTCTTTGGTAAAGTCACTAGATTAGTAGACCAGCGAAATGCTGTGGACATAGTAAATGTAGACATCAGCAATGCATTTGATAAAGTAGACCACAACATGCTTCTTGGTAAGCTAGAAAGTGTGGAATAGACAACCTCACAACTAGATGGATTAGTAGCTGGCTGACAAACTGAAGTCAACAAGTAGTCCTTAATGGTACTGCATCTACATAGAGAGAAGTTAGTAGTGGGGTACCACAAGGCTCCATCTTAGGCCCAATACTCTTCAATTTCTTCATAAATGACTTAGATGAGGGGATAGAAGCAGAACTTATCAAATTTGCAGATGATACTAAGCTGGTAGACTAGCCAACACCCCAGAAGACAAGCTCAGAATTCAAAAAGATCTTGACAGACTTGAACAATGGACCATATCCAACAAAATGAAATTTAATGTGGAAGAAAGAAAGGTTTTACACCTGGCAGGAAAAATTAAAGGTACAGATTAGGCAAAACCTGTCTCAAAAAGAATAACTCTAAGAGGGACCTTGGAGTGTGAATGGACAATCATTTAAACAAAAAAGCTAATGTAATCCTGGGTTGTATAAACAGAGGTATAGAATCAAAACCATGTGAAGTATTAGCACTGCTTTTTAAGGCTACACCTGGAATACGGCATCCAGTTTTGGCCAAATTACAAAAAGATGTTGAGACTAAAACATGTGAGAAATGATTGCAGGATTTGGTTTCAGGTAGGCTAGAGAAAAGAAGGACCAGGGGAGTTGATAGCAGTATTCCAGTATTTGAGCTGCCATTGTTCCATACTAGCAGGCTTGTAGGCCTGCATTCCTATTGGTCCGGAAAAGCAGGGCTGTGATTGGACAGAACTAAGCATTCTGATTGGTTCTTATTCGGCTGCCGCGATTGGGTAAAACCAAGCGCTGCAAGCTCAAATGCATGTCATAGGCTGTCTAGCCGCAGCCAGCTCTATAAAAGGAGCTGCCTCGGCTGGGAGTCTTGTCTCAGTATCTGGTTTCCTAATAAAGAGCTGTTGTCACTATTCCGAGTCTCGTCTCTTCTTGGGACCCACTGCCCAGACTTAACACTGGCGACAAGGATGGGATACTGAGACAACAGAGCTGACTAGCATGTGGCAGAGAGCGCATAGACGACCTGCAAGATGGCCAGCAGCACCATGCCACCCACACCATTCAATCCGGCCAGTGAGGACTGGGAGTCCTACATTGATCGTTTCCAAATGTTCTTGGAATCAAACAACCTGAAGGACACCAGCAGCAGCAAGAAGCGAGCGGTTTTTCTAACACACTGCAGATCCGCCGTTTTTAAAATGGCCAAGGTGCTCGCGAAGCCAACAGACGTCAAGACCATGGATTGGGATACCCTAGCTCCCATCCTCCAGAACCACTATGCCCTGGCAGTGCCGATTCTCATCCGTCGGCATGACTTTTACCAGAGGGATCAGCGCGAGGGCGAGAGCGTTGGAGAGTTCGTAGCCGACCTGAGGGACCTAGGAGGCTTGTGCGGATTCGCCAATCTAGACGAGGCCATGCATGACCGAGTCGTCCTCGGCCTGAAAGACCCAACTTTCCAAAGCAGACTGATGGCTAAAGGAGACATCTCCTTCCCTGATGCCGTAGCCGAAGCCACCGCAGCCGAGGCCACCCGTAAGTCAGCGGCGCGAATGTGGCGTTCAAACGGAAATGACCGCCAACCCACCAGCGAGACGGCAACCTCAGAAGACAAACACGCAGCATCCACCCACCACGGCAACATCGAATCCCCCTCTGACAGCGACGAGGAAGAAATTCACAGACTTCAGTCGGAATGCGAGCGACGAGACCGGCGTGGTCGTAAGTCGAGTTACCAATGTGCTGGCTGCAGAGGAAATCACCCGCGTTCCGAATGCAAGTTCCTGGATGCTGTTTGCCATTTTTGCGAAAAACGAGGGCATATTGTCAAAATATGCAGTAACAAACGAAATTCCAGCCCCCGACGACGGGGAAACAGCCCAAGAAGAAGAGATGGCACCCCCACCATAAACCGGGACCGCCATAATGACAGCCAATGGAACCAGGACAGCCAACCCAGGAAGTTCGGCGAGGCATCCAGAAGAGAAGAAATGCACCAAACAGTCACCATCAGCCACGCTTCATCAATAGACGCACAAAAGATACATGTAGAGGTCAACATCGAGAATCAGCCTTGCACCATGGAGGTAGACTCCGGTTCCTCCCTCTCTATGGTCTCCTGGAGGACCACCAAAAGACTAATTCCCAGCATCCGCCGCCAAGAGCTTAGCGACCAGAAGCTAATATTAAGAGACTATCAAGGTAATCGCATTCCGGTCATTGGCACTGGACATTTTCAAGTCTCGTTCAGAAACCACACGACCATCCTACCATCCTCGATAAAGACAGACCCAGCCTACTCGGATTGCAGTGGTTCGCACCGTTAGGGATCGAGATGGCAGGCATCAACCACACAGAAGACGGAAACTGGGAAACAACGCTCATCCAGGACTTCCAAGAAGTCTTCAGTGAACATCTAGGCAAGTACAAGGGGTCCCCTATCTCCTTTAATCTCAGCCCTGACATTGCTCCCATCTGTCTCAAGCTGCGCCGAGTGCCTTTTGCACTCAAGCCTAAAATAGACGAACAATTAGACAAACTAATAGCGCAAGGCGTGTTAGAACCCATCGATCATGCCCATTGGGAGACCCCAATTGTCACCCCCATCAACCTCGATGACTCCCTGAGAATTTGTGGTGACTACAAGGCCACCCTCAACCACGCATTGCAGCAGAGCGCCTACCCGGTGCCAGTAGTCCAACATCTCCTGCACTCACTAGGGGGTGGCAAGGTCTTTGCAAAGCTCGACCTGGCTCAAGCTTATCAACAACTGCCAGTCGATGCTGAAACCGCCAAAGCCCAAACAATAGTGACACATAGAGGGGCGTTCAAATGTAACTGGCTCCAGTTTGGGGTCAGCGTCACACCGGGCATTTTTCAAAGTCTAATGGAGAGATTGTTGCAGGGAATTAAAGGAGCCGTGCCCTATTTCGACGACGTCCTGGTAGCAGCCCCTACCAAAAAACAATTGGAAAAATGACTGAGGGAGGTCCTACAGAAATTCAAAGACACTGGCCTCAAGGTGAAAAAGGAAAAGTGCCAATTTTGCACTGAAAGGGTTGAATTTCTTGGCTACCTCCTTGACAAACAAGGAATTTACCCCACAGATAAAAAATTGAAAGCCATCAAAAATGCCCCCAGACCAAAGAACAAAACGGACCTCCAAGCCTTCCTCGGACTCATTAACTTCTATAACATTTTTCTACTCCAGAAAGCAACTGTCGCAGAACCTCTGCATAGACTCCTTGATAAAAAGGCTTCCTGGATATTGGGACGGCGAGAAGAGCACGCTTTTCACCAGATAAAAAACCTTTTGACTTCGGACACAGTCCTCATGCAATACAATGAAACGTTACCTCTGACTGTTACTTGCGACGCATCGCCTTTTGGGGTTGGCGCCATCCTGAGCCACGTTTTACCAAATGGAACAGAAGCCCCCGTTGTATTCTTTTCCAGAACATTGTCCAAGCCAGAGAGGAACTATAGCCAGCTGGACAAAGAAGCCCTCACCATCGTTTCAGCAGTAAAGAGATTCCACGAATACATTTATGGTAGGATATTTTCCATTATTACAGACCATAAGCCCCTACTTGGCATATTGGCGGGTGACAAACCCACTCCACACATCTTGTCACCTAGAATGACAAGATGGTCTGAATTTCTTGCCGCTTATAATTACAAATTGATACATCGCCCTGGCAAGACAATCTCGCACGCCGACGCCTTAAACCGCTCCCCCTTGCCAGACTTGCAAGAGGACCCAGCACCCACATTACCAGTCTTGCAAATTGAAATGATCCCCATGCCACCAGTAACTGCGCAAGACATCGCCCACGAAACTAGGAAGGACAGATGCTTGGCGCGAGCTCTCAGCTGGGTGGAGAGGGGATGGCCAGAAACCGAGCCAAACGAACTTTTTAAACCGTTTAAAAACCAGCAAACTGAACTCTTTTCGCAAAAAGGTTGTGTGTTGTGGGGAGACCGGGTAGTAATACCAGAGACACTACAGAAAAAAGTTTTAGACTTGCTGCATGACGGGCACCCTGGTATTGTGCGCATGAAAGCCCTGGCCAGGAGCTACGCTTGGTGGCCAGGCATGGACAAGCAAATTGATTGCCGCTTGTAACAGATGCCAAGAGACTCACTCGGCTCCCCCTAAGGCCCCACCATTAGAATGGGAAACACCCAGAAGCCCTTGGTCGTGCATCCATATTGACTTCGCAGGGCCAACCAAGGGGCACACCTTCTTAATCACTGTTGACGCGTATTCAAATTGGCTTGAGGTGAGCACAATGAAGACAACCACCACAGAAGCTGTCATCAAGAAATTAAATAGACTTTTCGCAACGCATGGTCTGCCAGATGTTATCGTTTCTGACAATGGGCCACAATTTACCGCCTTAGCTTTTCAACAATACTTGGCAGACAGCAGCATCCGACACGCATTGACATTGCCAGCTCACCCGACAGTGAACGCATGGTTCAATTTACAAAAAAAACTCTGCACAAAATGGAACATAGCAACATCCATGAGAAGATCACCAGGATGCTTCTTCTACAACATATCACACCAAATACCACCACCACCAAGAGCCCAGCAGAGCTATTAATGGGCAGAAGACTCAGGTCACCTCTAGACCGCCTGCACCCTGCTTACACTCCAGAAAAACCCCTTGGTTCCAGCAGCAAGCACCGCGCCTTCAAGGTAGGAGACACTGTATTTGCCAAAAATTTTACAGGGGACCCACTTTGGATCCCTGCAAAAATCACCCAAGTCACAGGCCCCCGCTCCTACCGGCTCAAGACCACCGATGGGAGGTCGTGGAAACGTCATATCGACCAGTTAAGATCCAGGCTGGCCGCTTCCCCCCTCATAGACTCTAACCAAGAAATCAGAGGGGGGGGGGAAGCCTCAAGTTCAGAAAATGAATGAACATCTGTACAAGTAGAACACCCCCCACAGACATTAAACAAAAACCAACAATACGAGCCAGAAGGGAGTCGTGGCAGACGGGCACTTCGCCTGGAAGCAGCGGCCGGACAAGCTCCACCAGCCCAGAGAGCCCAGGTGGGAGCAGCAGAGCAAACGACTCGACCGACCCGGAATCACCAGGCGGGAGTCGCCGCCAGAGGACCGGCTCACCCTTCCAAGCAGTTCCATCTTGCAGCTTGAGAGCGACGCAGAGCCCGTCCGAACCCGATGGTGAACAGAGACACTGTGAACTGCGCAAGTCTAGTAGGCAGGTACGAAGACCCACCTACTTGTGTGATTACATTACCCCGCCCCTTGGACGGAACCAAGAGGGGAGGGGTGTTCCATACTAGCAGGCTTGTAGGCCTGCATTCCTATTGGTCCGGAAAAGCCGGGCCATGATTGGACCGAACTAAGCGTTCTGATTGGTTCTTATTCGGCTGCCGCGATTGGGTAAAACCAAGTGCGGCAAGCTCAAATGCATGTCATAGGCTGCCTAGCCGCAGCCAGCTCTATAAAAGGAGCTGCCTCGGCTGGGAGTCTTGTCTCAGTATCTGGTTTCCTAATAAAGAGCTGTTGTCACTATTTTGAGTCTCGTCTCTCCTTGGGACCCACCGCCCAGACTTAACAGCCATGAAGAAGAGGTGGTCAACTTATTTATTCTCCAAAGCATCAAAAGGCAGGACAAGAAACAATGGATGGAAACTAATCAAGGACAGAAGCAACCTGGAATTAAGGAGGAACTTCCTACCAGTGAGGACAATTAACCAGTGGAACAGCTTGCCTTCAGAAGTTGTGGGTGCTTCATCACTGGAAGTTTTTAAGAAGAGACTAGACAATCACTTGCCTGAAATGGCATAGGGTCTCCTGCTTGAGCAGGGAGTTGGACTAGAACAGAGTTCCCCAGACTTTCTGGGTTGGAAGCCCGGAGGGGGGAGAGTGGCGGGCACCTTTATGTGTGCATGCACAGGGCCAGAAGCATGCGTGCAGCACAAATGGGGTGTAGCTCCCATGCAGCACTCATGGTGATGCCAGCATGAGTGGGGGTGCCCATGCATGTGTTCACATGGTCCGGTGGCCAACAGGCCACAGCCTAGTAGTGGGCTGCGGCCCACAGGTTGGGGACCTCTGGACTAGAAGACCTCCAAGGTCCCTTCCAGCTCTATTCTGATTGATTGATTGATTGGTTTAAGGATTTGAGGCCAGTACTTTGAAATGAAATTTTATCCCACCATTTTGAATATATTTCCACCAACTCAAAGTTGTGATCTCCTTCCTCCAGTGTTCAACTCAGATGGAAGGATGAAACATTTGGAGTGGATCATTGTACATGTTTAGGTGCAAATGCTAGAATTAGAGTGTTTGAAAGCACAGAGGAATCAAGGAGGCAGTATCCTGTCATCCCAAAACAAGTTCATTGTACAATATATTTATTTCATACTGTCAGCAGCTCTGTGAACAGATCATTATTATTTTCCTTTTTATAAATGAAAAACCATGGCAATGATCAATTGTTATGTCCATGGACTAGGGTACAGATTTCTTTTAATCACTCATTTGCAGAAAAACACACCCTTATGAACAGTTGTTTCATTTATTAATTTTATTTAACAAGTTACAATTTGTTAAGTAAGTAAACAACATATAATAAACAATGTAACAATTAACAATTGTTAATTATATTTGTTATAATTATAATAATTATAATTGTTAATAATACAGATAGTCCTAGACTTACAACATTTCATTTTGTGTCCATTCGAAGTTACAACAACATGAATATTTTTCACACTTACAAACCATTGCAGCAGCCCCCTGGTCATGTGATCAAAATTCAGACATTTGTCAACTGACTCATATTTATAATGGTTGCAGTGTCCTGAGGTCATGTGATCTCTGTTTGTGACCTTTTGATAAGCAAAGTCAATGAGGAAGCCAGGTTCACCTAATAGCTGTGTTATTAACTTAATAACTGCAGCAATTTATTTAGCAACTGTGGCAAGAAAAGTAATAAAATGAGGCAAAACTCACTTAAATGTCCCACGTAGCAACAGAAATTTGGGGCTCAGTTTGATCATAAGTTGAGGACTATCCATATATGAAAAGAATATTTGCTGTTCTATTTGGAAACAGGCTTTGTTGTCACTACTGACCAAATTCCTATGCTTTACAAGACATAAAACTAATCAAAAATAGTAAATTCACCAAGAATAGTACAAAATGCAAACCTGCATTAGTTCTCTGCTAAATGGCTGCTAAAACTATGGGAAAATGCAGTATATACAGTGGCTCCTAAATATGGGTCAATAAGTTTTGGATCACACCTGTGCATTCACAGCTCAGAAAGCCAATGATTAGGGTTGATAGGGATATAGTGCAACTATTTCCAATTAACCGTAATTGGAAGCCAGTACACACTGTCCCTATAACAGAACACTGCTATATAAGTCTATCCATCGAAAAATAAAGCTTTTTTTAAGCTCAGTATGTCAACTCTCTGGTTGTAGCCTTTATAGCAAGGGTAGGATTCTACCAATTCGCTAGAACCAGTTGTTAGAAGAAATTACTGGCCTAATCCTGTAAGGAAGGCAGGAAGGAAACATTTTGGTGTTGCTTACAGAAACTGCCTCTCCATTAACCCTTATTACATTCTTGGCAGGACTAAACTTCCTGTCTCAGGAATGCCTCTGGAGTTTTTTCCCCCTCCTTTGCTGGTACTTTGCTTGTGTGGAGAGACCATTCAAAGTTACAGTGGCACTGAAAAAAGTGACTTATGACCATTTTTCACACCTACGACTGTTGCAGCATCCCCACAGTCATGAGAGGCCAGGTGAGGAGATGCGTGCCTCGATGTGATATTGAGTTGGCCACGCCCAGCCAATAACATGACCACCCAGCCATGTCTACCCAGTCACATGACCACAAAGCCACGCCCACCACCTAAGCCACACCCACCACCTAAGCTACGCCCACAGAATTGGTTGTTAAAAAATTTGAATCCCACCCCTGCTTTATAACTATAGCTATATCATCATAGTAAAGGATTGGTGTAATGGGCAAAAACTCCTGCAGCGTTCAATTCATTTTAAAGGAGCTTGCTCAGAAAACCTTACTGCTAGGTGATACTCTTATTTGTTCAGCCAGTTTTTTTCTGACAGATTAAATAAACATGCATATTAATTAAAGCTAGGGTGATGGGGGCAGTACAGATTGTTGCTTATTTTTTAACTGGCCATGAGTGAAACAATTAAATCAATATTTCCAAAACAAGACAATGCACAGGCTTTCTAACGGTTTGAAACAGCAGGGCTCTTTTTCTAAACCTGATTAAGAATGAACATTGTTGATATGGGATTAATTGAAACGATTCATTGGACAAATTAATCCAAGTGATGTATTCAGCCCAATGATTATACCTTTGTGACTGAAAATTGTGCAAATGCTATGGTCAGCTACATATAACAATACTTTCTGTTTATTAGAGATGAGTATTCAGTGGCATGGAGGTGCAGCCATGCAGTTGTTTAGAATGATCTCTAGGCAAGCACAAAAACTTTCCACTTTTTATCCCAGCTAATGGACATAAACTATGCCAGCTTTTTAAATCAGTTGTATTAAACTTGGACTAAATGGGTAGTCTTCTCTTATATAAGCTAACAAAGCCTTAGATATTTATATTCTATCCTATCTATTAAGGCGAAAGTTGATAGAGAGATGATTTTATTGACAGTTTTCCCAGTTTCATAGTATAGTATAGTATATACTATATTATTATAGTATAGCATAGTATAGTATTTTTTTTTGAAAACAATTTTATTAGTTTTTAAAGACAAACAAAACAAACAAAACATAAAAACATCCAGCTTTCTTTCATAAAAAATACAAACAGTGTTTCGGTTGGTTTACCAGTTTTTGTGCATTCATTTCGTAGTCTCAATTACAGTTACATTACATAATAACTCATATTATCAATCAAAAATTATATACCCTTGTATCACTATTAAACAATCATTTGACTATGATTTTATTCATTCATGCTTTGCGAGATAACTATAATTTACTTAATTTATTTTATAACAAATCATATAATCATACCAAATCTATACTGAAGACATGTTATAAATGTGATATCAAATAAAAAAGAAAAAAATATCTCTTTATATATTTATTATTATCTAAAATTCTAAATATTCTGTTATTGTATTTTATCATCCAACCATTGATAGAAAAGGTCCCACATTTTATAAAATTGTTTATCCTCTTGTTCTCTAATTCCAAATGTCAATCTACTCATTTCAGCACATTCCAATATTTTCCTAATAATTTCTTCCTGCAATGGTATTTTCTCATTTTTCCAGTTTTTAGCAAACACAATCCTAGCCGCTGTTAATACATTTACAATCAGGTATTTCAAATCTTTATTATATGTATCAGGTAAGATTCCCAATAAAAAGATCTCTGGTTTCAAATCTATGTGTTTCTTTGTCATTTTTTCCAACCACATGCGAATTTTAGTCCAGTATTTTCTAGCATCCTCGCAAGTCCACCACATATGGTAATATGAGCCAGGTATCTGATGACATTTCCAGCATTTTTCAGATTTATTCTTGAACATTCTTGCTATTCTTGTCAGGGGAAAGTGCCACCTGTAAAACATCTTATAGAAATTTTCTTTATAGGCTGTTGACAGTCATTTTATAATTTTGAGACCACAATTTTGGCCATTTCTCTAAATCAATCCCATATCCAAAATTCTTCCCCCAAGCAATCATAGTTTCTTTGACTTGTTCTTCCTCTAATTTAATTTCCAGTAAATAACCGTATAATTTTTTAATCACCTTTTCATCAGTACCTGTCAAGATCTTATCTAAATCAGTCAATTTATCATAAAATCCCTCTGTTTTAAAATCTTCATCATACCTTGAATGTATTTGCGCATATGAAAACCAATTCATCTTTATACCTTGTTCCTCTAAGTTTTGCATTGATTTAAGTTCACCCTTTTCATCCAGTATTTCCCCATATCTAAGTGTTTGTTCCTTCTTATAAATTATAGGATAGGAAAATGCTTCAATGGTCGATAACCAAACTGGAATTTTCAAATAACATTGTCTTTTAATCTTCTCCCAATTTAACCACAAAGACAAAGACACAAAGACACAAAGTATATAATGTCTTCTAAAATGGCCCTGCGTTTTAGTTCCCTTATACCATAGAAAGGCATGCCAGCCCAACAACAAATCATGACCTTCTAATGTCAACAATCTAGTCTTTCTTAGTGTTATCCATTCCTTGGCCCACATCAGATTTGCAGCTTGATAATACAACTCCCAATCAGGCAAACCAAAACCTCCTCTGATTCTGGCATCTTGTAAAAGTTTTAACTTTATTCTTGCTTTCTTACCTTGCCATATGTACTTCAACACAATCTTATTTAACTCTTCAAAATAGTCTTTTCCAAGCCTGATTGGTATTGTTTGAAACAAGTATAAGATTCTGGGTAGGATATTCATCTTGATTGTTGAGATTCTTCCTATTAGTGATAGTTGTAGATTTTCCCATTTCTTCAAGTCTAATGCTATCTGTTGTTTAAGTTTAATATAATTGTTCTCTTTTAATGTATTGCATCTTGGTATCAAGTATATCCCCAAATACTTGACCTTGTTGGTGACTTGAATTTTCAATAGGTCTGCCAGTTCTTCTCTTTGTCTTAGTAACATATTCTTTGTCAAAATCTTTATTTTATCTTTATTTATTTTCAAACCAGCCACCTCACCATGTGTCTCTATCTTTTCCAATAATTTTGGAGCTGTTTCTAAAGGGTCTTCCAAAATAAAGGCAAGATCATCCACAAAGGCTTGCAATTTAAATTCTTCCTTTTTAATTTTCATTCCTTTTATGCTTTTATCATCTCTAATATTTCTATTCAACACTTCCAAAGTCAATACAAATAGCAAAGGTGATAGTGGGCATCCTTGTCTTGTACCTTTTCTTATATTAATAGAATCTGTGAATTCTCCCTCTATCATTACCTTTGCCATTTGCTTATGGTATATGGCTTCTATTGCTTGGATAAATTTTCTGGCAAAACCCATCTGCTCCAATAATAGTAACATAAATCTCCAATTCACATTATCAAATGCCTTTTGGGCATCTAAGAATATCAAAGCCATTTGTTTTTCGGGATGTGCCTCATAATATTCCAAAGTGTCCAGGATTACTCTCATATTGTCTTTGATTTGTCTCTTTGGCAGAAATCCATTTTGATCTGAATGAATAAAGTTATTTAAGTATTTTTTAAGTCTTTCTGCCAAGATTGAAGCAAAGATTTTATAGTCTTCATTTAGTAAAGAAATAGGTCTATAATTCTTAATTTGCAATGGATCAGCCTCTTCTTTTGGAATAAGTATCATATAAGCTTCTGACCATATTTTAGGTATCATCTTCTTTAACATTCATGACTTCTAGCAGTGGAATGCTCAGTGATTCTTGTAGTGTTTTATAAAATTCTGCCGGAAGCCCATCTGGACCCAGTGCTTTCCCATTATTTTGCTTCTTAAGTGCTTCAGTTAATTCCATCATTGTTATATTACTTTCTAACATTTTTTCAGTCTCTTTAGGTATTTTTGGTAGATTAGCATTCTGTAGATACTGTTTGACTTTTTCCTCATCAATATTCTCTTGCTTATATAGTTGCCCATAAAAATCTCGAATAATTTCCTTTTTCTCTTTATTACCATAACAAACTTGGCCTTGATCATCTATTAATTGAGATATTTTCCTTGATTCTTTCTCCTTTCTCAATTTGTATGCTAACCATCTACCTGGTTTATTTGCATCTTCAAAATAGTTCTGTTTAGCACTTCTAATTTTCTGTGCCAATTCTTCTTTCTCTATTTGGCCCATTTTATGTTTGATTATGTCCAATTTTAGCTTAATGTCTTTTTTTCTGTGGCCTTTTCTGTAGTTCTTTTTCAAGTCTTTTATACTCATCTTCTAAAACTTTAGTGGCTTGCCTTTTTCTGATATTCTTTTTTCTTATATAGTCTATTATCAAGCCTCTAGCATATGCATTCATTGTGTCCCAGACATTCTGAATTGAAGTATCTTTTTTATTTTCTCTAAAGAAAAAGACCAATTCTTTCTCCATCCATTGTGTAAAATCTTTTTCCTTTAAGATAGTATTATTTAATGTCCATCTCGATCTTTTTTTTTGTCCTTTCCATTTAATTGTCATTGGATTATGGTCTGCCCAAGTACCTTTTTTCAATGTTTGTTTCTTGAGCGTTAGATATTAGTTCTGTTGAGATCCATATCATATCTAATCTGGACCATGATAAATGTCTATTTGAATAAAAAGTATATTGCTTGGTTTTAGCATTTATTTCTCTCCATATATCTTTTAAATTTAATTCATCTGACATTTTAAAAAAGGATTTAGGGAGAATCTTTCTGTTTTGCTTTGTTATTGTTGCTGTATAGTCCAGTTTATTGTCCACAATTCCATTAAAATCTCCCATCATAACTATATTGACATAGTCCATAAATGGGACTATGTTGACATAGTCCATAAATGGAACTATATCTATATTGACATAGTCCCATTTATGCTCTGAATGATAAACAAGAAGAATTCTACAAACACATGAAAATAATTGGCATAGTATAGTATTTTATAGATTGTAGTTATATTGTTAAAGTACAGTCTTTCTGGTTATAGAAACTATTTTGTAATGAGTTCATTATGGCGAGATGGGCAGCAAGCAAATTACATACATACATACATACATACATACATACATACATACATACTTACATACATAGTGATACACTATTATGCTGTTCCCCTCTTCCACTTAAGATGTTTTAGGGCCAGGATTGTTGCTTTGTACAGTTTTTTTCTATTTGTCTATGTCTTTATTTTTTGCTGATCATTGATTGAATAAGGATCCCTTGAATACATCCTATATCTGAGAAAAGGTTTACTTGTAATTTAGCACCTTTGAATGAAATATACAACTAAAAAGGAATATTTGTAAAATGCAAGAAATTTGTACACAAGATGAAAAACAGTTTTATCATTACCATTAGACCAACCTCGATAGTTTTGAATATTCCAAAACTTATCCATTCGGTTTTGCGCAAGATTGGCAAAAAAGAATTAGATAGTGGTATGTATTTCTTTCCCTTAGATCAGGGGTGTCAAACTCGATTTCAGGGTTGTGTTTCAGGGTTGTGTTTGACCTCAGGGGGCTGGAGAGGTGTGGCCAGGGTGGGCATGGCCAGCTCGATGTCACTCATCAAGGGTCCATTTTTGGCTGCAATGGCCTCCCGCAGCCCTCTGCCAGGAAAAACGTAGCTCGGGGAAGCCATATGCAGCCTCCCCGGCCTCCATTTTTGCTCACAGAGCTGCAGATGGCTATTGTGGCTGAAAGCGGAGCCCAGGGGGGGCTGTGTGTGGCCCCCCCAAGCTCTGTTTTTGTTGGTAGAGGGCTGCAGGGGGCCATTGCGGCCAAAAACAGAGCCCGGTCTGGCCATGTGTGGCCCTCCAAAGCTCTGTTTTCAGTGGCAGTGGCACCACAGGCTGGTTCTTCACTGTTTCCAGGGATGGCCTGTGGGCCAGATCTAAGCACCCCAGATCCGGCCCCCTGGCCTTGAGTTTGACACCCCTGCCTTAGATGCATAGTAAACAGAATTTATCTTCCCATGTAATGTTAAGTAGGGATTTGTCATCCCCACTAGATAGATTAGACTAGGAAATCAACTCCATTGGAAGGCCTTTACTGAGCCTGTCTATAACAGGATCCTTGCAAGTCTCACTGAGCTATATTGCCTTGTTTTTCAATGAATTAGAGAGGCATCTGTCTAAATTGATTCTGGATATTATTTTATTTATTTTTATTTATTAAATTTATATAGCTGCCCACTTTACATATGTGACTCTGGGTACTAAATAATAAACAATCAAATAAACAACATAAATACAATTTTTAAAAATTAAAAATTAGAATAAAACTGTGGGAGAATGGACTAATACACTTTACACACAATATATACAGCTTGTGAGGTTCCTACTTCCCTGAGATCCCAAAGCTTGTTGAAGCTTGATTTAAGCTCTTAAAACCAAATTTTAAGATATTTCCTAAATGTCAATAAGGTTCAGGCTAATCTCCCCTAAGTGGGGCAGTGGAGATGATGTTCCAGAGGACAAGTTCCATAGTAGAAAAACCTCACCCCAAGTCCTGTAAGATGGAACTTGTTAGCAAATGGGACCTATAACATGCCCCTCTGGCTGGATGGGTAGATGTAATCTGGGAAACACAAATCTATGGAAAAGGGAGTTAAGCTGGCTGAGGAGGGGGGTTGCGATACTCCCGGACCCCTACCCGGACCTCCCCTATCTTCAGTTACCTCTATGGGGTAACCATAGCCTCCAAATCCAGCTGGATCGGGGGCACTCCAGCAGCGAGTGCAGCAGGAACCGCGCACGATCACGGATTCCTGCCGCCGCCAAAGCCTTGCAAACCGGAACTCTCCAATGTAATCTGGGAAACACAAATCTTCATATAACATTTGTTCTCTCTTTAAATTGGACTTTATAAATGTTTCAACCCCTTCGGTAATAATTCTTATGTATCAGTTTTCGTTCATTTTGAATATTCTTTGATTCCTGCTTTGTGTTATTTTTTCATGTCACTTTGGAATAAAGCTTTAAGGTCTCATATGGAAGTGGTCATTGCTTCATAATTCAATGAATCTGTGACCCAACACTATTGGGATGGAGAAACACCAATGCAGTGAGTGGATTTGTTTTGTTCCATTTTCAGGTATGCTTTCATAGATGAAGTGAGGCCTAGAAGAAGCTTTTGTACTCTTCTTGCAATCAATTTTTTTCCTCCTTGCTTCATTAAGATCCCACTATTGCTCATCTACCATAATCCAGAAGACTAATTAAACAAACAATCAAGCAAAACAAAGTTGTTTCAGAAACGTCCATGTTACTTCTGCCTTCATTTATACCTGGGATCCAATACATAATGGGTACTCACAAAAAGGAACCTATGAATGAGCCAGGACGTTATAGTTCAGTAGGCCTCAAGGTCACTAGCTAGGGGATACTTTTGTCTGCAAATGCAGTACCAGTTTTTCTTCCCGATTCTCTGTAGGCACCAGGCACCTGCCAAACTGGCAACAAGCTCCATGCCTTGTACAGATGTGGAAGCGGCTTTTTGCTACCTCCAGCTTTCCTATAATTAACCAATGGCCCAAAATGAACACAACAGAATACCAAATGGACTGAATGGAGATGCAGGTTACTAAAAATACTATCTAATCGGTGCAGTTGGGAAGAGGACAAGGAGAATAAGCAATGGGACCCGCTGCATAAACCTAATGAATTTGGCTGTTGAAAATCTGCCTACAGTGACAGTTTAAACAGCAAATGGATAGAATGGAAAGAGATCTTAGCAGTCATCTACTCTACTTTCTGTAAGATCAGTTATGTAGAATATTGTGACAGCAATCTGGATAGAAAACTATCCAACCTTTGCCTTAAATACCACCCATCAAGATTACTCAAAGGCTTTCTCAGAGGCTTTCTGGTGAAAAGTCTTATTGTTAGCAGATTTCCCCTGACATAATTGAAATCTGCTCTGTTTTTATCCATTAGTTCTTGTTCTACTCCCAAAGTAATGTGCTACATGGAGGCCTCAGAAATTCAGATAATCTGATTTCTAAACTAGATTTACCTAATCTGAACCTTCCAGATATTATATGCAAATCAGAAGGAGGGCCTTTTTAAATCTATCTAACAAAAAATATGTACCACAAGAGTTGTATTTTTAAAAAAATCTTCATGTAATTATGTCCTGTCATTCACAAAGGCGTTTGTAATCCCATTCCCAAGTATTTACTATCTGTTGAAATAGCTGCAAGGAACTTCAAATACAGTTTTCAGATCACTTGTAAAGAATATTATAAAAATATTGTGCAGATCTATTTTTGTTTGCACATTATTATATTACTTGATATAACAAAATCTTCAAAATCAGAAGGGTTCCATTCCTTGCATATTTATGTTACTTATAAGCCTCAAAACAGTTTCCTTCCCTCATATGTGCTAAACTTTTGTCCCCAGAACTAGGATTTATATACCATCAATCACATTTATATCATTGCTGAAAAACCAGTATTCTTATTAGCAGCCCCAAATGGATAACCATCAAAAGTAATTCTATTGGCTTTGCTGTCACAAAGAAAAGCCTGTTTCAGAAGCTTACCTACCATATCTATTTAATGGAAACATCTGCTTAAAACAATTTGTATTAAAACATTTATATATTACTAGATCTTTAAGCAGTTTACAAGCAAACCAATCAATTAGAACAATTCATAAAAATATACATTAAAATGTCTGCTCAAAATAAAATGAATAAATAGTAAAACAATATTATGGACAATAAGAGCAATAGAATATATATATAGCACTGGTAGTCCTGAACCTACAACTGTTTGTCTTGTGACCATTCAAAGATACAATGGCACTGAAAAATATGACATGATGGTTTTTCACAGTTATGATCTTTGTAACATCCCCATGATCATGTTATCAAAATTCAGATGCTTGGCAACTGGTTCATATTTATGACTTTTTGTGTCCTGGGGTCATGTGATCACCTTTTGCGACCTTCTCATAAGCAAAGTCAATGGGGAAGCCAGATTCACTTAACCATGTTATCAACTGCGATGATTCACTTAACAACTATGGTAAGAAAGGTCATAAAATGGGGCAAAACTCATTTAACAAATGTCTTACTTAACAGAAATTTTGGGCTCAATTGTGGTCATAAGTTGAGGACTATATTACAACAGCATCAACATGTGACAAGTCTAAGAAAATGTTTGTTTTATAATTTTAGAATTGTAAACTGCTGAGAGTTACTTGGTTTGAGTTGGGCAGCTACAGAAATTAAATAATTAAATAAATACATTTGCCCCTCAAGCAACCAAAAAACGGCATCAGACATATCTTAGCAAGGAGCACATTATGAATTCAGGGTCCCTCTGTTGAAAAGAACCATACATGGTAAACTCGCTCAACTGGGGAACTTACCTGAACAGTCAAGCAATCAAGAGTGCTCTAGTTTCAGAAATAGCTGTGAAGTCCAAGAGAAATATCAGAATGAACATCTTGTCTTTCTCCAAGGAAAGGTAAGCCATTATCTTTACAATGAAAGCAAATTAAGAGTTGGGAAACATATGGAAATGTATTTAGCCAAACGTAGGAAATGTATTTGGCCAAATTTTTCATAATCCATTCTTAGAAATTAAAATGTAAATGACTAGACAAGGACATGGATTCTTCTCCAGACTAAATTGCTGGAACTTTAGAATCTAAGTCACAATAAATTTGATCAGGTTTTCCCATAAAATATTGCTGCCCTCAGCTGAAAGTTCACCATGGAAGAAGATCCTCCCAATATGATAGCTACTGTGGAAAGGGAACTTCACGAGGACAGTGGTGTCACCCAAGCAGGAAAAGCCCAAAGGGAACATCAAGCCAGCCATAAAACAAACTTGCATAGGAAAAGAAATCAAATAAAAGGTATTAAAGAAGCCCCTTAGACAAAAGCCCAAATAATTAAGAAAACTAGGGAAACAAGAAAAGAAAACCCTTACAAACACAAGACATGCCAAATCAGCAAAACAAACAGACAAAAGACATAAAATATATTGCAAAGGAGACAGACAGGAGATTGCCACAAAACAAATATAAGAAACCATTAAGCTAAAAAAAGATTAGGATGAAACCGATAATCCAATCAAACCACCCCACAAAGTTTGCCTTCTGCATCCCACGGAGTTTACCCTCTGGCAGAAATGAAGACAACCCCTGACAGGATTTAAAACATTAAGAAATACAAACACAAGCACTCACACACAAAAGGAGAAAAAAGGTATAAAAATCAGGGACTTACCATACAAAGGTATGCCCATGGGTAGACAAAGGTATGCCCAGGAATGCAGACTTCTTGCTATCTTTCGCCTTCCTGAAAAATAAAAAGATCCAGCTTTCAAGCAGTTGTCCGTATCCTTGTGCCGGAGCTCTCCCAGCGGGAAAATCGAATCCTTAGAAGAAAGGCATTTTGACAGCCTCTCAACAATTGGCGACCATGAAGGTTTTCCAGCCAATCCTGCCACTGGACCGGCATGGACCTTCTTTGTCCAGGGACAACATCCACGGACCCAGCCTGGAAGGCATAAGGATAGTAAAGGGAGTCCTTGGGCTTTTCCGCTCAACAGCTGCTTGAAAGCAGGTGAGTACCGCTTCAAATTTATAATCTTACTAGGGAGGGGAGTGGAAGCGTAAGTGTACCAAGTGACTGTGGGTTTTCTCTGTGGAAACAGCAGGACCTCACCTCCTCCGTGATTGCCAGCCGCACTCCAGCCAGCTGCTAGCTCAAACACGAGCCATGACCGGCTGGATTTGGGAATGCAAGGGGTGATCACGGAGTGTGAATCCTTCTGAAGGACCTAAGAAAAACCGAGTGGGCTGAGAAAGGAACTGGTGTTGGGAAATAAATAGAAAGCAGAAAAAATAGTCCCGGTGCATCCCGCAAGCAAAGCCCTGTGCATTTAGAAGGGGCCTGTACCAGCTGCTAGCAAACAAAATTGGAAATAGTTTGCCTTCAAAAAGCAGCAAAGGTCCTTCCAGATCCCCACCTTTAAGGGAGATCTGAAAACTGATGGCTGAGTGTAGGAAGGGGCCCGTACTGGTGCTGCTAGGGGGCAGATGGTTCTCCAAGATCCCCGTTTTATAGGGGGGTCTTAAAACTGACGGTGGAGTTTCCCTAAGAGAAAGGGGCCCGTACTCTGTGTGTAGGGAAACCGAAGTCCTTTCCAGACCTTTTTTGTCTGAAAACTGATGGTGGTAGCCCGGCTAAACCAAACTAATCCCCACATCAGGTAGGGAATATGGGAAGTTGTAGCTCGAGGGTAATGGAAGAGACCCCCTTGGATAAATTACTTGAGGCTTGGGACGAAAGGCAAGTGCCTGTCCTAATTGGAATGAATAAAAAAGAAGCGAAAAGGATTTGCAAAAAGTGGGCTTTATTGCGAGATGACACGGGTAGACATATTTGGCCTGATAGTGGTACTTTAGATTATAAAACCCTGAAAGCACTTAGAACACACATTAAGCCCAGCCAAATACCCTATTGGTACTGCTGGGCTGAAATGGCTAGGACCAAAGACCTGACCGAGGGAAAAAATAAGGAAAAGCCTGAAACCCATTTCAGGGAAGGGAATACTGAGGCACGGATTATGGCTCCCCTTTTAAGCAAGCCAGTGCCAGGCAGAAATAGGGGACAACTAGAATATGTTTTTACCCACACTCCCTTCTCTGCCTCTGACCTAGTCATCTGGAAAAAGGATACCCCAGCTTACAGGGCTGATCCTCAAACAGTTATTAAAACCCTGAAATCTATCATAGACAGCCATAATCCACCCTGGGGTGACATGACTCAGCTGTTACAAGTCTTTCTAACGAAAGACGAACTATTAAAACTGTTTGAAAAAGCAGACCAAATAGCCAAACTACCAACTATCCCTGGACAGGCAGCCCCAGCCTGCATCGCATGGCCAGTACATCACCCTGACTGGGACTATAATGATACCAATCATTGGGATGAATACACTAGAGCAAAAGATAACTTACTAAAAGCTCTAGAGGAAATAGGGAAAAAAAACCTTTAAACTGGTCCGAATTTCAAGGAAAAAAAAAAAGCTTGAATTCGACCTCCCATGCCCTGGATGCCCTTAACAGAGAACTGAGGGAGGTCAGAGAAGCCACCTTGGAGAATAGGGCAGCAATAGACTTCCTTCTCTTGAAGCATAATTATGGCTGCGAAACATTCCAAGGGATGTGTTGCTTCAATCTGGATGAAACCTCAGAACTCGTAGGGAGGGACATCCACCACCTGAAAGAGCTATCTCAGAATATTGGTCAGGAGCAATCATTCCTGTACTTTTCATTGCTCTTCTCATGGATGCCAGATTTCCATTGGCTCAAAATCCTTATAACAACCACAGTCACCATTTGTATCTTTGGAGCCCTCATGTGTTGCCTCTGTCGATGCATACCACCCTGCCTTAGCTGCCTAAAGGCCTGTATTCCCTCTCAGAAGAGAAAATTAAAGGGGAGGCAGGCGGCCATGATGATGATCTAGATTGATCACAAATACCAAGTATACCCAGACATTCAATCAGAGACCACCCTCAAGAAAAAAAGAAAGAAAGATTGTGGAAAGGGAACTTCACAAGGACCATGGTGTTACCCAAGCAGGAAAAGCCCAAAGGGAAAATCAAGCCAGCCATAAAACAAACTTGCATAGGAAAAGAAATCAAATAAAAGATATTAAAGAAGCCCCTTAGACAAAAGCCCAAATAATTAAGAAAACTAGGGAAACAAGAAAAGAAAACCCTTACAAACACAAGACATGCCAAATCAGCAAAACAAACAGACAAAAGACACAAAATATATTGCAAAGGAAACAGACAGGAGATTGCCACAAAACAAATATAAGAAACCATTAAGCTAAAAAAAGATTAGGACAAAACTGATAATTCAATCAAACCACCCCACAAAGTTTGCCTTCTGCATCCTGTGGAGTTTACCCTCTGGCGGAAATGAAGACAACCCCTGACAGGATTTAAAACATTAAGAAATACAAACACAAGCACTCACACACAAAAGGAGAAAAAAGGTATAAAAATCAGGGACTTACCATACAAAGGTAGCTAGCCCAGGAGCGCAGACTTCTTGCTATCTTTCGCCTTCCTGAAAAATAAAAAGATCCAGCTTTCAAGCAGTTGTCCGTATCCTTGCGTCGGAGCTCTCCCAGCGGGAAAATCGAATCCTCAGAAGAAGAGCATTTTGACAGCCTTTCAACACTACCTATCATTTTAATTTTGCAACATGAAAAGAATTAAGAGATAACTTAAAACAAAATATATTTAATGCTTTTTTTCAAAGCACATTTCTTTTCTTATGTAAAAACAAAACATAAATATAATACAATATACCTGACAAAATAAGTATTTGCAACTCTGTAATTCAAAATCCATGTGTATCAACCATAACAACTGGAAATTTAAAAAGAATAATATATTTTTGTCCTAGAGAAAATATCTAAATTATATTCTCAAGAGAAAAAACCCAAAATATAATAAGATTTGAACTATGGAAATAAATCAGACTGAAAACTGCATTTTAAAAATCTTACAACAAATCTAGATCTCCTTCTTCAGATATACATTAAAGTTTCATTCTATATATTAAATGTTATTTTTTCCAAACCATTTAACTATATTTAAATTTAAATTCTGGACATAGACAAAGCTTGTGTAGATAGAAAAAAAAAGAAATTAAAAATAGTATGTCAGTAAAAGGGGCATCTAATTATGAAATACCCCCCTCCTTCCCCATACAGATGAATGTCCCTATTATTGAATAATGTGGCTTCAGGAAAAATTATGCCAAATGTGTTATTTATGCCTTAAAGCCATAGAAACAGTTCTTTTGTTTTCATTAATAAGCAGGACTGCAAACAGCACCCCAAAACCTTCACTGTTGCCCCCCAAACCTCTTCCAATTACAAGCAATTCACATATATCCCAAGGCATTTTTAATATTCCTCATAGACAGGATTATGTGTTTCTTGAAGAAGTATTTTCACTACATTCTAGCAATAGTTCTATTACCTTGTGCATTTTATGTATTCATAGTGCCTAAGGTACCAATGACCTCTCTAATGTGTTTTTAGCTAGGGAGGGAAAAGGAGAAAGGCAGCAGACTAGAGACAAGGGCACAGATCAAAAACTTGGCCATATGCTCATCAGGGTTCAGGAGGAAGAAAAGCAAACCTGGCAGGCAGAACGAAGTATAAATTCCAGCTCTTGATTTCCATGTTTATAAGTTGTTGTTGTTTTTTTAAAGGCTGCTCCTAATGTAAGCCTGCTTTGTTTGATAGCCACTTCAATTTTAATCTCCCTGGTAATATTACAAGACTATCCCCACCCCCCATACTTTAGAATAAAAGCTGGTGTTTTAATATGGTGGTGGGAAATGACTAATTTAAAACAATTAAGAAAGAGCTAATTAAAATCAGCTTGGTATCCCTAAACAGCAGCTGGCCAGGTACCCAGCACACACTTGGCATTGAGAGCTGTTTCAGCCTGATGCCCCCTTTTCAAGGTGCCTGAAGAGCATCTGATGTATTCCCAGCACCCATCCTGGACCCCTCTCTCTCTTCTGCCTGGCTCAGGATGGCACCTACCTGGAAGTGCCCAGCTGTGTTTTATGGAGTCTGAACATTTCTGAGGATTGTGTCTTTCCACACAAACTGATTAGGCACTATTTACATCCACTGCAGCTGTGAAGAAAAGGTTCTGAACTCTGGCATTTGACGGTAGGCTTTGTTTCTCATTTACATTTGCATATTAAAGTGTTTGCCTGAAATAGGCTATTGAAATTAATTCAGGATTAATTGGTGTCTTTATCTCATTAGGACAATCTAATTTAAGGATGATGAAATTGTTTAGCCTCCCGTTTGTATAATTAGATTGCTTTGAATTGCTGTCATTATTGGCTCTTTAGCATCATCTGTAGGCCTTAGACAGACAAGAGCTCCAACCTCATAAAGACCAATCATGTGTTACAGCAGAGCACCATTAACCCTTTCCTGTCCTAACTCCAAAACGAAGGCAGAAAAGAAGGGGTTTGTCTGTGCTATTACCAGGCCTCCTAATCCAGATTGGAAGAGATTCCAATCTTCAACAGCAGGAAGAAATAGATAAGTCTGAATTTTGGGACTGTGATTTCGCTCCATGCAGGAAGAATTTTAAATCTCTTGAAAAATGAAATGGCAGGAAAGTATCTCAGCATGCAGTTTTGCATCTGCCCCAAGACAAAGGTTTAGCTTAACACTCATGGCACTCATTCTTCTCTAATTCAGCTACAGACATGCATCTATTTTTTTTAAAAAAAATCAAATTTGTGACAGAGTTTACAGGTTGTACTTTAATACCTGTTTAGAGCTTATTATTTAAAAATTCAAATGGCATTTATGGAATCTAAGAGAAGACTTTTCCTCATTTAAGTGGCCTCTCAACAGTAGTGGTACCTGTGTGTAAAACAGCTACAACAGAGAAAGCAGGAAGCACTGCAGAGGTTAATACCTTGTCTTGTGCTTGCTGTGACAAAATATCTATACTATATTGTAGAAATATAGAAGAATGAAATATTCTAGGAAATATTAAAAATGCAGAATATAGTATTTCCCTGGATAAGAAAATAAGAAACATGTTTTAAAAGACAAAGCAGTTTCCTGCAGCTCCCTACCCCACCCCTTCAACTCCAGGGTGATGGGATTAAGACATGGCCCTCGGGGCATGATAGGATTAGCCCTTTACCCATCTCATCACATGGCAGCTGGTATGATTACGTAACGCAGAAAGATTCAGTCAAGCTTGGGACTCAAGACAAGCTACAAAGTTACCCCTGCTTGGCCCCATGGGAGTCTGACAACCAATCAGGATACATTTCTTGCCACCAGAACAGGAAACAAGTTCAAAACCCAACAGCAGTTATAAATCTCTCTCCTTCTCTCACCCATGTGCTTTTTTCTTGCCCAGGACCTCAAACCATGTGGTCCTGTTCCACCATTAAAACCATCTTTCTATTCAGTCTCCATGTTTCCAGTGTCTTTCTTCCCACTTGGAACTGAACTCAGATGGACATTTCTTCCAACAATAGCATGATGCAATCTGCACCCTCTCTATAGGATAAAGGGCTTTCAGTATTAGACACAATTATGTATAAGCACCCACTTCCATTGATTAGTGCTCAGTTGATCATCTGGTTGTATATCTGGAAATAAATGAGACATTTGAGGCAAATTACTATTCTGCACCTATGCTCCCATAAGCTAATGTTAAGGAACCTATAGAAATGCTTTTGGACTAATTTACAAAGGATTTAATGGTAAATGTATTCATTTATCAATTTTATAGTTATAACAGTTTCTATCTCTCCTTTTAAACAGACATTAATAAATGATGTTCAGAGGGAATGGACAGGATGGTATAGTAGTGTTCAGAGATCTTGCTCAATCTTTGTCTTTTGGCTTATAAAATATAACAGAATAATTGATTTGGGTAATAAGAGCAGTCATTAAAGTTGTTTCTATACAATGCATAGAGAAATTTTGTTTTCCCAATATAAAAAGCTTTGCTGAATCACAATGGATCTGTTCATCCTCCCACAAGTTCATTATCTAAAATAGACCAATGAGACATCATCAACTTGCTGGTACATAGGTATACTTCCCTCAGATTCCTTTCATAATGAATGTGTAGGTCCTCTCATGCATCGCATGGATTGGAGTCATAATGCCATATAGTAATGCATTTGTATGTATGTGTGTGCAGGTTTATGGCTCATGCAACTGCTCATGTTTTGTAGTTTCAAGGTGTGTCTTTCATTTGTGTGTTGTGTGCATGTGTTTGGTGCACATCCCATTCATCTCCCTTTCCAGCTGCAGAAAATTACCAGACTTAAGTAAAACTGTCAACTCCTCTTAAAAATTCCTATCATGCCAGCTAATCAAATTTCTAACTTTTACCACCATAAAAAATGTTATCTGTTATAATGTGATGTTTCAAAACTTCTTATTCTCCATTATTGCATCAGATACAAATTCACAGAATGCATAGATATTCACTATAGCACTTCAAATTTTGGCTTTAACTCTGTGGGAAACTTCACATTCCAGATCATGCTCTCTTTTCTAGATGCTTAGTTAATATTTTGAGCCAAATAACATATTAAAGAATTTCTAGATTAAATTCCCAGCAACTTTGTAAAAACAATTTTTGGTATAGGAGTCAAGATAGATGTCCAAGTTCATCACATGTCAACATCTCTCAATTCAGAATGGTCCATATTAAGTCAGGAGGTTTAGATAAACAAGATAATCCCTGTTGTTAAAATGAATTAGAGGATTAGAAAGTTGCATCTGTTTGTCTTCCCCCAACACCCTGTGGTCAACTCTACATATCTTGAGAGATATTGTCAGAAAAAAAGAGCTATTAGTATTGATTGTTTAAGTCAAATGAAGAGGGATAAGTATTGATTGCTTTCTACTTTTAGTAAGTCTCGAGTAACCTAAGTATTAATACTTCCTTCCTTATCTGATGTTGTACAAACTATGCATGTTAAGTTATGGTTATTTCCTAAAGTATATCCTGCTTGGAAAGAAGCCACTTTCTATACCTGAGAAAATATATAATGGTGGGGTGTGTATGTCTATTTGGGAAGTCAAATCACATTTAGCAACAGCTGATTGTGGCTTATCACACTGCTAATTTATGACCCTACAAACATATTGATGTTGTGTGAAAGACACCCAAGCAAAAACCTATGGCCAGGGCAAGGACAGGTGGCTCATTTTGCTGAAGTGTTTTAAAGTTCTGATTTGCCACTCCATAACTACATGGAAACAGCATTAGTAAATAAAGTCTTTATGCTAACTGACTGCGGCATATTTTACTGGTCATTCATTTTCCTCATCAATATGGATGTGATAAACAACCACAAGTCTTGTTCTTGCTGCATTCTTCTTTCCCACTCAAAGTTTTCCCCAACATCTTTAATAATTGGATAAACCCACCTGAAAGAGGCTTTTCCCATGGGAATGTTTTTATCTGTATAAGTAGAAGGAACTTATCCATTCATTTCTTGGATATATTAGTACCGTGTTTCTCATATAATAAGGCCGGGTCTTACTTTTTTTTGAGCCCTGAAAAAATGGCTAGGCCATCTTTTCGGGGGTGACTTAATTCCCCGCCCCTTGCATCTTCGGGCAGGTGGCGACGGCTTGGATGTTGACCTCGGCGTTGGTGGGGCACTTCGTATTGGGGTCAATGCAGGCAGCACCATATCTGGGTGTGCAACAAAAGTACTTCCTAATAGAAAGCCCCCCCACCATTCCCCCATTTCGCACATTTTAATATAGGCCTTAATTTGTGGGGAGGGGCTTAATTTCATTTCATGCCTCTAAAACATGCTGGGACTTCCTATTGGGGGAGGCCATATTGTTGGAGAAACAGGATAGCAGATGAAATACCCAGTTGTATAAGCCACATTCCCACTACAGTTTAAGCTAGTTTAATTGGTAGATCTTCTTTTAGGGAATACTAGGAATTACAGAGTTGGGAAGAGTGGGTAGCAAATAACTTAGCATTAAACAGGATTCCAAGAGAGGCTGAATTTTCTGAAAAGACAACTGACTTGAAATATGTCCTGTCTTAGATATGGAAACGATCTGATGACTTATGTCAGTCACACTTAGTGCACCCCATAGTGGGTTTTTGGGGGATGGAGCGGGGTGGGGAGGTAAAGAATACAAAAGGTAGAATTATGAGTTGTACAAATAAAGATGGGATATAAATCTAATAAATGAAACCAAAACTACATTGTTAATGAACCTAGATAAATTAAAGAAATTCCTAGAAACTGAAACATTCTTACATGGTCCAATATCTTCTTGGTTTCTGGAGACTGGTCAGAAATTTTCAAATAATTAAAATTGGACAAACAGAGTCCAAACCCACATATTCTGAATATAAATCAGCCATGGAATACAAGTCAGCAAAAGTATGAATAATTTAACTTACAAACTGTTGTATTAACTAGTTACAACTGGTTTTAATTGGAAAGCAACTTTCTACGTTTGCATTTCATGTCCTCAATGTTTCCTGTTCTCTTTCTCTTGCTGATCTCTTGGGGGGGAAGGAATATAGAATAGAATAGAATAGAATAGAATAGAATAGAATAGAATAGAATAGAATAGAATAGAATAAACAGAACAGAACAGAACAGAACAGAATAGAATAGAATAGAATAGAATAGAATAGAATAGAATAGAATAGAATAGAATAGAATAGAATAGAATAGAATTCTTTATTGGCCAAGCTTGATTTGACAACACAAGGAATTTGTCTTGGTGCATATGCTCTTAGTTTTCTTTTTTCACCTTTTAACAAAGAATTTGTTGACTCTGGCAATTTTGTTCCCATTTATTAAGTCATAGCAACTAGTCTCGTGGACTGCCTTTTCATTTATTTATTTTATTAAATTTGAGGGTTTTTGTCAAAAAACAGATCTTAGCTCAGAGACAACACAATAGAATCCAATTGAGTTCAATCCTTCATTTGCTTATTTGTTTATGCCTAATGGACAGAAACTTGTCAAACTAAAGCTATAACCTATCAGATATATCCTGAGAGATTTTAGGGTGTGGCTGTCCTGTGCCTCTCCCATCTAGCTCTTGACTGTGCAGTCTCTTAATCAGGGCCTCTCTTCTGGGAAAGTTCTCTGTTGCCAAAACATCCTCCTCCAGGTGCACATTCCTCCATCACATCTTAATGGCTTTCTTAAAGTATAAGATTACTTTAAAAACTATTGAACTCATATAGTTCCTTCAAGAATTAGAAAGTAATGTATTTGATAGACCTATGAAAATTCATATACTTGAGAAGAATTCATTCTCACAGACAAGCATTTCTGCACTGACTTTGCAATTGTGTTTTGTATAAAATAGCTGAAGTTATGCTGTCTTATGCTAAATAATCATTTTAAAAACAAAATAGATCTGCACTACATGCAGAGGAGCTACTTGTAATATTGCATTCATTTTTATCACCTCAGATTTACAGTGAGACAAGTCAAAGAGCTTGCAGATTTCCACTTTAATACTTGCTTAGCTATTCTGATCCTTGTGGTTATTAGAATCAAATAGCCAATCAAATTTTCCTTTCAGTCAATATGGGGATGGAGATAGAGATACAGCTTGACTTTTTTAGTTTTAACAGCTGTCATATCATACCTGAGACTGTAATCTGGCAGCATTTTGCATAAATGACAAATCCTCCTCCCCAATTCTTTTTGTCTTTTTCCCCCATGGTGGCAGCAGCAGCGTTAATCATGTGCAAACTTTCTATGTTTAAAGGATTGTAAAAGGCACTTCCCTGGGATTGAGACTGTAATTTAGCTATAACTTAATGGCCATTGATTATAACAATGAGTAATTATGTCAGTTAAATGCAATGTTGATGGCAGTGGTCAAAATTCCCATGCCTCTTTCAGAAATGAGCTTGCAGCAACTCTATTTAACAAGGCAAGAATGACCAAACTGAGAAACAGTATATATATTCTGATGTCCTTCGTTATTAGGATCTTATATACAGAACAGTCACACAATCCAACTTTGCTCTGTTGAAGTGGATGCTGCAGGAATTACAGCATTTGATTTGAGTCAGTTTCTTGTAAAGTGTCTACTTCATTGGCAAACCAAGCTCCATCATTTATAATGTAAAGATTATGTACCATAACATGCATAGGAACACTTTGGTCTTACAACCTTCTTTTCCAGGCCTGCATCCAGTATCAGAATACATCTTTTCCACTCTTTGCATATTGTATAAGAGGCTCTAAGTAAGGAAACAGCACAGTATATCAAGTGATGGGGAAATGGAAGTATAGCCCTTTCTTTTATATGCTAGAGGAGATTGGCAACAATGGCTTACTTTCCGTGGCAAATGCACATATGAGTTATGCATTGCTTGATGAGAGTTACAATCCAATATATAATGGTGGTGGAAGAATTAGAGATGAGTTTGGAAAAAACTGTATAGCATCCTAATTGAATGCCATGTGCAGGTGGGGGGAGGGGTGTGTGAATGCTTTGTTGATATCATGAATGGATTTGTAACTGGCTGGCAAACAATACTCAATGAATAGTCCTTAATGGTACTACATCTACATGGAGGGAAGTAAGCAGTGGGATACCACAAGGTTCTGTATTAGGCCCAGGACTCTTCAATATCTTCATAAATGACTTAGATGAGGGAATAGAAGGAGAACTTATCAAATCTGCTGATTATATTAAGTTGGCAGGAATAGCTAACATCTTAGATGACAGGCTCAAGTAGATCCATCTGGATCTTGAAAGACTTGAACACTGGGCCCTATCTAACAAAATGAAATTCAATGTAGAGAAAAGTAACACTTTTCTCTTACACTTAGGCAAGAAAAACCAAAATTACATATATAGACTGGGTGAAACCAGGTTTAACAGCAGTAACTGTGAGAGGGATCTTGGAGTCTTAGAGGACAACCAGTTAAAAATCAGCCAGAAGTGTTCAGCAGCAGCCAAAAAAGCTAATGCAATCCTAAATTGCATTAACAGAGGGGTACTAATATCACTCTATAAAGCCTTAGTAAGACCATACTTAGAATACTGCATCCAATTTTGGTCACTACATTACAAAAAAGATGTTGAGACTCTAGAAAAAGTGCAAAGAAGAGCAACCAGGATGATTAGGGGACTAGAAACTAAAACGTATGGAGAACCATTACAGGAATTTGGCATGGTTAGTCTAGGACCAGGGGAGACATGATAGCAATATTCCAATATTTGAGGGGCTGCCCCAGAGAGGAGTGGGTCAAGCTATTTTCCAAGGTACCCGAAGGCCAGACAAGGAATAATGGATGGAAACTGATCAAGGAGAGATTCAACCTAGAAATAAGGAGAAATTTTCTGACAGTGAGAGCAATCAACCAATAGAACAGCTTGCCTTTGGAAGTTGTGGGAGCTTCATCACTTGAGACTTTCAATAAAAGATTGGACTGCCATTTGTCAGAAATGGTGTAGGGTCTCCTGTTTGGGTGAGGGTTGGACTAGATGACCTACAAGGGTTCCTTCCAACTCTGTTAATCTGTTAAGTATAGATCTAAGGGGAAAGGGAGTGTAAAAAGCTGTGCATGAGAAAAACGTATAAAAGAATGCTACAAAAAATAAAGATGAAAGATACTCATGAATGAAGGCAAATATATATGTCTCAGGATAATGATGCAAAATCAAATTTGGGTTGGTCACTGGGACCAGAGATTTACTGTTCTCAGCTTTTGGACTTAGGCTAGAGCCCATCTTCAAGGAAATGACAGCCAATTGCCAGGCATCAACACACCAAACAACCAATACAAAGGCACCACATAAACACAACCCACAGAAAAGCCCAATCATGTATTCCAGTAGAGAAATTCCCTGAAGATGGGCTCCAGCATGAGTCTGAAAGCTCAGAAGAATAAATCACTGGTCCCAGTGACTGACCCAAATTTGATTTCACATGAAAGATACTCTAAAATATACACATGAGATCCTGTTGGAGCAGTGGTGAATATATGGTTAACCCATATTCTGGTCCTCTTGGGCATAGAAGCCAGTTGGGTGAATCTGTCTAGGCCATATGCTGGGAAGTAAAAAAAAATGCCTGCCAACCCATCCAGGACTAATGTGGTAGATTATATTCCATAACCTTTGATAAAGAGGACTTCATCCTGCAGTCGATTGAATCAGGCTGCTTTAAATACAACTTGAGTTTATCCAATGTTTATATAAACTTTCCCTTTCTCTGTCTCTATTTCTATCATCTCTTTACTGGGACTTACATGCTATCCCAATCCAGCAAATGTCAGAGTAGTTTTTGTTTGTTTCTTATAGAATGAGGGTGAAAATAATAACCTAGCAGAACTGCAATAACATTTGCAAATGCAGTGTGGTTTTATGTGGGACAAGGGTATTCAAATAAGTATTTTGCTCTTAAGTTTGACACTGAATAATGAATGAATATTAGAAATGTTATTGTACATTTGTTAATTTAAAGGAACAATACGATAGAGTGAAAGAGCTTCAATCATATAATGTTTTCTGTGAAAACGGATTGGGAAAAAAAGTTTGCTGAAGATCTGAAAGACCAGGTTGGGGACAAAGCCTGAAGAAAACCTATCCATGTGGTTGCTGAGAGTCAACATTGATTTGATGGCACATAACCAATCAATCAGAATGTTATGGTAACATTAGGAGTTGTGATAATTAGATATCTGAATGTATATGCAGTTTTGCTTGCAGATAATGTTGAGAACCTGAATGATCTCCAGATAACATTAAACTATATGATACAATTTGAAAATTAATTTATCCAAGTCGTGCTTGACAAGGAAAATGAAAAATGAAGTAATATATAAATGATGAAAAATTAGGGAAAACAGATGCACAGATACAGAAATTTTAAAATATGCAAATAGTGTTAGAAAAGTAGTGAGTAAACAGTTGGTTCGAGAACGTTTACCAAAACTTGTAAAAACTCTGTGTAAAATTCTGCTTCTGCCCACTGTATAATGTGGAAGTGAAAGCTGGCTATGTCAGGAGAAACATACAAGTTGATGCAATGGTAATGGGTGCTTAAGTATTATATATGATATATGGATGCTGGATAAATGAGGATTGAATACAAAATGAAGGAGAGGTATGACTGAAGTATTTTGTGGTGGTCTGCTTATATATGAAGTCAAGTTGCTAAATTACAAATTCCTTTTAAGATAGCATTCACCAACCTGATTCTCTTGAAATATATTATACTACAGTTCTCATTTGTCTTCATCATAGTGCCAATGTTATAAAACAGTCACCAGCAAGAAATTAGCCTAGCCTCTTCTGTGATGGCCTCCCAGAAGCTTTTAAAGACTAAACTATTTTGTGGAGGGCCTTTTGGGAATTACTGCTCACCATTTTTTACTTGGATGCTATTTATTTGTCATTATTTGTCATATTATTGAATTGTTCTTATGAGGTATTGTGTAACTCTAATTTACTGTGTATAATATTATTGCATTTTGTAAGTCTGTATGAGTCCAGATGATCTGGCAGCAGAGAAATTTGGAAAATAAATACTGGTACATATAGCACAATATATCTGAGAAGTACCAAGTTCAAATATAGGTATATATAAATAATGCTCTGCCTTAAATATTGGCAAAAAAAAATCAGAAAATAAAATACAAGCTAAATAGTCAAGACCTTGTTGGTGATCCAAACTCTGTCAAGGATCTTGGAGTACTCATCTCTAATGATCTAAATGCTAGAGCCCACTGTAACTACATAGCCAAAAAGGCATTAAGAGTTGTTAATCTAATCCTACGTAGCTTCTTCTCTGGTAATATCACACTACTAACTAGAGCATACAAAACATTTGCTAGACCTATACTTGAATACAGCTCATCAGTCTGGAACCCATATCATGTATCTGATATTAACACAGTTGAGAAAGTCCAGAAATATTTTACAAGAAGAGTTCTCCACTCCTCTACTCATTGCAGAATACCTTATGTCACCAGACTTGAAACTCTAGACCTAGAAAATCTAGAACTATGCTGCCTCTGGTCTGATCTAAATATAGTATATAAAATCATACATTGCAATGTCCTACCTGCAAATGAATACTTCAGCTTCAACCACAACAATACAAGAGCACACAATAGATACAAACTCAAGGTTAACCGTGCCAAACTTGAGTGCAGAAAATACAACTTCAGCAACGGAGTATTTGGAATGCTCTACCTGACTCTGTGGTTTCTTCCCCAAACCCCAAAAACTTTAACCTTAGACTGTCTACTATTGACCTCAACCCCTTCCTAAGAGGCCTGTAGGGGATGTGTATAAGGCACCAATTGTGCCTACTGTCCCGATCCTATTGTTTCCTTTTATTTTTCTTATAAGTATCTATCTCATGTATTCAAAACTATGTTTATTCTTATACCTGTATCTTGTAAGCGATTGACAAATCAAATCAAATCAAATCAAATCAAATCAAATAAATAAATAAATACATACATACATACATACATACATACATACATACAGTATCATGGGGTAAAACAATAAGTAAAATATTCTACATTTTAAAAAATTCTCATTTTTAATTGCCAGTTAGTATATTCAACTGACATCATTTCTCAGGAGATCACATTTTGCAGAAGCTATGAAAGTGTGTGTGTTTGTGTGTGTGTGTGTGTGTGTGAGAGAGAGAGAGAGAGAGAGAGAAAGAGGGAGGGAGGGAGGGAGAGAGAGAGAGAGTTTCACTGAACAATGGGTGCTCTAAAGACCATGTGTACAAAAGCTACTAAGAGAGAGGAAGTACCTGGAAAACTTTCAGAACTGTCTCCCATTATTTGGATAGTAAGATAGAAAAACTTCTAAGACTGAAACAAGAAAGGCAATTAGTTTATTCTATGAAAACAAAGAGACATCTGGGCCAAGGCTGCTAACATGTACTCAGGGGGCAGGTATTGTATTTGAGAGATATCATCCTGCTATGAATCCGCCCCCAAATGCTCTAGTCAATCTCAAGTACCACTGTTCTTACCAACACCTCTTTCAAGCAGCCAGATGTTATAATGACTTATTTCCCGCCCTCCTCAGAAACAGGTTTGTGTTTAACTCCCAGAACAGCCAGCAAGAGCTAAGTGGATCTTGCCTAGGAATGAAAGGTAACATTCAAATTAAAGGTCTCAGGGGACAAATTTGACTGTCACTCACAGCTGAGAAAAAAAAAAACGTGTCTAGCCTCATCCATTCGTGATGTTTGCTACAGCAGGTCCAGACTTTTGAGTCACTAAACCAAATAGATATCAAAATTTAAAATGTGAAGGCAGATAGGTTGGTCAAACAGTTTCATGATAAGTTCCCCCAGAAACCTAAAGAGCCTCCAGGAGGAGGAAGGGGGGAAGGTTTAGACCGAGCCTTGACTAACCTCTCCCTGTATATATTTTTTCCTCGCAGAAAGTCCTTTTCAATTAAGGGGAGGCTGCCTATCAACCCTGAAGCTGACCTGACTGTAGCCATCTTGAAGCTTCAGTGTTGCCACAGTAGAGCTGAGGGATAGGAAGGGAGGATTAGATAGCTGGGATTTTGTAGCCAAAATAAAATACTTTCTCTTGGGAACCAAGGACATTCTCACATCTGGTCAGAGGGATGAGAATTGATGTCACCAGGCAACCAGACAGAGACTTGATTGGATCATGTGACTGATTAGGGAGGGAGAAAAACTTTTACTTTAGGTAGAAACTACGGAAAACTTCAGAGTTGGTTTTCGTGTCAATATGACATATCAAATAAAACTATTCTTTAAGGAATCTACCTGCCTCGGAGTTTTGTTTGCTCTGGGTATGTTACCTGGAACCCTGACATTGTATAGCCTTGATGAAAAGTCTAACATAACCTGGGAACATGGTGGAGGGAACATGACCGTGATTGATGCCAAGCCCTTTGAGGCTGACAAATTCAGGAAATAAGAACTACTTGAATTTATGGATTTATGGATTTTTCTTTACTGCTAGTAGGTAACTTAGGGTCAAAAGCCTGCCAAGGCAATTATCTAGATCATGAGTGTCAAACCTGATCACAACTCGTGAAGTATCATGACGTATCGTGATTTTTTTGCTTTTGCAGAGCCGGGGGGTGGGGCATGTGTGTGACACATCCATCCTGCTGGCCACCAGTTTGACACCCCTGCTCTAGCTCAACTTCTGCCTAGTGTAATTAAGAGAGTTACTCTGAATTTCTATGTCACACATCCTCCCTCTGAACTATTTGTGTGTGTGTGTGTGTGCATTGTATAATGGTCCTCCATGTTCCATGTCATCTGATACACTTCATGTCAGTGTCAGTCTGATACTATGGAGATGAGCCATGGAAGATGACTGGTTGCCTTAAACCAGTTGCTCATCCCACCTCAATGGGTGGTTATAAAGAAAGTTGGGAACAGGGATTGGTATTTATACTGCCTTGAGAACTTGGTGGAAAGGCAGGACAGCAATCTAATAATAGACAAAGATTTTTTAAAAATGAGTTTGTCCAAGGCTGTGGATCTTCTCCATACTCTTCTAAGTGGCTCAGAATGAAGCAGAACACAAAAAAATGGTTGTGTGAGTGTGGTACAGTCTTTTATTCCACAGTGGGAAGGTGAGTAACAAGGCAGTTTCACAAGACTATGAGGAAAAAATAAGCATTCATCAAAGCCATTGGAAAAACAATTGATAAAATTATTTTATGAGGAAACATCAAATTAAGAATCTATGAATTTATAGTAGTTTCCATAATGTTACTACCATCTTAGTAAAACAGACAAGAAACTCGTTTTCATATCAAACTTTCAAACATTATATCTAGGCACCAAGCTATTGTTCTCTTCATTTTTCTTAAAGCAGCCTTCCCCAGCCTTGTGAACTCCAGCTGTGTTGGGAAGACAGTTCACTGAATACTTAGGCATATCTGATTTCTGTCTGTTATCTGTCTAACCTGCAGACATCAAAACACTTTGGGGATATATATTATACCTAAAATAATACCTGTTGTATATTAAACAAAAAGAGAGATGGTGGATTTGTGAGCCCTCAAGCCAGTGCGGGGAGGAGAAAGGACAAAAAACCACAACAAAATAAAAAGACCAATCTTTGTTTCTGCAAGAGAGTTACAAGATGAAGCTACAGCCTGAGATTGCTAAGGTACCCCAGGGAACCAGCTATGACAGAAATTCAATGGCAGCTGCCCACTAAACCCTACGATGCCTGTAAAAGCTCCTAGCTGTATTTATTTTATTGGAGGATGTGAGCTTGGCTGTATTAATATTGAACAGTGGAAGAGAGAATGAGAGAAGACTGGAAGACCACAGAGCTATCCACTCCCTTGTGGCATCCTTTGTCTACAAGGTCTTGAGGGCAGGGAGGCGGTACAAAGGGGAGATAGATGGAAAAGGCCTTTTCCTTTCCAGTTCACCTCTTTTAAGGAAAGCAACTATTACTTGGAGAAACAACGGTATTTTTTCTATTTCTGAGTTATGTGAGTGCGAATACCACAATACACGTGCAATGCATAAATAAAAGAGTAGAAGCAAAACAAGTGTAATATTAAGTGAGAAGATGAAGACAATGAGTCCAGCACCATCTATTTTATATCCAAGGAACTGTAACATCATCCTGGCTTTTACCATGTCAAAATAAAAAAGAATGAGAAGATGATTTCTGAAAGAACACTCTCATATTTTGAAATGGTTTGCAGATAGTTTTGAAGTCACTCAGGCTGCTTAAACATATTTGCCAGTTTCTACAAAAACAAGAGTAGAGTGCAGGAAGAAAAACTGCTCCTTCAAACCAGAAATTCAGACATTTGCATATGCCAGCAACATGTTGTGATATTCATTGTCATTTTATGCTCTGCAGTGCATTTGGAAAATTATATAATCTAAATGTATAATGTATGATCTACATACCTGTTCAGATTGTATCCAATTCCCATTGACATAGTGTCCAATTCCCATTGACTTTAGTTTCAAGACTGGTTCCCTAGATATTTCCAGTGGGAGTCCTTTTGCCTTTTGAAAAAGCACTTTGGGGGCTGGGGCCTATACATATTGGATTTTATATGAAGACCCTTTTTAAACACGCTGGCCCTGCTTATAATGGAAATGACACTCTTCTTCCATTCAATGGGATGGGCTGGCCGAAAGACAGTAGCCAAAAGGGACAATCATGACATTTTCTATTATTTAAGAGAGGTCCTTTACTTATTTATTATACTTCTTCAAACAGTATACACAACTTCTCTTTCTGTCACCTGTGTCAGGAAATGTGGCAGAATCTTGCTTGAGATAACTTTCTAAGCAAAAAGATACCATGTGATGTTGAAAATATACTTTCATCCTCCCTACTCTAATAATTGCCTTTCTTTTAGATTTCTGAGGTTTCCTTTTGTGTTTACAATGACATAGGAATAGTTTATTGCATTTCAACAGGCTTGTTGTCATGGTGACCAGCAGTTTCTGTGCACTGTAAAAATAACCTCCTTCCTTAATAGATTTCACTTGAGTGAAAATAACCCTTAAAATAGGGTGCAATTTACATACTAACTCTTTCAAGAAGATTGAGAGAAGGAGGTTGAATTTCAGCTCAATATGGTATCATGTGGCAAGTAACTAACTTGGGAATGTCTGACAAACTATACTAGTTTTAGTTCAGCACACAGACCATCTAGATTCTAATATTTGTAGACTTTCTCCCCAAACCTTTCATGACAGGGCTGACAGATTTTCGGATGGACTTTCAAAACAACAGAAAACAGTGTTTTCCACAAAACATAAATTTCTGAACACTGTGTGTTGTGTACAGACTCATTCACATGGTTACCCTTTCCATAACCAAAATCTTCTGATTGCAAAGCAGATTTGAGGAACTAATGCTGATTATTTAAGATACCAGGTCACTACTGGAATTGTTGTATCTGCATCTTTATGAATCTGTAGTGCTTACAGAGAATGAATGCAAGTCACTGCTCAACTTACTGTCCAATAGAGGAATGCAGGGATGTCCTAGCCAATCAGTGTTCTTTTGCTGTCCAGTAACAAGTACTGTCCACTCAGCGGGTGGTCCTCAATGGAACCATATCTGTGTAGAGGGCGTATACAGTTGGGGTATCTTGAGGTTCTGTCTTGGGCCCAGTGCTCTTCAACATCTTTATAAATGATCTAGATGAGAGTATTGAAGGGGCACTCATTAAATATGAGGATGACACCGAGCTGGGAGGAATTGCTAACACTTTGGAAGATAGACTCAAAATTCAAAAGGATTTTCCAAGACTTGAACATTGGACCATATCCAACAAGAAGCAGTTCAGTGGTGAGATAAGTAACGTCTTGTACCTAGGCAGGAAAAACCAAATGCACAGATAAAGAATAGGTGGTACCTTGCTCAACAGTAGTGCCTGTGAGAGGAATCTAGATGTCCAAGTAGATAATCATTTACTGTAAGTATGAACCAGTAGTGTGCTGCAGATACAGAAAAAGCCAATGCAGTCTCAGGTGCATCAACTGAGGGATGGCATCAATCAATCAATCAATCAGAATAGAACTGGAAGGGACCTTCAAGGTCTTCCAGTCCAACCCCCTGCTCAAGCAGGAGACCTATACCATTTCAGATAGGTGGCTGTCCAGTCTTTTCTTAAAAACCTCTAGTGATGAAGCACCTACAACTTCTGAAGGCAAGCTGTTAGGAAGTTTCTCTTTAATTCCAGATTGCTTTTCTCCTTAGTTTCCATCCATTGTTTCTTGCCTCCTTGTACTTTAGAAAAGAAGTTGACCCCCTCTTCTTTGGGCAGCCCTCAAATAATGGCATATTGCTATCATGTCATCCCTAGTTCTTCTTTTCTCTAGACTAGTCATACCCAATTCCTGCAACATTCTTCATATGTTTTTATCTCCAGGCTCTTAATCATCTTAATTGCTCTTCTTTGCATTTTTTCCAAAGTTTCAACATCTTTTTTTGTAACGTGGTAGCCCAAACTGGATACAGTATTCCAGTTATGATCTTACTAAGGCTTTATAAAGTCATACTAATACTTCACATGAATTTAATTCTATGCCTCTGTTTATACAACCAAGCATTTTATTAGCTTTTTTGTCTGCTGCCAATACTGCTGGCTATAGAGTATAGCAGAGTAGAATAGAGATGGAAGAGATCTTGGAGGTCTTCTAGTCCATTCCCTTGCTCAAGCAGGAGAACCTATACTATTTCAAATAAGTGGATGTCTAATTTCTTGTTAAAAACCTCCAGTGATGGAGCGCCCACAATTTCAGAAGGCAAGTTATTCCACTAGTTAATTGTCCTCACTGTTAAGAAGTTTCTCCTTAATTCCAGGTTGTTTCACTCTTTGCTTTGTTTCCAACCATTGCTTCTTGTCCTGCCCTTTGGTGCTTTGGAGAATAATTTGACTCCTTCTTCTTTGTGGCATCCCCTCAAATACTGGAATATTGCTGTGATGTCACTCCTAATTCTTCTTTTCTTTAGACTAGACAAACCCAAATCCTGCAGCCATTCTTCATATGTTTTAGTCTCCAGGCCTTTG
The DNA here is from genome assembly GCF_049901715.1 of Pseudonaja textilis. Classification (NCBI taxonomy): domain Eukaryota; kingdom Metazoa; phylum Chordata; class Lepidosauria; order Squamata; family Elapidae; genus Pseudonaja; species Pseudonaja textilis. The sequence continues at coordinate 103,491,257 of NC_141992.1, forward strand.
ATCATCTTAGTTGCTCTTCTCTGAACTTTTTGCCAGTCTCAACATCTTTTTTGTGGTGAACCAATGTTACCAACATTGGTTTCAGTAGTCCAGGTATAGTCTTACTAGGGTTTTATAAAGTGGTACTAGTACTTCATGTGATCTTGAATCTATGCCTCTGTCTATACAACACAGGATTGGTTTTTGGCTGCTGCTGCACACTGCTGACTCATATTCAAGTGATCATCCACTTGACTCCAAGGTCCTTCTCTCAGTTGCTGTTTTTGAGCCAAGTCTTCCCTAATCTGTACTTGTACCTTTGATTTTTCCTGCCTAAGTGTAAAACTGCTTTTCTCCACATTAAAATTCATTTTGTTGGATACAACCCATTGTTCAAGTTTGTCATGATCTTTTTGGATCCTGAGCTTGTCTTCTGGAGTGTTGGCTATTCCTGCCAGTTTAGTATCATCTGCAAATTTCATGAGTTCCCTTCTATTCCCTCATTTATGAAGATATTGAAGAGTACTGTGTCTAAGATGGTGAATGTGGTACCCCACTACTCTCTGTGTGGATGTGGTACCGTTAAGGACTACTCGTTGACTACTCGTCAGCCAGCTACTAATCCATCTGATGGTGATGTCTATTCCACACTTTTCTAGCTTATCAAGAAGTACGTTGTGGTCTACTTTGTTGAATGCCTTACTGAAATCAAAGTATACTATGTCCACAGCATTTTGTTGGTCTACTAATTTAGTCACTTTATCAAAAAATGAAATAAGATTGGCATGGCATGATCTGTGTTTAACAAACCCATGCTGGCTACTAGAACTCCAAGTGCCCTCTCACAGTTACTCTTTTTGAGTGAGGTTTCATCTAATCTATACTTGTACCTTTGGTTTTTCCTGTCTTGGTGTAAAACCTTGCTTTTTTTCCACATTAAATTTCATGTTGTTGAATAGGGCCCATTGTTCAAGTCTGTCAAGAACTTTTTGGATTCTGAGTTTGTCAAGATCATAAGAAGTGATTGAATTACTTTGTACTACATTAGTATGGCTGCACTTGAAATACTGTTTTCAATATTGGTCAACACAATACAAAAATATGTTGAGACCCTACAAAGTATGAAAAGAAGAGCTGATAAAGGATCTAGAGCAGTGGTTCCCAAAGTGGGTAGTACCTCCCACTGCGGGGTGGTGAGATGCCTTAGGGAAGCGCTAAGAGGCAGGGGGCGCTAAGAGGTGGAAGGGGGGCGCTGGAGGTGGGCCTCTCACAGGGCACAATTCAGGGGTGAGAAAAAAATCCCACTGCCACGTTCGAGGAGAGGCCCTGCAGGATCACCCCATTGACTTGCACACTCCAGTGCAAGGGGCTCAATGGGGTGAGTCTGCGGGGCCTCACCCTGAACACAGCATTGGGAAAGGAGAGAAAACCAGAGTGGCTTTGCTCTCCTTTTCAAACATCCTGCCACCACATTCGGGGTGAGGCCCCACAGGTCTACCCCATTGAGCCCCTTGCACTGGAGGCACCTGCCCAAGCAAGTCTGAATGGAGTGATGCACGAAGTCAATGGGGTGAGCCTGAGAGAGGGAAAGAGAGAGGAAAGAGAGAAGGAAGAAGAGAAAGAGAAAAGGGAAAGAAAGAAAAAGGGACAAAGAAAGAGGGGGGAATGGAAGGAAGGGACAGAAAGAAAAAAAATAGAGAAGGAGGGGGGGAGGGAGGAGAAAGATAATGAGATATCTATTCTAGTCTAATCACCTGCTCCAGCAGGGTTAGAAGGGTGTGTGTGTGTGTGTGTTCTCCTTGTAATTTACCAATACATTTTGGTTTTGCCTTCTTCAGAATTGGCACTGTAACATATTGGGGAAAAGTAATTTTTTAGGGTGGAGGTCTGGTCCAATGGATCCTGTTTAAAGCCTCAACAAAATGTGAGAGCTTCCTGATAGTCTTGACCATGTTTCATCCACAAAACCTTTAATTAATAGAAGCCAAAGATGTTTCAATCTGCTGGCAAAGATGCTGGCAAAGATGTTTCAATGTGGAAAAGGGCTTCTAAACTAGGCCTCATTACAATTTGATGCATCAGGTCTCTCTCTCCCTATCTCCCCCTCCCCCCTCCATCCCTTTCTCCCCCCTCTTTCTTTGTCCCTTTTTCTTTCTTTCCCTTTTCTCTTTCTTTTCTTCCTTCTCTCTTTCTCTCTTTCTTTTCCTCTCTCTTTCTCTCCCCCTCCCAGGCTCACCCCATTGATTTGGTGCACCGCTCCGCTCGGACTTGCTTGGGCAGGTCCCTCCAGTGCAGTGGGCTCAATGGGGTGGACCTGCGGGGCTGGCACCTAGAACGCAGCAGTGCTGGCATGTTTGAAAAGTAGAGCAAAGCCAGAGGTCGGTAATTTTTTGCTACAAAGAATCACAAAAGCTTCTGGGCAGTGCACAAGAAGGGACACATATGTCAATGCAATTCAGCAACATCATATAAAGAAATACAAATAAAACAAATCAACAAGAATCAGAAAACCATCTCTGATTAGATTTTATTCACTGCTAGAATCTAATCAGAGATGCTTTGCCGATTCTAGTCCAATGACCTGCTCCAGCAGGGTTGGAAGGGAGTGTGTGTGTGTATGTCTGTGCATGGCTGTCAAAACTCCAAAAACAGGTCAAGTAGTTCTGGGGAGGCCAGTCATAAATTAGAACACTTGCTAAGCAACCAGCCATTAAGTGAGGACCACTTGTATTTGGTTTGCCAGTCACCAAACCACGCCCACCCAGTTACGTGACCAGCAAGCCATGCCACCAGTCATGTGACCAGCAAGCCACGCCCACCAGTCATGTTACCAGCAAACCACACCCTCAAATTAGGCCATGCCCATAGAAATTTGAATCCCGCCCCTGGGTGCGGGGCATTGAGGATGAGTTTGTAGTACTAAGGAGGAGCGGTGGACTGAACAAGTTTGGGAACCACTGATCTAGATATCAAATCATATGATGTATTGCTAAGGCCTTGGCCTAATGAAGAGAAGAGTTACAGAGACTTGATAGTGGTCTTCCAATATTTGAAGGGCTATCATAGGGAAGAGGGTATTGATTTACTCTCCATAGAACCTGAGGCATGACAAAAAGCAATGTGTGGAAGCTCATTAGAAGGAGAGCCAACATGGAAGTAAAATAAGGAGAAATTTCCTGACAGTGAGGATATTAATCGGTGGAACAGGTTGCCTTCTGGAGTTGTGTGTAAAACTGATGCAAATCTTAAGATTTAGATTAATATATATATATATATATATATACACACACATATAGAGAGAGAGAGAGAGAGAGAGAGAGACATAGAGAGAGAGAGAGAGAGAGAGAGAGATTTCTTTTTTTTAATCTTTTTTTTAATTTTTTTAAATAAATTTTTATTGGTTTTTAAAAACAAACATAAACAAACAAAACATAAAAACATCAAGCCATCTTCCATATGTGTACATACAGTGTGCTGGTTGGTTTACAAATTGTTTTGTGCTTCCATTTCGTAGTCTTCAATTACAATTACATTGCATATAATCTTGTATTTTCAATCAAAAATTATATACCTTAGTATCATTATTAATCAATCGTTTGACTATACTTTTAATCATTCATGTTTTACAAGATAATCATAATTTACTTAGTTTGTTTTATAACAGTTCATATTATCATCCCAAATCTATCCTAAAATCATTTTGTAGATATAATAAGAAAGAAGTACATCTTTATATATTTATTATTTTCTAAAAGTCTACATATTTCATTACTATATTTTATTGTCTAACCATTGATAGAATAGATCCCAAATTTTATAAAATTGTTTATCCTCTTGTTCTCTAATTTCAAATGTCAATCTACTCATTTCAGCACATTCCAATATTTTCTTAATGATTTCCTCCTGTGATGGTGTTTTCTCATTTTTCCAATTTTTTGCAAATACAATCCTAGCCGCTGTTAATACATTTACAATCACATATTTCAAGTCTTTACTATATATTTCAGGTAAAATTCCCAATAAAAATATCTCTGGTTTCAAGTCTATATGTTTTTTTGTCACTTTTTCCAACCACATGTGTATTTTAGTCCAGTATTTTTTAGCATCCGCACAAGTCCACCACATATGGTAATATGAGCCGGGTGTCTGATGACATTTCCAACATTTTTTGGATTTATTCTTGAACATTCTTGCTATTCTTGTCGGGGGGAAATGCCACCTGTAAAACATCTTATACAAATTTTCTTTATATGCTGTTGACATTGTCATTTTATAATTTTGAGACCACAATTTTTGCCATTTCTCTAAATCGATCCCATATCCAAAATTCTTCCCCCAAGCAAACATAGTTTCTTTAACTTGTTCTTCTTCTAATTTAATTTCTAATAAATATCCATACAATTTTTTAATCACCTTTTCATCAGTACCTGTCAAAATCTTATCTAAATCAATAGAAATATCATAGAAACCTTGCATTTTAGAATCTTTATCATACCTTGAATGTATTTGCGCATATTAAAACCAATTCATCTTTATACCTTGTTCCTCTAGTTTTTGTATAGATTTGAGTTCAACCTTTTCATTCAATATTTCACCATATCTAATTTTTTGTTCCTTTTTGTATATTATAGGATAAGAAAATGCTTCAATAGTCAATAGCCAGACTGGAATTTTCAAATAACATTGTCTTTTAATCTTCTCCCAGTTTAACCACAGAGACTCTCGTATATAATGTCTTCTAAAATACCCCTGTGTTTTAGTTCCTTTATACCATAAAAAAGCATGCCACCCCAACAACAAATCATGTCCTTCTAATGTCAACAATCTAGTGTTATCCATTCCTTAACCCACATCAGATTTGTAGCTTGATAGTACAACTCCCAATTAGGTAAACCAAATCCTCCTCTAATTCTAGCATCTTGCAAAAGTTTTAACTTTATTCTCGCTTTCTTACCTTGCCATATATATTTCAACACAATTTTATTTAAATCTTCAAAGTAATCTTTTCCAAGCCTAATTGGAATTGTTTGAAACAAATATAAAATTCTGGGTAATATATTCATCTTGATTGTTGAAATTCTCCCTATTAGTGACAGTTGTAAATTTTCCCATTTTGCCAGATCTAGCGCTATCTGCTGTTTAAGTTTGATATAATGATTCTCTTTTAGTGTACTACATCTTACTACAGCTGTCAAATATATCCCCAAATACTTGATCTTATTCGTGACCTGAATTTTCAATAGGTCTGCCAGTTCTTCCTTTTGTCTTAATAGCATATTCTTTGTCAAGATCTTTGTCTTATCTTTATTTATTTTCAAACCAGCCACCTTTCCATATGTCTCTATCTTTTCGTTCAATTTTGGTGCTGTTTCTAGAGGGTCTTCTAAGATGAAAACCAGATCATCTGCAAATGCTTGCAGCTTAAATTCTTCCTTTTTGATTTTCATTCCTTTTATATTCTTTTCATCTCTAATATTTCTGTTTAGCACTTCCAAAGTTGACACAAACAACAAAGGTGATAGTGGGCACCCTTGTCTTGTTCCTTTTCTTATATTGATAGAGTCTGTCAGTTCTCCCTCTATCATTACCTTTGCCGTTTCCTTATAGTATATAGCTTCTATTGCTTGAATAAATTTTCTAGCAAAACCCATCTGTTCCAACAGTAATAACATGAATCGCCAATTCACATTATCAAATGCCTTCTGTGCATCTAGAAATATCAAAGCCATTTGTTTTTCAGGATGTGCCTCGTAATATTCCAAGGTGTCCAAGATTACTCTTATATTATCTTTAATTTGTCTCTTTGGCAGAAATCCATTCTGATCAGGATGAATAAAATTATTTAGATATTTTTAAAGTCTTTCTGCCAATATTGAAGCAAAGATTTTATAATCTGCATTTAGTAGAGAAATAGGTCTATAGTTCTTAATTTGTAATGGATCGGCCTTCTCTTTTGGAATAAGTATAATATAGGCTTCTGACCATGATTTAGGTATCTTCTTCTTTAACATAACTTCATCCATAACTTCTAGCAATGGAAGATTCAACAATTCTTGTAATGTTTTATAAAATTCTGCCGGAAGTCCATCTGGGCCTGGTGCCTTTCCATTATTTTGCTTCTTGAGTGCTTCAGTTAATTCCATCATCGTTATATTGCTTTCTAACATTGTTTCAATCTCTTTAGGTATCTGAGGTAAATTAGCATTCTGTCAGTACTGTTTAACTCTTTCCTCATCGATATTCTCTTGCACATATAATTTCCCATAGAAGTCTCGAATGATTTCCTTCTTCTCTTTACTACCATAGCAAACTTGGCCTTGGTCATCTATTAATTTCAATATTTTTCTTGATTCTTTCTCCTTTCTCAATTTGTATGCTAACCATCTACCTGGTTTGTTTGCATCTTCAAAGTAGTTCTGTTTAGCACCTCTAATTTTCTGTGATATATATATATATATATATATATATATATATATATATATATATATATATATATATATATATATATGGATCTTTGGTTGTTCGGGTTTTCTCCCACGTAAGATTCAAAGTATCTAGGCAACGCGTTTCGATGAAGTCTCATTCATCATCATCAGGCCTCTGTCTTCGGCTCTTGCTTCTTGGAGTGATGTGAGATTGCAGCTGCTTCTTCCTGATCAGCTGCTTCTTCCTGCAATCTCACATCACTCCAAGAAGCAAGAGCCAAGACAGAGGCCTGATGATGATGAATGAGACTTCATCAAACGCTGCCAGATACTTTGAATCTCACGGGAGAAAACCCGAACAACCAAAGATCCACATACAAATACCATAAGAACCTCAGAAAAAAAATATATATATATATATATTTATATATTAAGTTTTCGTGGGTATCTATATGTATGGTATTCAGCTTTGCTCAGGTATTTTCCCACATCATTATAGTTGTGCTTTTAAAGTTGTAGCAATGTTTCAGCAGAATCTCATCTGCCATCATCAGGCTTCTGTATTGTGTTCATCTGTGAGTCAGACTTTCACAGCCGTTTCTGTTTTAAATTTGATGCTAGCCTACTGCTGTGCCAGAATGGTTTTTTCTTCATCCTGGTTGGTTGGGAGTCTTGGTCTGTGTTTATTGGTCTTGGAGTTTGCTGTGTTCTGCTTGATTGGTGTTTCTAATATCTTCTGTCTGTTTTGTATCTTCTTTTTTTTTTGTCTTGATTGGCTGGCAACATTGTGTTTTCTGTATTGGAGGTTTTTAGTGTAGCTTGGCTTCGAGTAAACGGATGGCTATCATTTATTAGGAAGTTAGGTTTCGTCTGGGTGCCTGGTTGGGTGTGTTTGAGCTGGAGGTATCGGAGGGATCTGTTTTTGCCCAGGTGTTTGCTTAGCTTGTGGTGTGGAGATATTTTTGTTTGTAAGTGCAGGCTTCCAAATAATTGAGAGTCTGGTGGAGTCATCTCTTCTATTCATGCTTTCAGGTCTTTTTTCAATCTCTATGGCTTCTCTGATAATTCTGTAGCTGGGGTTTTCTATAGTGGATAGGGTTTTGGTGCCATTGAAGTCAATGCTATGGCCTGTTGCTTTCATCTGTTGGACTAGTGAGGAAATGTGTTCCAGCTTTTTTACTGCATTTTTATGTCCATCTAGGTGGGTACTTATTCTTCTATTGGTCTGTCCAATGTATGTGGCAGAGCATGATGCACAGGGAACTTCATATATGCCTTGGCTTTCCAGGTCAATTTTATCTTTGGGGTTTCCTAGATGTACTAAACTACAAAAAAAAAAAAAAAAAAACCCAACAGATGGCATCACATCAAGATTGCCTTCAAAACAGAGAGAAAAATAGCAGTCATCCTAAGAAACCCTCTACGGGGAGGAAATAAAGAGCCAGACCAAAACCTATGAGAAGCTGGAAGTTAAAAGAGCAGGAATACTATGTGATGTCAAATTCCTATGCAGCTGTAGAGACAACAATGCAACACCAACCTGCTTCAAATTAACATTTCATCACAGCACAGCAGCTACTGAACGTATCCTGAAAAGAACTGAAATGGCTCTACTCAGGAACGAGCTCCACAGAAAGAGATTCCAATTGGATCAGTTAAACAGATTTGCTAAAGATTTACTAAAGATTTGCTAACACTACACCTGGAATTGAGCAGCAAAAACCACCCTCTACTTTGGGACAAGATAAAACAACTTACAACTTGGAGAGCTGAAACTGAAACCACTTATAAAAATGACAAACTCTTGAAGAAACTAAAGAAATTAGAACATGACTAGAAAGCCCCCAACAACTCACAACACCTGAAACAATTAGCATATAACGTTTTCAACAGAGAACTCACCAAGCAGAAACAGATGTCCTAACCAAAGGATTCAATTATGCTATAGCACCCCAAAAATTCCCCACAGAATCCATCATATGTGCAGTAGAATCCAGCCTAACTAAATAAATGCAGATGAAGCTGATAGAATAAGACACCAAGTTACTAACATCCTATGCACAAGCAAACCACCCAAAAGCAACTTGCACAAAGGGGAACTAAAAGCCCTGCAAGCCCTAAAGAACGACAGCAGCATAATCATACTTCCAGCAGATAAAGGTAATGCCACAGTAGTAATGGATAGAAAAGACTACGAAACAAAATTGACAGACCTACTCCAAGACTCCACATACAAACCCATAAACATGGACCCAACCACATATCTGGAAAAAATAACCAAGAAGAAAATTATAACCAGCCACATGAGCAAAGAGATCCAACAGATGATCATCCCAAGAGAAAAATCTTCCAGGTGCCCCAAACTATACGGCCTCCCAAAAATACACAAAGAAGGCATACCCCTCAGACCCATAGTCAGCTCCAGAGGAGCACCACTGCAAAACCTAGCTAAACACTTAGGAAAGCAGCTACAGCCCCATGCTGGAGCAGCAGCTTCACATGTACAAAACTCATGCCACTTCTTAGAAATGATCAAAGATCTACACGTGGAACAGAAGATCTGCTTGTAAGCTTCGACGTGGTTTCACTATTCACTCAAGTCCCGATAAAAGAAACTCTTGAAATCATCAAAAATAAATACCAACCAGCTAAACACCTCATGGAACTAGCAGAACACTGCTTAACCAACACATATTTCATATACAAAGGACAAAGATACAAGCAAATGGAAGGAGCCCCCATGAGATCACCACTGTCACCCATCATTGCAAACCTGTTCATGGAAGAATTCAAATCCAGAGCCCTGGCCAATGCCACCCACAAACCCAAACTATGGTTAAGATACATCGATGACACATTTGTGATTTGGCCCCATGGAAAAGAAAACCTAAACGATTTCCTAATACACCTAAACAGCACACACCCCAAAATCAAGTTCACCATGGAAACGGAAACAAACGAACAACCACCATTCCTAGGTGTACTAATCTACAAAAAAACAGATGGCACACTAGGGCACACCATATACCAGAAGAAAACACACACCAACTGCTACCTCAACGCCCAATCCCACCACCGCCCAGCACAGATAAACTCCGTGGCCAAAACACTAATTGCCAGAACCAAATGCCTGGCATACAAGACACACATAAAGACTGAACTATGCACCCTGACTAAAGTACTGACAGCTACTGGCTTCCACAAAAGCAAAATCACTGGCTTGATCCACAAAAACACACTGAGACATAATGGAGATCTAGAAGATGAACAGACCTATGGAACAGCTGTGTTGCCCTACATAAGAAGTACTACAGAAAAAATCAGTAAGATACTACACAGGCATCACATCAAGACTGCCTTCAAAACAGACAGAAAAATAGCAGCCATCCTAAGAAACACCAAAGATAAAATTGACCTGGAAAACCAAGGCATATATGAAGTCCCCTGTGCATCATGCCCTGCCACATACATTGGACAGACCAATAGAAGAATAAGTACCCGCTAGATGAACACAAAAATGCAGTAAAAAAACTGGAACACACTTCCTCACTAGGCCAACACATGAAAGCAACAGGTCATAGCATTGACTTCAATGGTACCAAAACCCTAGCCACTATAGAAAACCCCAGCTACAGAATTATCAGAGAAGCCATAGAGATTGAAAAAAGACCTGAAAGCATGAACAGAAGAGAGGATTCCACCAGACTGTCAATTATTTGGAAGCCTGCACTCATAAACAAAAATATCTCCACACCACAAGCCAGGCAAACACCTGGGCACAAACAGATGCCCCCTGATACCTCCAGCTCAAACACACCCCAACCAGGCACCCAGGTGAAACCTAGCTTCCTAATAAATGATTGCTGTCCATTTACTCGGAGCCAAGCTGCACTAAAAGCCTCCAATACAGGAACACAATGTTGCCAGCCAATCAAGACAAAAAAAGCCACAAAACAGACAGAAGATATTAGAAACACCAATCAAGCAGAACATAGCAAACTCCAAGATCAATAAACACAGACCAAGACTCCCAACCAATCAGGATGAAGAAAAAATCATTCTGGCACAGCAGTAGGCTAGCCCCAAATTTAAAACTGAAACAGCTGTGAAAGTCTGACTCACAGACGAACACAATACAGAAGCCTGATGATGGCAGATGAGATTCTGCCGAAACATTGCTACAACTTTAAAAGCACAACTATAATGATGTGGGAAAATACCTGAAAAAAGCTGAATACCATACATATATATACCCACAAAAACTTAAGAAATATATACGTATATATTTGTTTTCGTAGATTTTCTATGTGTGTGTGTGTGTGTGTGTGTGTGTATATATATATGTGGATCTTTGGTTGTTCGGGTTTTCTCCCGCGTAAGATTCGAAGTATCTAGGCAACGTTTCGATGAAGTCTCATTCATCATCTTCAGGCTTCTGTCTCCGGCTCTGTGCTTTTCAGAGTAATGTGAGATTGCAGCTGCTTCCTCCTTTTAACTGCCAGTGGGGGTGGGACTTGATTGGGTGGGGGCTTGGCTGTGTTCTGATTGGGTGGGGTGTGTTCTCATTGGTAGGGGTTTGGTTGTGTTCTGATTGGTTGGGGGTTAGCCGTGTTCTGATTGGTTGGAGGCGTGTTCTGTTCAGGTGGGGCTTGGCTGTGCTCGGTTAGTCTTAGTTGCTGGGGATTTGAGCTGGTGAGTTGTGATCTTGCTGTTTGGCTTCTAGTTCGTGGTCCTGTTGCATCTTCATAGTGGGTGTCGGTTTGCTTCATGTATGGCTCGGAGGGGTTTGAAGTGGGTAGTGATGCAGCTGTAGTGCAGCTTCTGGTCCATGGTCGTGTCTCATCTTCTGAGTGGGTGAGAGTCTGTTTTCTACATGGAAGTGTGGTGGTGGCATCTTGTGTGGCTCTCATGGGTGTGGGTCTGGTGTCCTTCTTCATGTTAGGTACTCGTCTGTTCATGAGGGCGGGTTTCCAAATGGCTGGAAGGCGGGAGGTGTCATCTCGTTTGTTCATGCTGTGTGGGCGTTTTTCTATCTCTATGGCTTCTCTGATTATTCTGCTGTTGAAGTGTTCGGTTTTGGCGATAGTTCTGGTATTTTTAAAATCAATTTCATGTCCTGTGGCTTTGAGGTGTTGGACCAGGGAAGAGGTCGTTTCTTCTTTTTGATTGAGTTCTTATGTTCTTCAATGCGTGCATTTATTCTTCTGTTAGTTTGTCCAATGTATGTGGTAGGGCAGGCAGTGCAGGGATTTCGTATACTCCTTGGTTTTCTAATTCGATTTTGTCTTTGGGGTTTCTTAGGATGGTGGATATTTTTCTGTTTGTGCAGAATGCTGTTTTGATGTTGTGTTTTTGGAGGATCTTGCTGATTTTGTCTGTAGTGCCTTTTATATATGGGAGGAGGGCTTTGCCGTTTTCTTGTTCTCTGTCTTGGATTTTGGTTGGGGTTTCTTTTTGGATTAGGTGGGTAATCTTCTTTCTTTGGAATCCATTGGCTGTAAGTACGTTGGTGAGAGTGTGTAGTTCGGTTTTTGGTGTTGTTCATCGGCTAAGCATTTTGTTCTGGAGATGAGTGTCTTGGCTCACGGAATTGATCTGTGCTGGGTGGTGGTGTGAGAGTGCATGTAGATAGCGGTTAGTGTGTGTTTCTTCTGGTAGATGGTGTGTCCTAGGGAGCCATTGGATCTTTTGTATACCAAGACATCTAGGAAGGAAGTTGGTTGTTGGCTTCTGTTTCCATGGTGAATTGTATTTTGGGGTGTAGGCTGTTGAGGTGTGTGAGGAAGTTGTTCAGTTTTTCTTTCCCATGTGGCCAGATTATGAAGGTGTCATCTACGTATCTGAGCCAGAGTTTGGGTTTGTGGTCGTATTTTCTAGAGCTTGTGTTTCAAAGTGTTCCATGTAGAGGTTAGCGATGACAGGTGAGAGGGTGATCCCATGGGTGCTCCTTCTATTTGTTTGTATTTTTGTCCATTGTAGGTGAAGTATGTATTGGATAGGCAGTGGTTGGTTAGATCTAGGATGTGCTTGGGGGTTGTATTTGTTTTGGATGGCTGTCAAGGCTTCTTTTATTGGCACTTGGGTGAAGAGGGATATGACATCGAAGCTTACTAGTAGGTCGCTAGGTTGTAAGTTTTGTTTCTCACCCACTCAGAAGATGAGACACGACCATGGACCAGAAGCTGCACTACAGCTGCATCACTACCCACTTCAAACCCCTCTGAGCCATACATGAAGCAAACCAACACCCACTATGAAGATGCAACAGGACCACAAACTAGAAGCCAAACAGCAAGATCACAACTCTCCAGCTCAAATCCCCCAGCAACTAAGACTAACCTGAGCACAGCCAAGCCCCCTCCTGAACAGAACACGCCTCCAACCAATCAGAACACGGCTAACCCCCAACCAATCAGAACACAGCCAAACCCCCTACCAATGAGAACACACCCCCACCCAATCAGAACACAGCCAAGCCCCCACCCAATCAAGTCCCACCCCCACTGGCAGTTAAAAGGAGGAAGCAGCTGCAATCTCACATTACTCTGAAAGCACAGAGCCGGAGACAGAAGCCTGAAGATGATGAATGAGACTTCATCAAACGTTGCCTAGATACTTGAATCTTACGCGGGAGAAAACCCGAACAACCAAAGATCCACATATAAATACCCATGAGAACCTCAGAAAACATATATATATATATATATATATATATATATATATATATATATATATATATATATATATACATACATACATACATACATACATACATACATACACACACAGGTATGTAGGTCTAGGTGTGTTCGGGTCTTTTCCTGTGTAAGAGTATCCTGGCGACGTTTTGGCGAGGTCCCACTCACCATCCTCAGGCTGGTGCTTGCACTGGCACGAAGCCGAAGGCACCAGCCTGAAGATGGCGAGTGGGACCTCACCGAAACGTCACCAAGATACTCTTAATCTTACACGGGAAAAGACCAGAACACACCTAGACCTACACACACACACACACACACACACACACACACACACAGTTTTAAATAATCCAATTTAAATACTTTATGAAGTTGTCTGTATTCTGAGATATTTGTTATCACAGCAGAGAAAATGCACACATTAGAAAGTTTTCCTGACTTTGCTTTTTTATTCACCTTTCTGCAACAGTCATAAATGCAAGGACTGGCTGTAAGTTACTTGTTGTAAGCACTGTTGTAACTTCAAACAAATGCTTTTAAGTTAAGAATTACCTGTACAAAGTATCAGAATTAATAAACAAGTGATAAATTCTGACTAGATAAAGGTAAGAAAGAATCTGAATGGACAAATTGTAATTCTATTTCCATTGGTTTAAGTACTGTATACTTGCACAGATCAAATGCACAAGGACTGAAAGATGTGCTACACTGTACTTATTATTGCTCTTAAAGTTATGCTAAGGGCACTTCCACCTAAAGTCTCTGCAACAATTCAAAATCATCTCTAGACCACAGTGTTCTCACAATTTTGAAGAAGCTAATGCTTAGAAGCTGAGCTAATGCTTCTAAGCTTCATTCCCTGTAGTAGGTCCTTCCAGAGGAATTCCTTAGCAGTGATGACATTAGCAAAAGTTCTTGTCATCTCTTCAGCCAGAACTCAGTAGATTAGGCTAGTTAGAGTTTTAAAGTTATTTTCTTTTTATTTGGCATGGAGTGAGGGAATTAGTAACAGTGGTGTAGTAATAGTGGTTACGTGAAAGTGTCCTTAACTATGAGTTCCAATTATTGGAGCCTTTTTAAAAAAGGCTTTTTGTTTAGAATGTATCACTTCCTGTTCTGACTTCCCTCACTGCTGCATCTGTAACTATGTTGGGAAAAGTAGTTATAAAATTGATGATGTCAATTTCTCAGCTCTTAATGGCTGTTTAGTGTGGGTAGAAAGATACATTGTTTGACTGTTTCACCTGGTTATAAAATACAACCTTTTGCGGGGTGGGGGAGAGAAAGAAATAACCAGACAAATGCAAGTGGTACTGCTGAACAGTAGCAATAATTGCATTTTCTTTTTGTCTGGAAATGGGGGAGATTAGTTTTCCTTTGCTCTATGATCAACAGGATGTTGAGTGGCAAAGAAGTGGTGATGTTTTCCTGCTGGTCAACTGCAGGGAAAACATCCATTGATTCATGATTTCTTCTTAGTGTCCTGAGGTCAACAGAAGTGGAAATAATAGGCATGTACTCACAATGTTTTTCCTACTTGAACATGGCTAAGTTATTGTTTGCTGTTATATCTTTATTTTTCCTCTTCTATCTGTGATTTAAAAAAGGAGTTAGAAACTATTTTAGTAGAATGTTTGATTTGGGGATGAGCAGAAGCTATCTATATTTAAAATGACAGAACAAATTGAAAATCAATGATTTGGCTGTTTAGTCCCTTTTTTTGAATGTTAGGAGTTCATCTCAGGGAGGCAAAGATGCTAGCAGCCACCCAATAGAAACCAAGTATATTTGGGACAGGGATTAACAGGCTCTGGTTATCAGAAAAATATTTATTTAAATACTTATAAAAGGGTGAATTTATAAATCCAAATAAATAAATAAATACATCCTAATTATGACATCATATTTTAGCAGCTGAAGAAACAAGAACTTAAAAAAAAAAACAATTCAGCAACAATATTCTCCCTATCTAATTAATACAAAAATTACTATCCTTTTTCTCTTAAAACACTGGCTTGAAGCTCTATTAACTACCAATCACGAAATGTAGCCCCCTTTTGAAGACATGTACCAACATTTTGTTTGGCTTGTTCTTCAAAGCCAAGGTTTGAAGGAGAGAACAACAATGAAACACAATTTGAACACAGTGAGTAACACATGAAAAAAAATGCAATGGGCAGAAGTTACATAAATTGTTTGCTTCCCTCCCTTCCCTTTTTGTTGTGGTTGACCATTTTTAAAGAGCTGCCACTGATCAGACTTTTAAGAATTCAGCCCCATCCTGGTTGTGATGAGAATCATGTGTGAAGCGAGGCAGCTCTGTGATACTCTGTTCCTTACCTATTTCTTTATGCACAATTACTGCATGATGTTTTCTTTAAAGCTCTTGCCTTGTAATGGATTTGAAGCACAGACTGGCATTTTCTCAGAGTGATAAACAAGCATTGACAAAGAGAGAGTTTCAGTTAACATTTAGATTAACCAGGAGGAGCCACAAATTACTGGAAAATATATATTCACCTGTCAGACATAGCTGTTTACTTAAATGTTATTGCTACCTCATAGTTCCCAGCAGAGCTTCCCACCTCCATATTTAAACACTGCATAACTCCAAGTGATACCCCCACACATATAGCACAATTAAACCATTCATTTTGAACAAACAATCATAGAAATGTTAGTATGGATGCCAGCAGTTCACCAGAAACGCCATAATACAACATCATAGTTCTCACACAGTGAGCCTTATCTTCCATGAATAGACTTTTCTCAACAGTCAGTTCTGACTTATGGAAGTGGGTGGGTTGGTGGGCAGGTGAGTGGATGAAAACTAGAATTTCAGCATGTCAAGAATAGCATGGACATCTGATTCAGGATTCCAGTGAAAGCATATGTAACACGAATACTCAACTCCAAATACTGTAATTCCTTGCACCAATATGCTTGTGCCTTGGAGCACTAGGATTCTGGCTGCACAAGGATTGAGAAGAGGCAAGCGCCAAGTGAATTTTGACCATCAGAGTCAGAAGCTTCTCCAGCCTGTTCTAGACCTGCTAAGAGGAAAGACATATCCATATGTATATTTTGTGGAAGCATATTTTGTATTTAAAGGAAAACAAAACTGTATTTGATAAGATTTGCTTTTAAGTCTTAGTTCTTAGTTTTGTCATTCAAAATCCAAGCATTAATATCCCTTCTTCCTTTAAACTAAAGCAGTATAAATGTATAGTCCTTTTGTCCTACGGCTGCTCTGCTCTAATAATCTGATTTGAAACTGCCATCCTCTCTGTTAAAACTACCACCTTTCTCTGACCTTTATTAGCAAAGTTTCCAACTATTCACTAGTTTGTTTGTAAATGATTGTACTGTATTGTTTGACCTTCTTTTTTTGTACAAATCAGTTGAGAAAGTCCAGAAATATTTCACAAGAAGAGTTCTCCACTCTTCTACTCGTTGCAGAATACCTTATGCCACCAGACTCGAAATTCTAGACCTAGAAAACCTAGAACTACACCGCCTTCGGTCCAATCTAAGTATAGTATATAAAATCATACATTGCAATGTCTTACCTGTCAATGAATACTTCAGCTTCAACCACAACAACACAAGAGCACACAATAGATACAAACTTAAGGTTAACTGCACCAAACTTGATTGCAGGAAATACGATTTCAGCAACAGAGTGGTCAATGTCTGGAATAACTCTACCTGACTCTGGTTTCTTCCCCAAACCCCAAAAACCTTAGACTGTCTACTATTGACCTCACCCCTTTCCTAAGAGGTCTGTAGGGATCATGCATAAGTGTACCAATGTGCCTACCGTCCCTGTCCTATTGTTTCTTTTATTTTTTATTTTTCTTATATGTATCCATGTATTCATAATTATGTTTTTACTTATACCTGTTATCTTGTAAGCAATTGACAAAAACAAATAAATAAATAAAAATAGAAGAATGATTTTTTTTCTCCAAAGTTAGGTTCATTACATATATTATGCTCAGAATGAAAAATTGCAGAGTTGAAAATTTGCTACATTTTTATTTTTAGCTCCCAAATTGATTATTGAAACAATACAACTGTATATCCTTGCAACTTCAGTATTTTAGAAATTATGAGAAAGTTAAAAGATATGAACATGTTCATTTTAAAAGGTGGGAAAAATCCATCAATACATTTAAAATTGTTTAATTGGATCGTGACTATAAATTGAAGGTCAATACACTAAGCAGTATACAATATAACTATAAACAGGGGCAAAGATTCAACTCCAACAAAATAATTCTAAAGGCTTGAAATCATTATGATTAATTCAATACTATAAACCCACCTTTCTCAACCTTTTTACTGTGGAGGAATCCTTGAAATTATGTTCAATTCTCAAGAACCCCCTGCATAGACATTACTATTTTGCCTCATGGTATGATTTCTCCCCCCCCCCAATGATCTTTCATGGAACCCTAGGCTTAGAACATAAAAGCATAAGCTGAATTGGGCCTCTCACTGACCTATTTGAACAATCTGTTCTCATGCTGGCCAACAAGGAACCCCATTGTCTTCCCAGCAGAAGATGGCCTGCCATCAAAACAAATTGCAACTGATCCCATGGCTTCTACAAACTTGTTCCATCCTGTTTTTGAAGCCAGTCAATGTAGTGAATTTCAAAGTTTAATTACATGAAAAGTCACACAAAGACTGGAATTTCAGTTGAGAAAAGCTGCTGTAGACTGCAAGTGATCACGCAATAGTGAAACACTTATAGGATTTCAAATAATACTTTAAATAGGACTATGAGTTGTAAATTGTTTGTTAAAGAATAGAAAACAAGGTGAATTATTTAAACAAAGTATATTTCATGGAGAACAGAAAATTTTCCAACCTCTCAATATTAATTTTGAAACCACAGAGATGTACAATATCCATCTCCACTGTCAATCTGATAAGTTTATAGAATGTTGTTGTACATAAAAAGAGATGAGCACCTACAAAATGAATGAGTCTTCTTAAGCAAAATTCATAACTATTTTGTATGAACCAATGATACATTTTGAGCACTCTTTCCCCAACCCATCAACTTCTCCCTAGAAAGATGGTTAGCATCGAGACTTCCAGGGGCAGGACAAGGGCGTCCAGAGGTGGGGAAGCCCAGCTGTGGCTTTCGAGCACCTTCTCTCGCGTTCGGAGTGATCCCCTGTGGATACACGAAACCCGTAGAGATTCATGTCGGCGGAGAGGACCAAAGGACCATGGCGGCTCCAAAGCCTGGTCTGCCACTGATCTGAACAAGCGAAAAGTGACAGTCTGTAAGATCGGGGCAGAAAGAGGCGCAGAAGGACTATAAAAGGGGAGAGCAAGACTGGTGTTAGACTTCTTCTCCTTTAATGTGAGTAATAGCGGCCAGAAGCCCAGGGAAAGCAGCCAGAAAAACGGCATGAAAAGTGAAAGGGGGATAAGCGCAGACAGAAAGGCTTGACTCTTAAAGCGAAAGTGCTGAAGATAGTGTCGGGAAGGAGAACCTTGGGGAGAGAAGAAGATCACGGGGAACTTAAGAGACCAGTGGATGGGAGCCTGTGAGTGGTTTGCTACTTGAGACTGAAACTTGAGAAGAATAGAAGAGGAATACAGCTATGGAGGAAGAAGAAGTGTGGTGTGGGAAGCGAGATAGCAACCCTTTGAATTCCGCATGACAGGTCTATTTTCTCTATTTAATATCGCCCGTAAGACAGATTCTAACGTGATCGACTGAAAGCGGAGGTTCTAAGCGAAGAAGACTAAGACGGTGGACTTATAACCATCAGCAGGGGGATAGAAGAAGAGGGAAGAAGAAGAAAGAAAGAGACTAATGTAATCCTGGCAAAGACTGATTGTCGATAACAATTAGTCAGCACTTCCCTACACCCCACCCTTCCGGTCCGTCCAGGAAGAAATACAACAAGGCAAAAAACGCTAGCTTTAATTCCAACTTGACTTTCCCCTTGGCAATAATCCCACAGACTCTTGTCTATGGATCCCCTGAAACTAAAGAGCATTCTTCCTTTTCCGCACCCTTCCTCTTTCTTTCTTTTTCTTTTGGTCTTTCCTTTCCCTCTATAATAATTATAAATTTAAAAATTGGTTTATTTAAGAGAGGTAGACTGTTTTCTGTAGATACAAGCATTATTTGACTAGAGTGTTTTGAATATTTAATAACTTTAAGGACTGTTGAATATGGTTGACTTAGAATAACTGGAATTTTCAATATTAATATATAACATAGGATAAAGATTTATATAGAGTTAGAAAGTCTAGAATTGTTTGAAAGCTTTAACTGAGTTGGAGTTGATACAATATTGATTTATTAGCTGTCAAATATACTTATATTTGGTAGAGAAACCTATCACAGAGAATACTATATAGTACTGGACAACATTCTATAATACTGGAATTTAAACTGCCCAAATAACAAATTGGATGGAAGTAATAGAATTAAATTAACCCAGTGGTGTAATTTTAGTAAATAGACTTGAAACCATAATCAAGGGGTAATAGCACCGAATGGTGATTTGGGACAATATAATTAACATAGTCCAACTGCAAAAACAAATCCTAATAGAGATGACTTCCACAACAACCACGGTCCTGAAAACGGGAAGGAAGAACACCCCAACCTTGACGACCGCTTTAACATCAACCTCCCCAACAATCCAGAAAACTATTGAGGAATCCCTGACCGGAGAAAAACAACTGACCATTACCAATGCCAACATACAAGCGACACTACTATCCCTGCAAGAATCAATATCCAAAATGCAGGAGATTATGATCAAGAACCACAACGAGACTAGAGCGGACATCAGTGAATTAAAGGAAGAGATGGCCAACTTGAAAGTGGAGATGAAAGCAGATATACTGAAGGTGGAAGATAAGATTGGGACAATGCAACAGGATATGGAAAGAAATGAAACAAAGATAAAAGAAGTAGAGACAAGGGCAGAACAAATGGAGAAGAACCTAGAGCGGGCAGAGGAAGACTTCAAAAATGTAAACAGAGAAGTGGAAGACTCCTTGGTCCAACTAGAAATGGACAGAGCAGCGGCATATCTAAGGTTCCAGAATGTGGAGGAATCGAAGAATGAAGAAGTAGAGCAATTAATGGCAGGTCTATTGGCTGATCTGCTAGAGAAAGAGAAAGATGATTTACTCAAGGAATTTGACAAAGTCTAAAGGGTTAGCACCAGTTACACAAGACATCACAACTGCCCGAGGGAGATCCATATCCGCTTTACAAGAAGATGCATGAGAGACTTAATACTCAGACTGTCTAGAGAGGAGAGAATAACATACAAGGGCAAGGAGATCATAATCCTTAAGCAAATCCCAAGAAAAGTGAGGGCCATAAGACAAGACTACAAATTTTTAGCTAATTATCTAAATAAAAAAGAAATCCCATTCAAATGGCTAATCCCGGAAGGGATGTTAATATCATGGAAGGGAAGAAAACTTAAAATAGACTCTATAGAACATGCACAAGATTTTTTCGAACAGCTAACAACCACAGAGGATCAACAATCTAGGGAGGAAACCCAAAGGAGTCTGCAGGAGGATCGTAACCGTTACAGGAACAAAGAAGAAAGACCCTCTCAACCCCAAAGGAAAGACAACTCACAACAGGAAGGAGAAGAAACAACCTTACACCAACCACAAGAAGAGAGCCGTATAGTTACAAGACAAAAAGCGAAACAGATTTAGTTAAATGGAGGAAGGAAAGAAACTCCTTTCCATTAACATAAACGGTCTAAACTCAAGATCCAAAAGGAAAAGGATTCTAACCAAACCAACCAAACAAAATGTCGATATAATTTGCTTACAAGAATATTAGGAAACATATTAGGAAAAATGAGGAAAGATACTTAACTTGCCTGAAACTGGGGAAGCTATTCACGGCACCAGCAGATAAGTACAAAAAGAAAGGTATTGCAATATACATAAGAGATGAGTTAAAAGCGGAGCTAATTTGGTCGGATCCGGAAGGAAGAACTCTGGTTGTTCAAATTTCAATTAATTTTATTACATTTTTACTGGTAGCAATTTATGCTCCAAATGATGAACAAGGTAAATTCTTCAAAGATCTCCACCAAAAGATAATAGGCTTTGAAAAAAGCAACATCTGCATGATAGGGGACTTCAACTCCATTGCTGACTACAGAAAAGATCATAGCAATCTGAGCAAGAACAAAAAAGGAAAAAGAGAATTTTCGAAGCCTTGTAAGGATATGATGAATGAACTGAACTTAGATATTTGGAGAAAATTAAACCCAGAAAACAAACAATTCACTTATTATTCTAATCCACATAAAATATGGACAAGAATAGACATGGCCTGGATGAATAGAGAATTAGCAAATGAAATTAAAGAAAGTGAAATCTTACCAAATGAATGGGCCAACCACAACCCAATCCAAATAATTTGGAGAGGCAGAACAAAACCAAAGAAAAGATGGACATTAAATACTCACTTAATAAATGAAGAAGAGTACGTTAACAAGTTGAAAGAGGAACTGAATTTTTTTTTTTAAGAAAAACAACAATGAAACAACCTTGAAACAAAATATATGGGATACAATGAAGGCAAATATAAGAGGAATAACAATTTCTTACAATGCCATGAGAAACAAAAGAAAATATGCCCTACAAAGCAACCTACAACAAGAAATTAAGGATTTAGAAGCCCAACTACAAAAAAAATCCCCAAAACCAAAGAACACAAAACCAGCTAACAACAACCAAACACAAACTGAATCTACTCGAACAAGAAAATTTGGAGATAAACCTGAAAATGACTAAACAAATCTATTTTGAGCATGCAAACAAACCAGGGAGATGGTTAGCCCATAAACTTAAAAAAGGGAAAGAAAAGAGACTGATACACCAACTAATGGATGAGACAGGTAATTTGCAACATGAGATAGAGAGGAAAAAAGAGATCACCCACAAATACTTTGAAAAATTATATAAAAAGGAAGAAATCAGAGAGGATAAAATAAGGAAATACCTAGAAGAAGCGAATGATAAAGCAATTGGAGAGGAATGGATAGAACTACTAATTAAAAATATTACATGGTCTGAACTGAAGTCAGCAATGGAGAAGCAAAGCAACAATAAATCGCCGGGACCAGATGGGATCCCGGCAGAATTATACAAAAACAATCATGGAACAAATTGGACCACTGATGTTGGAAGTATTTAATGAGGTACTTTTAGCAGCCAGGACACCGGACTCATGGAGGGGAGCTATAATTTCGCTGATCCCGAAGGAGGATTTAGACCATAGACATATTAATAATTACAGACCGATCTCACTTCTAAATGCAGATTACAAACTATTCTATTATTGCTAATAGATTAAAACAAGTTCTAAATTCACATATTCACGAAGACCAAAATGGATTTCTCCCATTTCGACAAATTAAGAACAATTTAAGAACAGTGATAGACATTTTAGAATTTTACGAAGCCCACCCCGAGAAACAATTCCCATATGTGTTTTTAGATGCTGAAAAAGCATTTGATAACCTAAATTGGCATTTTCTAATCCAAAAAATCTACAATATGAAGCTCGGCACCAGATTTGAAAACATCATAACTACAATCTACGATACCCAACAGGCTAATATTCTAATAAATGGAGAACAAACTGGTCCAATAAAAATAGAGAAGGGGTTAGACAGGGCTGCCCTCTCTCTCCTCTGCTCTTCATATTCGCTCTAGAATCACTTTTGACAGTCATTAGGCAAAATTCGGGAATCAGAGGATTGAGGATTAAATCAGAAGAGTATAAAGTACAAGCGTTCGCTGATGATATGGTCTTCTTTTTGGAAGATCCTATAGAAACAGGACATAACTTATCAGAAGAATTAGAATGATTTGGGGAAGTTGCGGGACTCAAATTCAACAGGAAAAAAACAAAATTAATGACCAAAAACATAACAGAAAACCAGAATAAAGAGTTAGAGGCATCGATGGGAATACAGGTGACAAAAAAAATCAAATATCTAGGAATATGGCTAACCCCACAAAGCAAATCACTTAAAGAAAACAATTATGACAAATTACTCCAACAAGCTAAGAAAGATTTAGAATCTTGGAATAAGTCGCAGCTTTCTTTATTGGGTAGGATTGCTTCGATTAAGATGAATATACTACCAAAATTTCTATATTTATTTCAGACAATTCCTATCAAATTAAATAATTTTTATTTTTGTAGAACTAAATAAGATAACACTAAAATTCATTTGGCAAGGGAAAAAAGCTAGGATCAGTGTGAAAGCTTTACAAGATCTGAAAAGTAGAGGAGGATTAGCTCTCCCAAATTGGGAAATATACCATACGGCAGCTTCCTTATTATGGCTGAAGGAATGGGTGAGTCTAACCAATAAAAGAACTTTATTATTAGAAGGTCACGACATGCAGAGAGGGTGGCACGCCTTCTTGTGGGATGTTGGGAAACCCAAGCAATCATATTTTCATAGGCATTTTATTAGGGACTCCCTATTAATCAACTGGGAAAAAGTACGCAAAAAACACTATTTAAAAATACCGATCTGGCTATCTCCAATGGAAGCAATAGTACACCCCAACAATTTGGACATCACAAAAATGCTTAAATATAAAGATTTATTAGACCCACAAGGAAAACTGGTAACACGACAAAAATTACTGGAGTGAGGATTTACAATTGATCAGTGGGTATATCTTCAAATTCACAGCAGATATCAACAAGACTCTAAAGAATTTGGAATCTATAAACATTTACTGGAAATAGAATTAGAACAAGAGATAGTCAAAGGAAATATGATAGCTTGGAGCAGAAACATGGGACCGAGTATTACTCTAGCAGAATGGGAAAAGATTTGGAATAGGAACAACAAGATCACAAAATCTGCAGCATACAAAGGAAATTCATACAAAATGTTCTACAGATGGCACCT
This sequence comes from Pseudonaja textilis, assembly GCF_049901715.1. Taxonomy (NCBI): domain Eukaryota; kingdom Metazoa; phylum Chordata; class Lepidosauria; order Squamata; family Elapidae; genus Pseudonaja; species Pseudonaja textilis. Next base: position 103,515,323 of record NC_141992.1, read on the forward strand.
GCCCCCTTTGAGGTTGGCGAAAATACACCCCAGCACAAGTCCTAAATGCTGGAAATGCCAAAACATAGAAGGTACCTACTTCCACATGTGGTGGTCATGCAAGGAAATGCAGAAATATTGGCAAAAAAATAGGCATTGGTTGGAGGAGATAACTAAGGAACAAATTGAATTCAAACCAGTCCTTCCTTCTAGGGATCTTTGATAAACAATTATCAAAAAAAATGAAGTATATGATTATTCATATTCTAACTGCGGCCAGACTGGCGTTCGCTCAGTGCTGGAAATCACCTTCCATTCCCACCGAACAGATGATTATTAAGAAGATTTTAGAGTGCGCTGAAATGGACAAATTAAACCTAACACTAAAAAATAAAGAATCCTCAATCTATTATAACAACTGGAATTCTTGGTATAATTAGTTAAATCAAAGATAGACCACTATGAAGAGAATTCCAGCCAAGGGCAACCTAAGTAGAGATATCGATAAGTTCTGCTCAGGGCACATTTGAAGAAGAAAGGATCTTACAGACTGTTACAAAAGACATGGTTTCATTTTAAATGTTTTCCTTTCTTTATCTCCCCCTTCTCCCATGTTCTCTCTGTCTTCCCCCATTCCTTTCTTCCCCTTTTTTTTCTGGCCTCTGTCAAGGCCTGCTCTTTTCTTTCTGTGTATATTTTGTAGATGTGTTGTTTTTAATGGTAAAATTAATAAAGTTTGGTTTTTTTTTTTTAAAAAAAGAAAGATGATTAGCATCAAGGAAATTTCCAGGAAACAATATTCTTGTCCTGAATTTTGTGATTTTAAATCTGTAGAAATATGGTATAGTAAGGCTGAAATGATCATTCCCTAAAAATCAAGTATGGGATACCACAATTTCTGAATTGTAGTCTTTCCTGAATTCTTAAACATCTAATGTTATGTATTGTAATGTGTTTATAGTTATCATAGGCTTTTTATTTAGAATCAAATCAAATCAAATCAAAGCAGGAAGGGACCTTGGAGGTCTTCTAGTCCAGCACCCTGCTCAAACAGGAGAATCTATACCATCTCAGACATGTGACTGTCCAGTCTCTTCTTAAAAACCTTCAGTGATAGAGTGTCCATGATTTCTGGAGGCAAGCTGTTCTTCTGGTTAATTGTCCTCACTGTTAGGCAGTTTCTCCTTAATTCTAGTTGCTTCTCCCTTTGATTAGTTCCCAACCATTGTTTCTTGTCCTGCCTGCTGGTGCTTTGGAAAATAATTTGATCCCCTCTTCTTTATGGCAGCCTGTCAAATAGCAACAGCAATAGCACTTAGACTTATATACCATTTCACAGTGCTCTTACAGCTCTAAGTTGTTTACAGAGTCAGCATATTGCCCCCAACAATCTGAGTCCTCATTTTATCAACCTTGGAAGGATGGAAGGCTGAATCAACCTTAAGCCAGTGAGACACGAGCAGCCAGCAGCCAGCAGAAGTAGCCTGCAGTACTGCATTCTAACCACTGCCCCACCACGGAATACTGGAATACTACTACCATGTCACCTTATTTTGTTAGGAACATTACATTTTTAGTAAAGTTTGTTTTTATTTCTGAAGCAGGGAGCTTCAGATAGCTCTTATCAAGATATAAATTTGGTTTAACTGAAAAACATCACATTGAACTTTTCAGTAAATCATTTTTATACTGCAACTGCTTAAATGACAAAAATCAATAATCTTATTAATTCATGTAAACTGTATTCTCCACACTCCATCCATGTTCTCCAACAAAAGGACTGTCTTGCTATTTTCAAGTTTGAATTCCTCAATAATTTGGCAGGACATTAGGATTCAAACCAGAGCTGATATCCTATGCATGACATGGCAAAGATAATGTTACAAATTATTACAGATAATCAGAGTTGGAAGGGACCTTGTAGGTCATCTAGTCCAACCCCCCACCCAAGCGGGAGGCCCTACACCATTTCTGACAAATGGGAGTCCAATCTCTTCTTGAAAGTCTCAAGTGAAGATGTTCCCACAACTTCTGAGGGCAAGCTGTTCCATTGGTTGATTGTTCTCACTGTCAGAAAGTTTCTCCTTATTTCCAGGTTAAATCTCTCCTTGTTCAGTTTCCATACATTATTCCTTGTTTGGCCTTCAGGTGCCTTGGAAAAAAGCTTGACCCCCTCCTCTCTGGGGCAGCCCCTCAAATATTGGAAGACTGTTATCATGTCTCCCCTGGTCCTTCTCTTCACTAGACTAGCCAAGCCCAGTTCCTGCAGCTGTTCATTGTATGTTTTAGTCTCCAGTCCCCTAATCATCCTGGTTGCTCTTCTCTGTACTTTTTATAGAGCAGTGGTTCCCAAAGTGGGTGGTACCACCCCCTGGGGGGGGGGTGAGATGCCTCAGGGGGATGCTAAGAGGCAAGGGGGCTAGCAGGGAGGCTCTAAGAGACAAAGGGGTGCTGGAGGAATCCAGCCAAATTGAAAAAAACACAGGGCAGCTGGAGGTTTCTTGCAGGTACAGGGGATCAGCGCAGCGCTGTAGGTGGGATTCACCCTTCCCATCCCTGACGTGCTGCCTGCACTGAGCTGTGACAGGTCCACACATGGGCTGGGTCAAGCCAGCTGCGAGGAAGGTCTCCCAGCAGCTGGTGGGATGGACCCGCGGCAGGGCAGTTCTCCTGGCCCTGTCCGCTGCTGCCTCTGAGTCACCCAAGAAGCTCAATGCGTGATGCCCAGAGCCATGGAATGAGAGATGGAAAGCTGGGCCTCTTCCCTGGCACCCAGAGCCCTCTGGCAGCAGCCGGAGATGAAGCCTCCTCTGTGGGTGGCCAAAAGGGGTTCTCTTGGGGGGCAGCAGTGGGGTGAGAGGAAGGCAAGACGTACGTGCGCCCCCTTGTTATGCCAAGATTTCCAGCAAAAAGGAGGCCAGGTTTTGAAAAGCAAAGGAAAACCTCTGGTTTTCATGCTAAATCATGGTTAGCTGAAGCACAGCATAAGTTAACTTAATTATCTGGGTTAGGTTAACATTAACCTATTAACCATCCTGATGGTTTAGGTTTGCATCATAAAATTACACCAAATTGTAAATCGTTAACCACACCTTCACCATCTCCAGTTTACGCTGGGCTAGATTTCAAGTTGCATGGTGTAGAGTGGCATTGAGAGTTGGGCAGCATTCAAAGTTCATAAATTATTATCGATCATAGAAAGAAAGGGGTATATAGGGAGTATCTTCTAAGGATGGTGACATTTGTACCGTACAGTATAGTATTTTCACGTACTCCTTCCATCTTTGTTTGATCTCCTTTGAACTGGTTACTATCTGTCCATTAGCATCCTTTACTACCCAATTTGTGTCTGTGACCTCCTTCTAAGTTCAGAGAACTTTTGAATAACTTTCCTTGGTTTTCCATGTCTGTTTCTTTACAGATATTGTTCTAATACTGCTTGTCTTTGCTAACAGCTCTCTGAAATTCTGTGGTCTTTGTCATTAATTTTGACTTAGAAACTGGGAAACCATGAATTGCTCAATTGGGGATTAAAGCTGCCTGTGTCACTCTCTCTTAGGCCAACCTACCTAGCAAGGTTGTTGTGGGGAAGAAAGGAGAGAGAACACAGCTTTCAGTAATATACAATTAAGGTGTGCTATAAATATAGGAAATAAATAAAATTGATTTCATTCCACAGTGGTTTTCTATCAGTGAGGTCCAGCAATTGAACCAGTGTAAATACCCCTTCCTATTTGCTACAGCAAATAATATCACAGATAGTCCTCAACTTATGGCCACAATTGCTCCCAGAATTCTGTTGTTAAACAAGATGATTAAGTGAGTCATGCCTAATTTATGCAGTCTAGCCACACTGAAAAAAACATGCAGCGGCTGCAGGCATTCATGACAAGGGTGATGTGGGCTGATGGGGATCCAAGCGACAACAATGGCTCAGCCGTGGATTGTCTTCCCTGGCAGCCAGCCGCCAGAGGAAGGTAAAGTCATGGCCATGGGACGATGAAAGAGGCAGTCATGGGGGAGGAAATGGGGAGATTAAGGGCCAGGGCCTCTGAAAGGGGAAACAGGGTGATGCAGGATTAGCCCGACCTTTGACAGATTAGACCACACCTTCCTGGGCAGAAAATAGGTAGATAGGTTAAGGAAGGGATATAGAGAGGGAAAGAGAGAGAGAGAGAGAGAGAGAGAGAAAAGAAAAAGAGAGGGAAAGAGAGAAGAGAAAGAGAGAGAGAGAAAAGAAAGAGAGGGAAAGAGAAAGAGAGAGAGAAAAGAAAGAGAGGGAAAGAGAGAGAAAAGAGAGGGGGAAGAGAGAGAAAGAGATAAGGAACAGACAAGAAAGTAAAGAAAGAAAAAGGGAGAGAGAAAGGAAGAGAAAGGAAGAAAAGGGATAGACAAAGAAAGAGGGGTGATGGTGGAATGAAGGGACAGAAAGAAAGATTGAGAGAGGGAAAGAGAGAGAGAGAAAGAGAGAGAAAATACAGAAAGAATGTGGGAATGAGAGAGAAAGAGAGAGGGAATGAGAGAGAGAGAAGAAAGAAAGAAAGAAAGAAAGAAAGAAAGAAAGAAAGAAAGAAAGAAAGAAAGAAAGAAAGAAAGGGGAGAAAGTGAATGGGATAGGGAGGGAGGGAAAGAGAAAGAGAGGGAAAGAAAGAGAGAAAGAGACAGAAGGAAGAGACAAGAAAGAAAAGAAAGAAAAAAGGGAAAGAAAAAGGGAGAGAGAAAGGAAGAAAAAGGATAGACAAAGAAAGTGAGATGGAAGGAAGGGACAGAAAGAAAGAGAAAGAAAGAAAGAAAAAAGCCATGCCTACAAAACCAATTGTTAATAAATTTAAATCACACCCCTGGGTGGGGGGTACTGAGGATGAGTTTGTAGCACCAAGGGGGCGGTGGACTGAAAAAGTTTGGGAATCACTGTTCTAGAGTCTCAACATCTTCTTTATAATGTGGTGGCCAAAACTGGATGAGTACTCTAGGTGTGGTCTTACTAAGGCTTTATAGAGTGGTATTACTACCTCACTTGATTTCAATTGTATCCCTCTATTAATGCAATTTAGGATTGCATTAGCTTTTTTGGCTGCTGCTGCACACTGCTGGTTCATATTTAGCTGGTTGTCCACTAAGTCTCCAAGATCCCTCTCACAGTTATTGCTAAGGAGCCCGGTTTCACCCAGTCTATATATGTACTTTTGGTTTTTCTTGCGTAAGTGTAGGACTTTACTTTTCTCTACATTGAATTTCATTTTGTTAGATATGGCCCAGTGTTCTAGTCTGTCAAGATCCATCTGGATCTTGAGCCTATCTTTTTGGGTGTTAGCTATTCCTGCCAGCTTAGTATCATTTGCAAATTTAGTAAATTCCCCTTCTATTCCCTAATCTAAATCATTAATGAAGATATTGAAGAGTACTGGGCCTAAGGCAGAACCTTGTGGTGCCCCACTGCTTACTTCCCTCCATGTAGACTTAGACCCATTACGAACTACTTGTTGAATGCGGTTTGTCAGCCAGTTGCGAGTCCATCTAGTGGTGGTGCTATCTATTCCATTTTTTTCTAGCTAAGAAGTAGGTTGTGGTCTATTTTGTCGAATGCCTTGCTGAAATCTAAATATATTATGTCTGTTCCGGACTAGCAGGCTCGAAAGCCTGCAACTCTGATTGGCCCATGAATAGCCGATCGTGATTGGTCGCCATAGACTGATGCGATTGGCCAGTAAATGGGCTGCCGCGATTGGCCCTGCCAAGAGCGGCAAACTCAAATCGCCTTCATTGGCTGCCTAGCCGCAGCCAGCCCTATATAAGGGGCTGCTGCGGCTGGGATAGTTCGCTCAGATCTGAAGTCACTAATAAAGAGCTGTTGTTATCTGAGTCTTGCCTCCATTCTTGAACCATCCTCCCAGATCTAACACTGGTGACGAGGATGGGATGCGGAGGCAACGAAGTCTACTGATTTGAACTAGCTGAAGGAGCATGTGGCTGACAGAGCGCAACGTCGGCGACATGGCCAGCAGCGCTATACCACCCGCCCCATTCGATCCAGCTAGCGAGGACTGGGACTCATACATGGACAGATTTCAAATGTTCCTAGAGTCCAACAACCTCAAGGATGCCACGCCCAGCAAGAAACGAGCCATTTTTCTAACCCATTGTGGGCCAGCCATTTTTAAGATGGCTAAAGCCTTAGTGAAGCCAGCTGAAGTTAAAATCATGGATTGGGACACCCTTGCTCCCATCCTGCACAACCATTACGCCCCAGCAGTACCAACTCTCATTCACAGACACGAGTTCTACCAGAGGGACCAGCATGAAGGTGAGAGCATTGGGGATTTCGTGGCAGACCTGAGGAACCTGGGCGGTTTATGTGGCTTCACCAATCTCGAAGAAGCCATGAGAGACTGAATCGTCCTTGGCCTTAGAGATCCAACTGTCCAGAGCAAGATCATGGCCAAGGGAGACATCTCGCTTGCAGATGCCATAGCAGATGCCACCGCAGCTGAAGCCACTCGTAAATCAGCAGCACGAATGCGCCGAACCAGCGGAACCAACCGCCAACCCACCAACGATGCTGGGAAACCTTCAGACAAGTACACATCGACCACCCATCATGAAGATGTCGAGTCATCCTCAGACAGCGAGGAGGAAGAAGTCCACAGACTCTGATCAGAACGTGAGCAAAGGGACCAGCAGGGTCGTAAACCCAACTACCAATGCACCGGATGCAGGGGAAACCATCCTCGATCCAAATGCAGATTTTTAGGCGCCATGTGTCGTTTTTGCGAAAAACGAGGGCATATTGCGAAGGTATGCAGAAACAAGAGAAATTCCAGCCCCAGACGAAGAGAGAGCAGCCCAAAGAGGAATGAAGGCAGCTCCACCACAAAGAGGGACCGCCCTAGCAACCAGTGGAACCAGTACAGCAGACCCCGAAGGTTTAACGGCGCACCCAGACGAGAGGAGGCTCATCAAACCATCACCATCGGCCACGCTTCATCACTTGACACTAAAAAAATCCATGTAAAGGTCACCACTGAAAATAAACCGTGCATCATGGAAGTCGACTCTGGGTCATCACTATCCATGGTATCCTGGAAAACACTCAAGCAGCTGATTCCCAACATCCGACGCCAAGACCTCAGCAGTCAGAGACTCATACTGAAAGATTATCAAGGCAACCAGATTCCAGTCGCAGGTAACCGCCATTTCCAGGTCTCTTTCAAGGGACATAATGCAATTCTACCACTCACCATTGTAGACAGAGACCGGCCAAGTCTATTGGGCCTTCAGTGGTTCGCGCCATTAGGAATCGGAATGGCTGGCATCCATCATACTGAAGACAATGACTGGGAGGCAGCCCTCGTCCACGATTTCCGAGAAGTGTTCAACGAAAGCCTAGGCAAGTACAAGGGGTCCCCTATTTCGTTTAATCTTCGCCCCAACATTGCACCCATATGCCTAAAGCCACGCCGAGTTCCCTTTGCTCTCAAATCCAAAATTGATGAGCAACTGGACAAATTAATTGCACAAGGTGTGTTAGAACCCATTGACCACGCCCGATGGGAGACACCAATTGTCACCCCCATAAAGCCTGATGGGTCCATAAGAATCTGCGGTGACTACAAGGCCACCCTCAATCACACGCTACAGCAGAGCGCCTACCCAGTACCAGTCGTTCAACATCTCCTGCATTCACTTGGGGGTGGCAAAATATTCACAAAATTAGATCTGGCCCAAGCATATCAACAGCTGCCAGTTGATCCCGAAACGGCAGAAGCTCAAACTATAGTCACACACCGGGGTGCATTCAAATGCAACAGGCTCCAGTTTGGTGTAAGCATAGCCCCAGGCATCTTTCAAAGCCTGATGGAGAGACTATTACGAGGTATAAAAGGGGTCATGCCCTATTTTGATGACGTATTAATAGCAGCACCCACAAAAAGTCAATTAGAGAAACACCTCAGAACAGTCCTACAAAGGTTCAAAGATACTGGCCTCAAGGTTAAGAAGGAAACGTGCCAGCTTTGCACAGAAAGGGTGGAGTTTCTTGGCTACCTCCTTGACAAACAAGGAATCCACCCTACAGAAAAGAAATTGGCAGCTATCAAAAATGCCCCAAGACCCAAAAACAAAACTGACCTCCAAGCCTTCCTGGGACTCATTAACTTTTATAACATCTTCCTACCCCAGAAGGTGACTGTTGCTGAGCCCCTGCATAGACTACTCGATAAAAGGGCCTCCTGGATTTGGGGACGTCGGGAGGAACACGCCTTCCAGCAAGTAAAAGACCTCCTTACCTCTAATGCAGTACTAATTCAGTATAACGAGACACTCCCCTTGACTGTTACTTGTGATGCCTCACCATTTTGGGTGGGGGCCATCCTGAGCCACATCCTACCAAATGGCTCAGAGGCACCAATTGCATTTTTTTCACGAACTCTATCAAAAACAGAAAGAAACTATAGCCACTTAGATAAGGAAGCCCTTGCTATTGTCTCTGCAATTAAAAGGTTTCAGGAATATGTTTATGGGAGACCATTTTCTATTATCACGGATCATAAGCCACTACTTGGCATTCTGGTGGGCGACAAACCTACCCCACACATTCTCTCCCCCAGAATGACGTGATGGTAGGAATTTCTAGCTGCCTACAACTATCAATTAAAGTATCGCCCGGGGAAATCTATTCCTCACGCAGATGACTTGAGCCGCTCGCCACTACCCGAGCCACAGGAAGACCCAGCTCCCACGCTCCCGGTACTTCAAATCGAGACAATTCCCTCACCTCCACTAACGGTCCAGGACATCGCCTTTGAAACCAAAAGAGACTCTTGTTTGGCACGAGTTCTTGGCTGGGTGGAGAGGGGATGGCCAGACTACGACCCTAGGGAAATATTTAAGCCATTTAAAAACAGACAAACAAAGCTATTCTCACAAAGAAGGTGTATATTATGGGGAGACCGAGTTGTTATACCAACTAAGCTACAGAAAAAAGTCCTGCAAATGCTACACGATGGACACCTGGGCATCGTGCGTATGAAAGCGCTGGCAAGAAGTTACGCCTGGTGGCCAGGTATGGACAAACAAATCGAGACCTGGGTCGCCTCTTGTAACAGATGCCAGGAAAACCACTCAGCCCCACCAAAAGCTCCACCAGCAGAATGGGAAACACCCAGGGGTCCCTGGTCTCGCATTCATATTGACTTTGCGGGACCTACTAGAGGCCACACTTTCCTAATAACTGTAGGTGCGTATTCTAACTGGCTTGAGGTCAATAAAATGAAAGCAACCACTACTGAGGCAGTCATCAAAAAAACTGAACAGACTCTTTGCCACACATGGCCTACCAGATGTCCTGGTCTCTGACAATGGGCCCCAATTTACTTCCTTAGCCTTTGAACAATATTTAGCGGAACGGGGCATCCGACACGCACTCACATCGCCGGCTCATCCTGCGGCGAATGGTAGGGCTGAACGAATGGTTCAGTTCACAAAGAAAACCCTGCAGAAAATGGAACAAGGTAACATCCACGACAAAGTCACTAGAATGCTGCTCCTGCAACACATCACACCAAACAGCACGACCAACAAGAGCCCAGCTAAACTCCTGATGGCCAGGAAACTCAGATCGCCTCTAGACCGCTTGCACCCTGCCTACACCCCGGAAAAGCCCCTGGGTTCCAGCAGCAAGCACCATGCCTTTAAGGTAGGAGACCTTGTATTCGCAAAAAAATTTTCTGGGGATCCCCTCTGGATTCCTGCTCAAGTAACTCAAGTTACGGGTCCCCGCTCCTACCGTCTACTCACCACTGATGGCAGAGCGTGGAAATGCCATATTGACCAGCTACGCTCCAGACTGACCACAACTTCCACCCCTGACCCTAACTTTGACACCAGGGGGGAGGGGAAGCCGTGAGCCCAGAAATAGAACCAACACCTGTTTATTCTGAACTAACACCAGAGATCACCACATTATAGCTTGCAACACTCACCAGCTGTAGTTGAACCTGGGCAGACAAACACTTCACCGAGAAGCAGCAGTCAAGCAGGTTCAGCGAGCCCGGGAGCCATACCAGTAGCAATGAAGCTGAGGACTCTATCACCCCGGGGGCATCAGAGGAGAGCCCTAACCATGGCACCAGTTCACCGTTCCTGCTAGATCCAGCAAACAGTCCATCTGAACCCGAATTTGAACATGGACAATTGGAATTGCGTAAGTCAGGTAGACAGGTGCAAAGACCTGACTACCTGCGAGACTATATCACTCCACCCCTTAAACGGAACCGAGAGGGGAGGGGTGTTCCGGACTAGCAGGCTCAAAAGCCTGCAACTCTGATTGGCCCGCGAATAGCCAATCGTGATTGGTCACCATAGACTGATGCGATTGGCCAGTAAATGGGCTGCCGCGATTGGCCCTGCCAAGAGCGGCAAACTCAAATCGCCTTCATTGGCTGCCTAGCCGCAGCCAGCCCTATATAAGGGGCTGCTGCGGCTGGGATAGTTTGCTCAGATCTGAAGTCCCTAATAAAGAGCTGTTGTTGTTATCTGAGTCTTGCCTCCGTTCTTGAACCATCCTCCCAGATCTAACAATGTCCACAGTATTTTCCTGGTCTACTAATTTAGTCACTATGTTGAAGAATGAAATAAGATTGGTTTGGCGTGATCTGTTTTTAACAAACCCATGCTGACTGCTAGTTATAATGTGGTAGGTCACTGAACCCCAGATTTGCCATTATGGGAGGAAAAAAGTTACAGGAATTTGTATGTGGGCAGCTTTAATAAAGATAGACAGACAGAAAGAAATTTTAAGCTTTAACAACAAAAGTAAGATTCCAACAGTCTCAAATAGTGATGATTTAAAAATATTTGAAACAATATGTTATTGTGTCACACTTTTTGGCTTCTCTGTTTCCTCAGATTAGAAGCCACTTGATGGTAGATTATTTTCCCATGTTTATATAACAATGAGGATGTCTGTTAGAATACTTAATCCATTTATATATAATTTTAATAACAATTGTAGCAATACTAATAATACACAATTGGATTATAATCTTAACATTTATATAATTGGCAGGGCACCTGCACTGATGATGACTGTTATGTTTCTTCTTGACACTTTAGCCACTCAATAGAAAAGGATTTTTATTGGAGCGGGGGTCTAAAAAGTGGCCTTCACTGTTTATTATTCAAATGTGGAATGAATTCACAACCGCATCATGAATTGCCATCATTAATTATTCACTGGGATTAAGGAATCAGTTAAAATCCTATCTCTACTTAATCCTACTTTATTAATTTTATATTCTTGGCAGAAAAGTCCTCTTTACAAATGGTTCGTGTGGTTTTCTGTTGGGATTCTAAGAATGGAATGTCCCTGGTGTTTACAGAATGCCATCTTTTTAATTTGATAAAATAAATTAGCAGAGGATTAGCTAAAAAATTAGCATGTGATGCAGTGCATTTGCTATTGCCACCCTCTTAAGGGAGCTTTTAAAATGATTAGGTTATGTCTCGCTTGGCTTTTTTCCTTGCAGAGCTCTCTTGGGAAGCAGAAAGCCATGTGGTGGCATAGTACCCTTGCTTTAAGTGAGTTGGACAGAATAATCCCCTTACCTTCCTCTATTTGTTAGAATTTGAACAAAACTCCACAGACATATAGAACTGATTTCAGAACATACAAAGTTGCCTTACAGTAAGATTGAGATTAAGATTCCACTCATTCCTGGAATTCAATAGTTTTCTGACCCTCCAGACTGGGTTTCTTTCAGCTTTATTCTGAGTTGGAAAGCTTGCAAGGAACATATATATTTCATCATTATGGCTATATCAATTCACTAAAATCAATCTTATGTTCTGTTTGATATTAAATCATTGTTCCTTTCAGGAATGACTAGATCTCATGGAGTGTGTTGGTCCAGTTCTGGTCATTTCAGCTTAAGATATGCTGGTGTCATAATAATGTTTTATGAGAATAATGACAGCACATAGAATAATGGAAGAAAGAAATAATTGGTTATGTGTATAAAAAATGAGAAACAATGTACTTGCAGTTTTTAAATACTGAAAGAAATGCCAGAAAAAATGAGTAGAAATATTCTGAGGAAGAGAACAAAACATTTTAATTATAATGGAAAGCTTTGTAAGGAGTATTGCAAATTCAAGGGCAGGTGGTCCCCTGATTTTCTGATTTTTATTAGTGATGTATCAAATTAAATTATAAGGAAAGCCATAAAGGTTTTTTGCCCAAATAAAGTTGACATTATGGCATCCACTGTCAAGTGCTACATTTCCCTTTTTTATGGTAGATGCACTGATATTTGAATAATTTTTTCAGAGTAGCCCAACTTTTTCCAGACATTCATTTTTCTTAGTATTTTGATGAGATGCTCCAATCTGAGGAGTGCTCCTCTTTTTTTTTAATCAAGTATTCTTGATGTTAGATTTTGAAAAGAATAAAGAAATCTCTATTAAGAAAAATCTCTATTCATATCTACAAGGATCTGTGGACCAGGTCAATAATAGGGCTTCTGAGAGAGATTCATTTTGGGGAAGTAACTCTGATGATTTGTTGAGTTGTGTCTTGTTTTGCATATGCAGTGGACCACATAGTTGCTGTAGAGGTATGCTGATACTGCTGTGTGCAAATTGGCTTCTTCTATATATAGTTGAAGTGGGGCATCATCCATATGCCACAGCATGAGGGATAAGTATTGAATATGTTGCCCTGGATGTTAGAGAGCTGTCTATTGGTTTGATGTGCTAACTCCACAACATATGTTTTGCCTCTGATTGGCTGCTGAGCATATAGATATATCCAAACTATGCAGCTGAGGTAAGAAATTGCTCTGCTGATCAAAAGTAATACAGAAATCTAAATGACATAAATCTAAAATGAAAAAGTATTACTTTTTTGCAATTATTTTTTATCTTTTGCTCACACTTAAGTATAAAATATACAAAAATGGACCAATCAACACAGAGAGACAGCTTCCTTGAATGTCTAATTTGTAGATTCTTCCTATATAGTATTCTCAGTAATTTTCTGAAGGGCGTGCCATATCTCATAGCTGTAGTTATTCTCCAGCACCCAGTAAAAATATAGATAAGTTGGTATCTAGATAGGTGAGGATTTCCCCTGCTTTATGTAGTCAAACTATGTTTAATCTTTCTGACTTTTAAGTCAGAGAATTTCTAACAGCACATTCAATCTTAAAGAGTCACAGATGTATTAACAAAATTTTGCAGATTAATTGGTAGATAATAGTATTTTGAGTATGTTGGTATAAAGTATATTTTACATTTTTAATTGCTTTTTTTGTATGTTATACTAGTAGATAGGCATATTGATAAATTCCCACAAAAAATATCAAAAAATGTACTGTTTCTTTGTTCTATAATTTTATGCCACATATTTTCATTTATAATACCCTAAAAGGAGGGGAGTTATACTGTTGCTAAATCATTGCCAATATATCAAATAATTTAGAATCTTCCACAGAAAAATTCAAATGGAGAGAATTGTCTTTCTAGCCTGAATCATTTCAGGTGAATGTGAATGAGCCTTCCATCATCTGGTGCCTTTAGCTATAGAAGACTTCATTCTCCATAATTCTCATCCAGCATAGCCAAAAGTGATTGGGGGCTGAATTCAAACAGAAATGAAGGTTTTCAACTTTTCAGGTTAGGAAAACTAAGGTATGGACTTGTATTTTTTTCTCTGTCAGCTAACCTTACAACAGAGCTAAAAGAGAATGCTAAAATGGATTGTATGTTTTTAGCCTTGTGGCTCATTCAAAACAAAGATTTGCTTTCAATTCTTCTCTGATGACATTATTAGTCAATGCCATATATACCATTTATTTTTCTTTTCTGTGTAATGTTCCTTTTCTTTAGCTTTCTTAAGCAAGGTGATCATGAAAAGCACAGCTGTAATGCTTTATTAACATTAATCAGAGAGAACCTTTTCCCCATTGCTCTAGCTGGCGCATGTTTGCAATGGCAGTATGCCACTGACATTTCTTAGGCAGCCTCTTCCTCTTTAATCTGGGTTAGCAGCTTTTTGTGCAAACAGAAGGAATCTGAAAGCTGATTAAATAGCAGAGCTGGCCTGTAATGAAAGCAAAGCCCACTGCAAACATGTGTTGATTGCTTTACATGAAAAATGTGCTAGGTGGATTTCAGGTGATGCCACGGTGGCTTTTCTCCTAATCCTGTCTAAGGCAGCATTATAAGTTTTAATGTTGTATTCATTTTATCCCTGAATGCAGCCACCTGATAGGAATAAGGCCTAACAATGGCCTTGCCAGGAAACAGAGTGAGGTGTTTGCCTTTGGAGACAGATTTTGCATGTTATTAAAGGGCAAAGCACAGCAGAAGATGGTCTATAAAGGATAGGAATTGTGCATGATCTCTTTAATCAAGACTTCCAAAGTTTAATACTTTTGAGGTAAGCCACTGAGAATAAATCTGACAAACAGTATACAAAAGTTTTAATAAATAAACAAAACATGCTGGTAGGGAATTTTGGGACCTCAGGCTAGAAAATGCAAAGTTAAAGAAGGCTTATTAAAGAAGATTTGAAATACAGAATTTCCAACAGATTTAGACTCCACTCTAACAAATGGGAAAGAACATTTGGGCCAAAACAATGGATATAGAGCTATGATTGGTTCCACCCAATAGCTGTTGCACTGTTTTTTATGCTTTTTATTTTCAGTTTATAATCTTTGTTTCCAGAAGAGTGTAATATGTTAGGACCAAAGGACTCTTATTTAGTCTTGCTGACCATAATACAATCTTTATACTACTAAAGCTCTCATATCTGTTTTAACATACAGTTGGGCAAAAATAGTGTGTCATGGGACAACAATTATTGAACCAAGGTACCTCAAACAGGTTAACTTACAGAATGCTGGGATTCATTACTTCCTTAGGAATAAAATTTGGGAAAGTTGTGGCTATTTCAGTGCCATTACATTGTTGCTGCTTTAGGGTCAAGTCAGTCATGGTCATATGATTCCTATTTCCAACATTTCCTGAGCGCTGTCTACAAGTCACTGAGGAAACAAGCAGGAAGGTTGCTGTGTCTACCACCTATGCATCTCCTCACACCCTTACCGACATAGGCTGCAACACTATGGTATCCCCAACCCATGACATACTCTTGTGAACCCTCCCCAACTTGCACTATATTCTCATGTGCCATCTCCAACTCACACTACATCTATGATAAACTCTTTTGCATCCCCATGCATCATTCCTGTCCCTGTAAGCTTCCCATAGCAAAGTAAATAAGGAAGTTGGCAGGCAGGCTGATTGGTTTTCAGTGGTCACTGCCAGCTTTCTACAAGGAAACTCAATGAGGAAGCTGGCAGGAAGTTGTAAGTTTTTTCTGCTCCCAATGTTTGTTTGTTAGGTTGGGGTTTTTTTTGCTGCCCATGGTTATTCTGTTTTTCTGTTTCGATAACAAAATGTCTTTGAAATAATGATCCAGGAGGGTACATCTTGTTTAGTTAAATTATAAAGCTTGCCTATTGATATTCAAAGAAGAGTGATTCCACAACCTACAAATTAATCTTTCTTTGCCTAGTAACTATTTTAATCAGTGCAAGAATTTTTAATTCACACCTATGTATTTGTTCAGGACCACTATAGATAATTTCCACTAATTTGATTTGAATATTGTATTAAGCCATGGTTTGCATACGTAGTCAATAACAAATGGCAGGGTCTACATCATAAAGTATGATTTACAAACACAGAGGCTGGGTTGAAATAATACAAACTATATTATGTTTAACACTGTGGGAAGTCTTTCCTCATCTTTCATGTCTTGTTTTATTCTTTTTCTCTTCTCAGGACTATATTTTATCTAGATGATGAAATGGACTAAGATCTGCAAAAACCTTTTATTAATACACTTGTGACTCTTTAAGATGCCACTGGTTTCTTTATTGGCCTTGCTGAAGAGACTAATTCAGCTACTTGTCCGTGCAACTCCTCTAGTAAAATTACTCAGTGTCCAGAATCATGATCAACAGACAATTGTTAACAGTCATATATTTTATTTATACAATGTACCATGTGTACATTATATAATGATTAATGAATCTATGAACAAAATAGCTAGACTGCTTATTACAATTTATATCAGTAAGTCTGTGATCCCACTTATTTGGAAATAACCCAGTAGAAATACAAACATACTCACTTTTTTTAAAATGGGGATTTATTTCTAAGAAATATGTATTTAGATTGTGCTTTATTAAGCCTTTTAGCTGCAGTGCAGCTTGTTCCCTTTCTCACATCTTATCCTCCTCTTTTTTCCCTGCATTTGTGTATGTTATTTTATTATCAGTGTAGTCTTGATTCCCCACCTGTATCTTGATAGCAGACATGCAATCATAGAATACATTTCCCAATTTGGCAACTGGAGTTTCTGATTTTATTAACCTTTCTCTATTTTGTCATTATGCCCCAAATATTCAGTCAAGACTTAATTGCACTTCTTCAGTCTCTGTAACAACATGTCTTTAGAAATCCCATAGTTTATAATAAAGCTTATATACTCAGATTTAAATTTTAACTTGTGTTTAAAAACTAGTATTTCTTTGGTTGAAATGTGAAAAGCATCTTAGCTTTTAAAGCACTAAATTTCTTAATAGCACCCCTCATATGTAGAGGCAAAATCAACCCTTAAGTAATGACCTATAGTTCTATGCCCAGCCTTGCCTAAAATGAGGCAATATGACTGGGAACAAGTGGTAACAATGGGCTGATTTGATTCAAATCAATCCAGGGCTGATACTAGGCTAATCACATATGAAAAATCTCAGAATATTTATTTCTCCTCATCCTCTATTCCCCTTCACCCTCACCACATGTAAACTAAGCAGGAATTGTAGTGAAATATTCCTTTCCGCATAAATGTGAGCTTGATAGACTTTACACATTTGAGATGTTTTGGAAATAATAATAACAACATTGCAAATCTGTAATTATGTCTGTTGATTTTCACTAGAACAATGTGGATCTCAGTATCCAGAGCAACTAACAATTCTTATAAAGAAGGAGATGCAAACACTGATTTTTATTGTAACCATCTCTCCTCTTTTAATACTATTCTTGCCCTGGGGCCATTGGAAATGCAGATACCTGCTGGAGTAGAACCAGCTCATTTGCATGGCAAATTGGTAGAGAGCAACGTGCACACTAGACCTATTAAATTCCTACCTTACATATATCAGAGAATCTATACTACAAGCAGCTGTCTCCATGGCCCTATCATTCTGTAACCATTATCTCCTCATACAAAAAGATATAGATTTCCTTCCTCTTCTTCTGCTACTTCTCTTATCCCAGTGCCAATGACCAAAGATAGGGTACATTTGCAAAATTAGCTCTCTATGAAGTCTGATATACAACTAACCTACAACTGTTGGAGTAAATGCACAGATCACAAGTACAGATTTCTACTGGCCTTTGTTCAGAATGTTATTATGTTATTCTTAATTCAAAATGGGCTACAGTGTTAAAGGTTCACTTTGAGTTTAAAGTGCAACATAAATCATTATTTAATCACGAAGCAAAGTATAAGACAGAATAGATATGAATGAATAAACAAAATTAACACAGTTCTACTGCACTTGTGTGCCATGATCTAAAGACACAACTTTAAGAAACTGAAGGAATTGTAAGCGGAAAAACCAACTTGCTATGCATATTCTTTTCAATTCTGCAAACAAATTTCTATTGTATTCAGTGTATTTCCCTCACTCAAAGAAGTTTTCATGGGACCAATAAATTGCTTCCAAACAGTGCACTTTTATTATATTTTTATTCAAACAAATATTGTTTGACAGCCTGGTATTCATGACCAAACCAACATTATAAAATCAGTAGAACTATGTATATTTTGATACAAAAAATGTTTGGGAGAAAAATATTTTGAAATCAGTAAATTCCCTTTTGGAGAGGTGTGTGAGGAAGGGAGGCATACAGCATTATTCCAAAGAAACTTATTTTGCATACAAAGCAGGCAAAAATCCCAAAATTTAAGTTAGCCAATTTCAAGTTAGTTTCTAGACTGGGATAGTACTCCCCAGTTTACAAACAGCATTATTGTAATTCTCACTAATAATGCAAGTGTAAAGTATCTATAATGGAATTTCAATTGTTTCATTGCAGTAAACATTTGATATTCTTTGCCTGTCTAGGTCCTTAACCTGTTTCCCCGCAAGCTGGCAGGACAAGAAAATTGTTCATGACTTCTGTAACTACAGGATATTTCCTTGGCAACCATGGAAAGCCAGTAAACAAAAATGCACAGAAATGGCAACAGGACCTCTAGTGGCTTTGGAGAAGAACAGACACAAAACATGAAACATACTAAAATTCATATTTTCTCTCTCTCTCTCTCTCTCTCTCTCCTCAAATATAATTGCTTGGAAAATGCTGGATTATTTATCTACTTAAATTATTTCTGTACTTCAACACAAAAGTATATGAGTTGGTGTACACTGCTGACACACAAAAATAGTCTAATAAAACATTGAATCGAAAGTGAAAGAGGTTTAAGCAAGTCTATCTCCATCAGCCTTTGTTTCATCATTCATCCATGTCCTGTGACATTTTCTGTGATTTGGGTCAACAGAACACAAAAGCCCCTTAAGCTGTTTGTCTTTCCTTAGCCTGCCTTCATTAAATTTTTCCAATATTGCTTTCTATGCTATTTATATCCTATAGACCCAACCCCTGGGCCATGGCCCGGCTTGTCTGAAACCAGGCTGGACAAGTGGCAGGAGAGCATGCACAGCTCCATTTGCATGAGCAGTTGCACAGGAAGCTCCATTTGCGTGAGTGGGAGGCACACACACCCGTGCAGGAAGCTCCACTTGTGCGAGCAGTGGGTGCTCACATTTGTGTAGAAAACTCCATTTGCGCGAGCAGCAGGCTCTCACTTGGGAAGCTCCATTTACACAAATGGCAAAGCCATTATAAATGGAGCTGCAAGTGCAAGCAGGTGCACCCACCACTTGCATGGAACCATTCCCCTCCCACCCGAAAGTCAGAAAGGGATCCCTGCTATAGACCATTTCATAGCATTTGAGAACCAAAACAGAACGGAAGAAGAAATGACTCTCCCTCCTCAATCAAAGCTGAACATTCTCATGCTACAAGAAACCCTGCAACTATCCTTCTGAAAAGTTGCTGATACGTTAGTTAAGCCTTCTCTACTTATAATTAATTGCTTGCAAAAATAAAACAAAAAATAGGACAAGAAATATATTTTCAGGTGTAAAACTTCCAAATGTAAATGCTGATTTTGCGCAAAATACATTTGTGCATCTAATAAAAAGTTACCTTGGATTATCTATCTCAACAAAGCCAAAGACATTCCTATGAGAATAAAAAAAAGATCTGCAACTTTTTGAAATTTTGCAAGCTTCAAATTATTCTTTATTGGATGTCACACGATCAGCCAGATGTTCAGACTGGATTTGGTACTTTTGTTTGCCAATCAAGTCCTTCACAAGGACCTGGAATAGGCAGATGTGGATGTTTAATGGTATTAGTGGTATCATCACAGGAATCCAAGTAAAACTGCTCTTTGCAATTGAGTGATGGTGAATTTGTCAATGCCAATGGTGTTCAAGTAGTGCTCCAATTGTTTTGAGATTGCACTCAAGTCACCAATTATTATTATCATTAGTGTGCCTTCCAGTCAGTGTGGACTCCTGGCAATATGCAATTCCTGCAGATTTCTTGGCAAGATTTCAGAAATGGCTTGCCATTGCCCACTTTCTAGGGTTGAGAAAGAAAAATCTGTCCAAATTCACTCAACTGATTTCATGCCTAAATTGAGACCAGGAATCATGCCTTAACCACTACACCAAACTGGCTCTCTTAGATGGTTATAAGAAGCTAATATTTTTATAAATTGCATCTAACTCCATCAAAAAGAAAAAATATACTTATTAATTTATATTGCAACCCCAAGTTTCCAAAATGTTTTTCATATTTTGATTTTGAGTCTAAGACAAATCAATTGTTTTTCAAATTTCTGAATAAAACTCTTTGTTTAATAAATATTTTCATCAGATTGATCATTTTCCTAGACTTTAAGTCTTCCAATAGTGTATGTATCACCACTATAGCATCCATTCACCTTGTTACTTATTGTTCTTCTCCAAAGAGCCAATTCTTTTCATGTGTCCAAAGTGAGATAATCTGAGCCTAATCATTTGTGCCTTGAGTGAGAAGTCTGGGTTGATTTGTTCAATTTTTTTTCTTCGATATCCATGATATTCTCAGGAGTTTTCTCCAACATCAAATTTCAAAAGAATCAATACTTTTGCTATCTTACTTCTTCAAAACCCAACTTTTCCTTCCATAGAGTGTCACAGAGAGTACCACTGTCTGCACTATTCCTATTTTTATAGGCATAGTCCTATCCTGACATCTGAATAGCTTTTACAATGTCACCATGACTACTCTACCAAGTCTATGACTTATTTCTTAACTTCTTCCTTTCTGTTAATGGTTGATTCTAAAAGGCAGAAGCTATCTACCACTTCAGTATCTTCATTGTCAGTTCTAAGGCTGGTTGTTGTCTTTAGTTTGGTCCCATTTTTCCATGTTACTCTATTTTTATTACTAGAGCTTGCAGATCTTTTGCACTTTGTCTGTCAGAGGAGTATTATCAGCATCAGATTATTGATGTTTCTTCCTCCAATTTTAAAACACATCTTCTTCCAATTCAGCTTCACTTAAAATATTTTCACATTTAGGTTGAATGAATAAGGGGAGAGTATTCAGCCTTGTTTCACTCCTTTGCCAACCTGGAGTCTGTTTCACCATATTCTGCCCATACTGTGGCTTCCTGATCTGTATATAGGCTTCTCGTGAGCATAATGAGATGTTCCAGGATTCCCATTTTTAAAGCACATTAAAGTACAGCTTGACAGGGTTGGCACAGCCAAAGGCTTTCTATAATCAAAGAAACACATACACTCTTCTTTTTTGGTATTCTTTGGCTTCCTCAGTTATCGAGCACACATCAGCAGTAATGTTTTTTCTAAAGCTAGTTTGAATATCTGGTATCTCTTTTTTATGTAGGACTACTATGTTTGATAATTGTAAACATTATCATGATAGTGTGTGAAATTAAGGCTATTGTGCAATATTTTGCACACTCTGTTAAGTCTCCTGTTTGGTAGTGGACTGTAGTTGATCTATTTGAATCTATTGGCCACTTGGTTGTTCTCCAAGTACTGACCTGATAGTTTGTATTTTTTATTCAGAAGAATTTTTTGTGCCTTTATCAATACCACCACTCAAAATGATGGCATTATGGGAAAACCAGATCCCCTTGGCTGAGGAAAGGAAGTGATAGCCAGCCACTGTATTTGTGACTTCCTGATCTTTTCTGGTATAAATACTCTTGCCTCTATTGGCTTATTTACCTTCTACTTAATATTCTTCTCTATTAACTCCACTTCTATTTGGAACATATTATGAAAACTAACTTCTTCCTTTATCTAACCTTAGCTAAAAGTCAGATCTTTGATCATCTTCCACGCTCAGCGTGATGATGGGGGAACGGAACCAGACAATTGCAGATTTGCTATGATCAATGTTCATTGCCCTTTGCAGACAAAGTTAATTGGATTCACCTCAGTTTGGACTAGTGTTGAGGCAGGTCACAGAATCGTAACCTTGACAACTGTCCTGTTCTTCTCATAGATCTTAAAGAGACAAAAACAATATGTGGAAAGATAAGACCTTCTACTTGATTGCTTAAGGCTTTACCTTCTGGCTAAATAAATTGGCCAAGATTTGACAGAGCCCATGGTTAAGAGAGGCAATTAATATCTCCCTGAGGGTGGGATTTGTTCCTCTCTGCTTAAAATAAGTGATTAAAGAACCTTTATTAAAAAAAATCTATCTTGAGTACAGATTAAACAGCCAATCTGTACTAAAGCCACTGTTTTTGCCTTTTTGAAAATGTGGAGTCCAGCAGCAGTCTAGAGGAAAGCCCAAAAAGGCAACATGACAGAAACACCATTGAAATCAAGCCCTATTCTTTTTGTGCATATACACAACATGGATATGTGTACAAAGGATATGGCTTTCTTTTGCCTCAGTGCTCCTGTTATCTTTTGACCCACTTCCTGTGAACACCATTGGTGAATAGTATTTCATTTTTATAAAGTCATAAGCATGATTTAACACATTTAAATTTGTGTACTTTATCTTATTAGCCTAAAAAATTCCCATTAAAATTATCATGAATATGAAATTGAGCACTTAAAGAGCAAGAGAGCTTTAAAAACACATCTATAAGTAGAAAGTATGTTAGGTTATATGTTCATATATTCTCCCTGCAATGTAAGTATTGTGACTTGTACATTTAAAAATTAAGATTCTGAAAGAATATAAATCTTTGCTATTCAAATTATTTTTTTTCTTTTATAAAATATTTGCAGAATATTGGTATACCTAATCTCATCAAATATGTTGGTGGAAATTCAGCTTCTGATTTCTACAGATCAGGTAGATTTTAGGCTGATTTAGTGTGAATACAAGAATAGGAAATCTACTCATATGCAAGCATTCATGCGTTGTACAGAAGAGAATGTATTGCTTTAATCAAGAACAGAATATGATCCCCTAGGCAGTAGAACAAGGAAATCTTGAAGGCTGTTATGAGGCCAAACATGTGAGGACAAAAGATCATTGGAGATTGACCATGGTAGTTGCTTTTTCAACAGCCCTGTGAGCCAACCTTTGTCACAATGTGCCCAGCTGATATAAATTTGCTAATTACTTGAGCTAAAGGTGTGGCTAGATGCCATTGTGTTTGTCTTCCCCTGAATAGGATTAAAGGCTGATATAAGTGATTAATCATCAGCCTGCAGACAGAGAGAACATGTCACCTCCAAACCTCCAAGAGCAACCACAATCTATGCCAAACAGCTGCTGGTTCCTGATATCTAGCTTTCTTGATCTTTGCCTCTTGTCTCTGCTCTTTCCTTGGAGTTAAAAGCTTCAATCTCTTCAAAGCCAGCCTGAATTTCCAGCAGAGTTGCGTTGTGTGAGAGTTCTCATTGATGAAACAGGACGCAGTTCTGCAGCTCCCACAAACTGTTCTGTGTTCCATAGAGGCACTTCTGCATGGAAACTTGATACCACTCCAAACCAGGGCTAGACATATATATACCATTGCCTCACTTAGTCCATTGAGCCCATTACTTTCCTTTGAAAGGAACTCAGACTGCTTTTTCAACTGCAGCTGTGCTGCGCAAAGCAGCTGCGGTTGAAAAAGCAGGAAACAAAGGACAGGTAAGAGCCCAGGCGGGCAGGAGGGCCAAAACAGCAGCAGACACAGAACCGGTTCTGTGTCCGCTGCTCTTCAGAGCTACCAGTTCTGTAGAGCCAGACAGAACCGGTAGAATCCCACCCCTAGTTCTGAGGGCTTCCTTGATTTTATTTATTTATTTATTTGTCAAGTGATTATAAGATAACAGGTATAAGTATAAACATAATTATGAATACATGAAATGGATACATATAAGAAAAATAAAAAGAAACCATTGGACAGGGATGGTAGGCACATTGGTACACTTATGCACACCCCCTACAAAACTCTTAGGAAAGGGGTGAGTTCAATAAGTTTTTGGGGTTTGGGGAAGAAACCACAGAGTCAGGTAGAGTATTCCAGACATTGACCACTCTATTGCTGAAGTCGTATTTCCTGCAATCAAATTTGGTGCGGTTAACCTTGAGTTTGTATCTATTGTGTGTTCTTGTATTTGTAAAAAAATTATTTGGGTTTTCACAAAACATAATACAAATAAAATATCTTTTTTTGAGAATAGCATGGTCCCGGGTTATCACTTCTCCATACAGACTCAAACTCAATTTCATATTCATCTTTGTGTTCTATTCTATATCTTATTACTATTTTAACATTTTTTAAATAATTTTTCCCTTCCCTTAGTTTTCTCAACTTTGCTTTTAATTATCTCATTCCTTTCTAAATTCAATTATATATATATATATATTTCTAAGTTTCAATATCTTTCTAATCATTATATTTATACTTTTGTCTGTCCTGTTTCAATTTCATGTTTTCTTTTCTCATTAAACAAAATTTTCCCCTGTAGCTACAGATTGGAGTATGACACCTTTGTATCTTTTTAATTTTTGTCCATTCAACTCTTATTTAAATGTCAGTTTATGCCTTTACAATTATAACATTCAATATAACACATAACTTCCAGTCAAATTCTGCTTGGTACATTCTTAAAATATACACTAGGTTCTTAAAAAGAAATTTATATATATATATATAACAATAATAAATAAAATACCTATTCTATTCCAATTCAGCTCTATCATTAATGTTAGTTATAATCTTCAACATCTTTAACATTTCTTTTCAATGGGGTATCATACTTCCTTACATACTTCTTTCATATACTTCACTTAAATTTTTATAATAATTAAAAGGTTCCCATCCTTTCCTAATTTCATTCTCTCATTCTCTTTATTTCATTTATTTATTAACAAACATTCCAGACTTCCGGTTTGCCAGGCTTCGGCGACGGCAGGGATTCGCGACTCTCCGCAATCCCTGCCGTGCTAGCCGTCTTGGTGCCTCCGATCCCGACGGATCTGGAGGATAAGGCTGCCCTGTTGGGGCAGCTGAAGATAGGGGGGATCCGGACAGGGGTTGAGGGGTATCGCAGACCCCCTCCCCAGCCAGCAAAAAACCCCTTTTCTCAAGGCAGTGGAGCGGCGGTCTTAATGGCCGCCACGAAGAAGCCGGCAACTGGCTTAAGAATGTGCAGGAGGAAGGAGGAAGTTACAAAATGAAAGTTCTTCTTGGCTGAACCGGGACTTTAAGGACATATTCAATACCTTGAAAACTACTATTTTTTTTGGATGTTACAATGTTCCCAATGGAGGTATTCTAAAGCGGCGAATGAAAGTGCTGAAAGGGAAAGTTACTCTCCCTCCCTTATGGAACTAACAAATGGACATGGAAAATCTGCTTTCTAACAGAAGGTAAAAATTTAAAGCCCTTTGTTACAAGTGGGAAGGGAGAGGTTTGGAAAAAAAAATTATATTAAGACTTTGTTGGAGGAGATGCCTTGAAGATTAAGAGACTAGAAGCTAATTGCAAAAAGGATTTAAAATACAGATTGGGTTTTTTTCCCTAATTGACATTACCCCAGGAAGAGAAACTGCAAAAGGAAGAATTTTGTGCTTTGCCTGGACTGTTTGATGACTTTGGGACTTTGGGGAATTGTTTTAAGTTTGGAAATATTTTGATTGGCTTAATAACAAGAAGAGGATAAAGAAAAAGAAGAAGAAAAAGTTTATAATGGCTCTATCTCTCGATGAACTAAGAAAACAATATGTAAAAATAAGGAAAGAAGGCAAGGACGCTATGGGAGAAGCCCTTTGTTTTTTAGAAATGGGGCTTGCTATGTGTCAGCAAATTCAACAACAGCTGGAAGAAGCGGAGGAAGAAGAAGCCATTTTTAATGAACTAAAAAGTTTGATTAAGAAAGAAAGGAAAAGAGAGGAGGGAAAAGGAAGGACTTAAGACTTAAAAAAAAAATCTATGAAAGAGAAAAATATGATGCAAAATCAATATAATGCTAGAAAGCAAAAGGAAAGAAGAATACAACAGAGAGGGGAAGCCAAGAAGGCGGAGGTTCGGAGAGGAGTGGGTAAAAAGGCTAGGAGGGTCAAGAAAGAAAGGGAAAATGGGGGGAAAAGTCACAAAGGTATAAAACAAGATGGGAAAAAGAAAAAAATTTTTAGGGACAAAGGGTAATGTATGATTTAAAAAAGGGGGGATTCTGCAAAGTACACATGATAGTATTGTAGTATTTGTATTAAAAATAGAAAATTAGAATTTTATAAGATTTAATAAAAGATTAAAATATTAAAGTACAATGTTAAAATGTTTAATAATGAATGATTTTAAGTTTTAATAAAATATTAAAGGAAATGTTTAAAATATTAGTTTAATTATAGAGTTTAACGGGCTAATGTGCTGATGTTATTATAGATTTATTATTGTAGTATCTGTTTTTGAAATAGTAGAATGTACTAAGCAGAATCAGATTGGGATTTAGGTGTTATTTTAAATTTCAGTTTAGGAGAATGATAGAAAGGCATCATACTCTGATTAGTGATTTCAGGAGAAATTATCTTTTTTTATATTGGGAATGAGATAAATGTAAATGGAAAAAAATGGACAAAAGATATAAAAATATTGACATAAAGCAAGATGAAATATATAAAATAGAATGAAGAAGAGGGGAAAGCGGGGAGGAGTTATATAGAAGATATAGAATGGTAAACAAGATAGGTAATGGTATATAAGAAGAGCATGAATTTAATTGAAGTCCATACAAAAAGAGGTAATCTGGGGCCAAGCTACTTTCTAAAAGGAAGTTTTATGTTTTTGTGTTTTGTGTGTGTATGTTTAACTGAGAATTAATAAAATCTCAGAGGAATGCCAGATGAGAATAATTGTAAACAAGCCAGAGAGAAATATAAATATGATGATTTAATAGTAGATAAATATAGAAAAGAAATGTGATTGAATAAGAGTAAAGAGAAATAATGTGAAATTTGTTAAAGGGAATTTATGTGTCTACATGGAAATGGGGTAAATTAGAAGTATGCAATATAAAATAATGTTTTACCTGCCTTGTAAAGATTTATAATGGAAAGAGGTTTTGTCTAACGATGTTTTGTTTTGTTTGTCTTTAAAATTAATAAAATTTGTTTTAAAAAAAACATTCCATTACAATGAGTATTTTTATCTATCATTTTAATCACACTTGTTTCATATTTTCTAAGTTCATTTCTATTTGTAATATAACAATACTATCTTATGTACCTTTGCAGAATCCCTCTTTCAATTAAAGCTCAGACCGGAAGTCCCGTGTGTTCTTGTATCGTTATGGGTGAAGCTGAAGTATTCATTGACAGGTAGAACATTGCAATGTTTGATGTTATATACTATACTTAGATCGGACCGAAGGCAGCATAGTTCTAGGTTTTTTAGGTCTAGCATTTCGAGTCTGGTGGCATAAGGTATTCTGCAACGAGTAGAGGAGTGGAGAACTCTTCTTGTGAAATATTTCTAGACTTTCTCAACTGTATTAATATCAGATACGTAATGTGGGCTCCAGACTGATGAGCTGTATTTGAGTATTGGTCTAGCAATGTTTTGTATGCTCTAGTTAGTAGTGTGATATTACGGGAAAAAATGCTATGCAGGAAAAAAGGATTTAAAATGCTAGTCAGGTTAACAACTCTTAATGCCTTTTTGGCTATGTAGTTACAGTGGGCTCTAGCACTTAGATCATTAGAGATGAGTCCTTGATAGAGTTTGGATCATCAACAAGGTCTTGACCATTCAGCTTGTATTTTATTTTTTGATATATATTTTTTGCCAATATGTAAGACAGAGCATTTATTCATTGAGATTTGAAGTTGCCATTTGATTGACCATTTTGATATATAGTCAAGGTCTTTTTGGAGGGTAGTAGTATTGTCTGTGGTATTGAATAGCTTTACATCATCAGCGAAGAGAACGCAGTTGCTCTTAATATGATCACAGAGGTCATTTTTGTAGGGTATGAAGAGAGTTGGTCCTAAAACACTGCCTTGGGGGCCCCCACTGTTGACAGGTACAGAATTTGATAGGATGCTCCCAATTTTGACCATTTGTTGTCTGTTTGACAGGAATGCTTCTATCCAGTTATGCAGGTGTCCAGAGATACCATAAGATTTTAGTTTTAGGAGTAGTTTGTCATGTACCACTGAATCAAAGGCTTTACAGAAGTCTATGTAGACTGCATCTATTGCTTTGCCCTGATCGAGTTGTGTAGTCCATATGTTTTTGCAGTGTAATAGTTGCAGATTACAGGATAGTTTTTTTCTGAAACCAAATTGTTTATTAGAGAGTAGGTTGTTTGTCTCTAAGTGGAGGATAATGGATTGGTTAATAATTGATTCCATGACTTTACAAGTGATGCAGCATAAAGAGATTGGTCTGTAATTTTCAACTAGGCTGGGGTCTCCCTTTTTGAAGATGGGGATGACCATGGCTTGTGACCATAGTTTTGGCAAGGAACTGGTCCTGAAAATTTTTTCAAAGATTATGCATAAAGGTTCGGCTATGGCAGTGGATAGCTTTTTTAAGAAGTAGGCACATATTCCATCCAGTCCAAAAGATAGTGATGGTTTTAGATTGCATAGTGCTTTTTCAACGTTGGCTTCTGTAAAATTGATATGTATTAGATCATTGTAGTTGTCTGTGGTTCGACTAGGAAATACTGGGCATAATCCATTGCTGTTTACAAATACTGAGCCAAAGAATCTGTTAAAGAGGTTGGCTTTAATGGTGTCTTCGTTGAAGTCCTTTCAGGGGTAGGATGGACTTTTGAGTCTTTTAGTTTATTGTTTACAAAATTGCAGAAAGCGTGGATGGAATTGGTGCATAGAAGGTTTTCCTCTTGTTTAATGTGATAATTGGTGCTTTCAGTCTTTATCTGGTGGCATAAATTTTTGTATCGGCTTTTGAAGTTGGCAAAGTGACCAGATTTGTTTTTCTGCCAAAGTGATTTCTTTTTGGATTGAAGCTGCCTTTTTGTTATGGGTAATTTGTTTTTTCTGGTTTTTGGATTTGTTATTGGTAGAAATAGTTTGATGACTCTTTTGACTTTAAGTAAATATATGTTGTAATGGTCTTCAACAGTATTGCATCCAGTGAATAGAAGTTGCCAATCAAGAGATGAGAGATCATTGTCTATAAGATCATAGTTGCCTTTTTTGAAGTTATAATTGGGGATCCTGTCGTTATGATGATTTTTTTTGAGGATGTATGTTGAGACAAAAGTCAATCATGTTGTGGTCACTGTTTGAAAAGGGTTCTTTAATTTGTATTGCATAAATTGAATTCAAACTATTGCAGAAGATGAGATCGAGGCAGTTGTTATTGTTGGTTACTAGTTGTTCCAGTCTCAGATTTGTTACAGCATTGTAAAAGGTTGCATGTATGGGTTCAGTTGTACATTCATTTAGGGTCCAGTTAATATGAGGTAGATTGAAGTCACCAAGAAAGATAAAAGCATGTGGGCAGGATGTTACCCATGTTAGTAGTGAATTTGACTTGTTTACATGTTCAATGTCATAATCAGGGTTTGTGTTCTTTTTATTTCCCATCTTTGTTGGTACGCAGCTTGGTGATGTAGAGTTCTGATGACTCTCATTTTGTGCTCCAATGGGTGGTGGGAATCAAAATGGAAATATTGATCTGTGTGAGTGGTTTTCTGTAAACTTCAATGTTAAGATTTCTATCTTCCTTAATGTGTACTTCACAGTCCAGGAAGGCTAGACTATTTTCATTAACATTTTCCAATGTGAATTTGATGCATCTGTCCACAGACTTGATATGTTTGGTGAATGTTTCCAATTCCTGTATCTTCTATTGTTTTGCAAACTACCATGTGAAATATGTGGCAATTAGCAGTGGAGATCTTTAAACTTGCATTTTGTGTGACTACCCTGACCATTAAGTAGTGTGGATGAACCCTCATTGATTTGTCTCAGAAGTTGGTCCGTAGACAATTTACTTGGTTGCACTAGTCAGCTATGACATGGCATAGCTGGCTGGGAAATTCTGGGACTTGAAATTTGCATATGTTAAAGTTCCCAAGATCCAGAAACACTGATTTAAAAAGTCAATGGTATTAGCAATGAATTGCGTTGACAATCCTTACACTTTTTAAAAAAGGAGGAAACAGATTTGTAAATGACAGAAGATCATGAACCGTGGCAATGGGAAATGGTTCCCTGATCTTAGAGTAAGCTAAATTACTCCAGAAAAGAAGTTCTTGGATTTGATTTTTTTTCTGGCTCAATCTGTAAAGCTAGGGAATCCAATATGCAGTAACCAATTCCTTTATTACTTTTCTTGTGTTAAACTTTTATGAATTCTAATCATTAAAGGAAATCATTAACTTTGCTTCAGGATTTGCAAGGAAACTTTCATTTTACTTTTAAGATAGTCCATTTAGACCAGCCAACATTAAATCAAAGAGGCAACAATTGTTTCTGCACATACATTAAAAAAAATGTAAATGTGGTTTTGTAGCAAGGGAATCATTTCCATTACATCATCCAAAGAAAAGGTTCTCTGAGAAATGTGCCCTTGAATCTTATTTCCTTTTTGAAAGTCCTCCAGCAATTCAAATCAAGGACCTGGCTTAAAAACATAGCCAGATTCTTTTAAAAATACAAATTAAATATTGGACTTGGAAGATTTCAAGAACAGTTTTGGATGTATTATTAGCATGCCTGAATTACCCTTTTGGCACAATAGGCATGGTGCCTACAGAATTTTGGAACCTAAGCATGTCCATCAATTGGATCTCAATCCTAAGTCTGGATTCAAAAGATGACATTTTATTAATAATGTAGCTAGTTAAATCTTGCATCTTTAGTTCAGCTGTTACTTGGGACCTTGCTTGTCATGCCCCTGTTGGAATCTGACTCCGAGGGAGAGGAGGAACAGCCGACAGGGAGTGGGAGTGTGGCTCCAGAGGTTGTGAAGGAAACTGTGGAAGGGCACAGACCGGCTGGGCATTCAGAGGAAGACCCAGGCTCATCCTCTCTTCATCCTAGGGCATGCAGGGAAGAACAGATAAGGGAGAAAAGTGGATGGCATGGTGTATGGAGAGGAAAGGGCCTTGATCCCCTTCATGGGCTGCAGCTGTGAGGACTGTTTAAAAGTACAAACTGTGCATGGGGCAGTGCTGGAAGCAAACTGTGAAAATATTTCTAGTTTGTCAGATCTTATCTGAGTTCTGGTGTCCTTCCAGTGTGTGTATTTCGATATCTGTAGACGTCTTCAAGCCCTTATCCTGCCTTGTTTCATTAATTGCTTCAGTATGGTTTGTGTTTTTTTGTTTATAATTTATATGTATTTTGAGTTTGAACGGAAGTTCTTCCTTTTCGCAACTGTTTGTGGGGGAGTTTTTTCTCCAGCCAATGATAATTGGACTTTTGAAGCCAAGTTGAAGGAATTAAAGGGACTTCACCTGTTTTTGTGACTTTGTTGTTTTTGTATCCCACCCTGGGTCATCACAGCTTTTCTGAAGTAACTATCCTTTATATATCCCAACATGCGTCAGCACAACGATTATCTTATTTATTCATGATCTCCCCTGGGAGATGGGGCATGCCGAAATGCCATGTTCCTAGTATGCATTTCATTTTAATCAAATATTACATGACTAGGGCCCACTTTATTACCTCTTCCCTGCACATGCATCCATCATAGTCTCATTCGCTGAGCTTGCACTCAGATGTTGGCCATCAGCAGCTGTCACAAAGCCTTTCCATGGACTTCCAAGCCAACAAGAAAATATGTTTCCCTTGAAGTATGAGGTTGAAAGAAAATTTGTGTCTTGTGCGGAAAGTGGGACGTGCTCATTTTAAAAAAAAAATTCTGCCTCAGCCAATACAAAACTATATAGTGTTTAAATTGATCATTTGATAAATGGAAAAGAATACAGAAAATAAAGAAATTGATGGTCTCTGAGTTGGCACTTCACAATACCACCCAAATTCCAGGACATTTTTTGTTAACGCATCAATAATTGTAAATTGTTCTCCCTTTTTGCTAAGAGGAAAAAAACAGGATTGTGGCTTTTTGCTTTAGGAAAAAATAGAGTTCAAATTTACTATGTTCTCAATCCTGTGGAATGATTTTCTCCCTTTCTTCCTCTTGTTTATGATACTAGAACTTGTGATTGTGCAATGAGTTTGGCAGGAATCTTAAAATTAATGAAACGAATTATAAACAAGAAAATGAAATGATGCCCATGGGCTTTAAATTATTTGATTTACAAATAGCTTATTGAAACAACTGCCTGCCTGCCTGCCTGCCTGCCTGTCTCTCTGTCTGTCCATGAATAAATTCTTAATGTCTGTTATGATATGTACAGAATAACCCTTGAGTAACAAGGATATGCACATGGAAACATTTATGAGAGTAGTTATGAATAATTATTCAGCCACACACAGATACACTAAATTGAGTTAAAGTTTAAGAAATAGCACAGTCCAATAAATGGTCCAAGTCATATATGTTTTACAGTCCAAAGAATATCCAATTACAAAGTCTTCTTACTGGTTGCCCTTGTCATTTACAGTAAACAAAAATATCAAAGTATAAGCACAGCATAAATACAACAGAGAACCTTAGATGGCAACAGAATGTTAGAGAGACAGATGTCAGAGAGAGCAAGCTATGATCTCTAGCTTCCTCTTATGGTAATTTGCAATATAATCAACCAATCGGAATATAATATAAATCAATAACAGTGATTTTGTCTTAAAGCTACAAACATACATTGTTGGTTTATATATTGCCAACCCAACTAATTGGTGGACAGATTCCTAACAATGTCCCATTGTTTTATGCGTGTTAGAAGGAAGTTTATGAAAAGGTATGCCCATATGCTGGCATCTTGTGGTTTTGGTCTGCAATGGATTCTCTGGTGAATCTATGGCATAGTAAATTTCGCAGTTTCACAGTCGATCTTGCAGTTTGCAGGTAATGCAACTAAAGGATTCCCAATGTCTTTTTTTTAAGTTACTGTGCGCATTGTAACTTTAAGAATCTATCAGTGGTTTTGAAGTGCATGTTTGATAAAATACTATTGGGAATACTGAACTAATCAGATTAAACACACACAAAATCATGTATTGGTATTAGGAAGAGAAGAGTTCTGAATCTATTCAGACTTTATTGCAGAAATATATTATAGAAATGATCTATTATCTGAAAGATGATCTGAGCTATAATTAGTAATATATTTAGGGCAGAAAGAAGCCAAGAGAGAAAATTCCCTTATCAGAAGTGTTCACCTCCCACACATCAAGCAGCAATTATTTGTATGCAAACTTCAAAGGATTGTCTCACACTCATTGTGTAACTATGTACAATCAAAACAGATGTTATTTTGATCCAGCAAGACTTCTTATCAGATATCCGATCCAATTGTTTGGAAATAAGACAGCTTGGGTTAAAAAAACCCATCTATACTTGAATCTCAGTTGAGTCCAAAATTAGATCCGTCCTCTAGTTTCACATTCTTCCATATTCATTACCATTCATTCAAAAATCTTCCATTAAGATTCTCCGTTCTGATTATGTCAAAAACTATATAGTAATTAGATATACAGGTACCCTAATTAGGAAAGGCTGTAACTGCTGGTTTCTTCCTTCCTTAAAGAAGCATTTGGCAAAAATGTGCCAATGTATAGGACTTCTCTTTCCACTTTAAGTTTTGGCTTACGTATTTTCCACTTATCATTTTTATTTTATTATATAAAATACAAAGGAAAATAAAATAAAATAGGAAATTAAGGGAGGGAAAGGGAGTGGGGAAAGCGGGGTGTGAGATACAAGGGGGAAGAGAAAAAGAAAGAAAAGGGGGCATTGACTTCCCACTCTTCCTGGCACAGTACAAGATAAACATATTCCAATCTCAACTTTTTGTTTTTACACATTAATATATAGCTAGCCATTCCTATAATACCAAATCTTTATAATCAACAAAACCAAGGTAAAAGTTTCATTTTTTTCTTCACAAGCACAAATTCCAGAAGTGATCCAAATAAGAACATATTTTCCTCTTTTAATAAAGTAGTCAATTTAACCATTCCTGCTTTATATTCCTTGCTATGGAAATAATGTGTATTTCTATTTGCACTTAGTAATCTTTGTGAACTGTCATCATTTTTATTTAGAAAATTTATTGTATTCTTCCAAATTCTTTGAAAAAGCAGGGAAAAACATTTTTTCATCCTTTTTTTTCCTTCAAAGTACTAAAGTTTAAAAAGACATTTTTTTTAAATCAAAACTTTCTAATACATCTTTTTCTTTGACTTAACATATAAGCTTTGAACTTCAATACTGCATTTAGATACCTCTCTCCACACTACCTTTATACAGGGGTGGGATTCTCACCTATTGGCTAGAACTTTCTAAGCAGTTCAGAGAACCAGTTGTTGAAAGAAATCTCCTTTGTTTTTTTCCCACTTTACAGGGCTAATCCTGTAAGGAAGGCAGGAAGGAAACATTCTGGTGTTGTTTCTAGAGTAGTCTTTATTGCCATTCTTGGGAGTACTCTTAGACTTCCTGTCTCTGGGTGTTTTTTTTCTTTGCTGGTACTTTCTTAAAGGGAAGGGTTATTTTAAACTTTTTACACTGCTTTTGGGAAGAAATGCTCCTCTGTTGGAGTTATCCCAGCTGGGATCAGCACTTTGAAGAAATAATTGAATAATGAAGCAGAGCTGCCAGAAAAAAGCTTTTAATGACAAGAAACCAAGATGAGTGACATTCAGCAAGGTTTTTTGGCTAGCTAGAAAGATTGACATTCAAACACATACCCTTTCTGAGTTTTGGTCTAAAACTGGTTTTTGGTGAAGTATAACTCTGTGCTTGGTGAGGTTTAATCCTGTGTTTATTGATGGGATAATTTCCCTATTCAGCTTTGTTTGGAAGGAAAAAGGTTAATCTCTGTTCCTGAAAAGAAACTGGGTTGAGAAATCTGGCTAGTTCCTGTGCCTATTTGTTCTGGTAATTGGTTTAACAAGCAAATGCTACTGTTGTGATTTAATTATTTGTATTGTGTTTGGATTTTTCCTGCCTCATGGTTTCTTTTTCTCTCTGGAGAGGGGGTCTTCCTTCACTGCTTTAGTGGTTCCTGGCACTGTCCTTTTGGGATGTACTTCCAAAAGGCAGGATGTAAGCTTGGCACTGATTTTTTACTGCCTTTTGGGGGGCATGTGACTTTTCCTTAAATCTGGATGATTTCCTTAGGATATCTTGTGAGGTGAGTGAGACCAGCTAGTATCTTTAAGTGGTGCAAATGCACCACTTAAATGCACCACTGCATCAAAGATTACTTCTCCTGGGTGTGCTCTTTCTGGAGAGCTTAAATGACCTCTCTGCAAAAGGGTTTCACTTTATGAGCAACATTTGGCTGCTGATAGTTATCATTGCATTTTAACTATTTTAATTCCTCAAGATGTTCTGGCACCCTGCCTGATTTGTAACTCTGGCTTTCAGGTATTTTTAATCTAATGATTGGTATTTAGGGCAGCTTTCTGCAAGCAAATAAGCTTTTTGTATTCTTGTACATCCTTGACTTATAACAGTTCAATTAGTGACCATTCAAAGTTACAATGGCACTGAAAAAAGTGACTCATGACTGTTTTTCACACTTATAACTGTTGAAGCATTCTCATGGTCACGAGAGGCCAGGCGAGGAGAAGCACCCATCGATGTGAGTGATGTTGAGTTGGCCATGACCACCCAGCCACATGACCACCTAACCATGTCCACTCAATCACATGATCACCAAACCATGCCCACAGAACAGGTTGTTAAAAAAATTGAATCCCACCCTTGAAGAAGTACCAAACTCACATAGAGCCAAGATACAGACTATTGTACAAATATAAAATCTGACAAAAGTAAAAATATTGCTGTTCCAGTATCTGAAGAAAATGATTATTGTGTCTGTTCTTCTAAAGGTAGAAGGAGGGGGAATGACCTGTATGTCAGCTGGGGCATTTTCCAAAGGACATCACTTGCAAATTTAATTGGTCAGGTTTGTAATAGGAATGGCAGTGTCTCATGTGGTTACACACTAAGCTGTTTAGGACTTTAAAGGTTTGTATTAATGCTTTTAATTAAAAGGAAATCAACTGGCAATTTGATCTTGCAGTGTGGGCATCATACAATCCTTATATCTTGCAATGATTAACAATCTAGCTGCTAGATTATGTATGAGTTACGTATCCTACCTTTTTTTTAGTTCAAGCTTTCTTTCCTGTGTAAAGCACATTGCATATTCAAAATGGAAAGTCATCAAGGCATAGATAATTTTATTATTCCTTAGATTGTTTACCTACCTTGGTTTTTAGTTAATTCACAACAGTATATACATATCTAATGCAGTGGTGGGATTAAATTTTTTTTTTACTACCGGTTCTGTGGGTGTGGCTTGGTGGGTATAGCAGGGGAAGAATACTGTAAAATCTCCAGACAGGGTGGTATTTTCTGGTTCTCTGAACTACTCAACATTTCTGCTACCGATTCTCCAGAACTGATAAGAACCTGCTGAATACCACCTCTGATCTAATGCTTCTGCCTCCCTTACAACAACCCCTAAGCTTTTGTTGTATTGGGCTGAAAAAGAGAGATACTGGCAGGGGTGGGATTCAAATTTCTTAACCTGTTCTGTGGGCGTGGCCTAATTTGTGGGTGTGGTTTGGTGGTCATGTGACTGGGTGGGCATGACTTGTATGTAAATATTGTAAATGTTTATGTAAATATTGATTTTTTTTATTTAAAAAAGAGCAACTTTTACCCAAAATCAGGCAAAGCAGGCAGGCAGATTGAGTTGCTTGCAGAATCACAGAGTTACTCACAGAACTACCTTTCTGCAATCTGCTACCTGAGTCTGTCACATAAAATTTGCTAGCAAGCAAACTCACAACCATGTATGTAAATATTGATTTTTTTTTATTTAAAAAGAACAAGAATCACAGATTCTTGTTCTGCAGAATCACAGTTTCACTCAGAGATCTACCTTTCTGCAATCTGCTACCTGAGTCTGCACTGAAAAATAGAACCTTTAGTCCTAAGGAAGGTTCAGCTCTGCTTTTGTCAGGGCTCCAACAAATCCACCCCCATTCAAATCATAAGTCTCTAGCCACGTCTCTCAGAGTAAAAAGATTGATTTATTAGGAGTGACCATGTCGGCGTTAGCTGGGTGCAGCTGACACTAAATTACATCATTCATTTCCTCCTTGACCTTGGATGTTTGTTCTCCAATGGGACACATCCATAGCGAAGAGTCATCAGTCATGCTCTCCAGTAATATTCTTGTGCACTGACAGCTTTGGGCTGCCTAGCAATTATCTGAAGCATTTCAGGAATGTGTTACTTTCCCTCACTCTCTTTCAGCTGGCAACTAAAAAGATCAAAGAAGGTTTTTTTTAGTTGACAGCTTTTAGATAAGCTAGAAAGCAAGAAATCCAACAATTTCCTGCTTTCTAGCTAATCTAAATCTCCCAGCACAGCTGATAGTCAGAACAGCTGATGGGGGTGGGTGGGGAGGAAAAATAGCAATTTACCAAAAATTAGGGGAAGGCACAACACAGGCAAGATGGATGGCACACATGCCAGGTAAGGAGTGCGTGGGCAGGGTGGGGAGGGGTGGGGCCAGCCAGTGGTGTGATTTGCCAGTTCTCTGAATTGCACAGAATCATAACAACTGGTTCTATAGAACTGGTCCAACCAGGTATAATCCCACTCCTGGATACTGGCCCAAAATCATACAGTCAGCTTTCATAGCTAAGGGAGGACCACAACTCACTGTCTCCTGGTTTCTGGCCACAGTACCAAACTGGTTCTCTTCTCACCAAATCCAATCAGTTCAGAAAGGTTCAGCAAGCATAATAGTTTAATTATTCAAATGTATTTATTTATTTACAGAACATATATGGCCACCTTATTTACAGAACATATATGACCACTTGTGACTGGAAGGTTTGAGCCTGCTGTGAGCTTTGAGTCTGATGTATCAGAAGACACAGGTTTGAGTGATGAGGAAGATTTGGCATTGGAATTGGAGCCTGCTTTAATGAGAGATGCAGACGTGAGCCAGGAGGATGAGGGAGTGTCGGAATCACCATCCTCTCCAGAACCTTCCACATCAATCATACCTCAGGTGTCAGCAGCTGATCCACAGAACATACCAGAGTCCTTGAGTGATGATCAAACGGATGAATGTAGGGTTGATGCAAGGACTAGACACAAGTTGAGACATCAAGCACAATTTGAAAGGAAACGTCAAGTCAGAGACTAATTGGAGAGACTGACACGCCCCTTCAAGGAATATAAGGAGGCGTGTTAGCTAACAATCCTTGTCCGGATCAAACTTCATTAGTTACGTGCGCAGCTTGGAAGAAGCCTTCTGTTTGCCTTTTTGGCTCTGAATTATCTTGCGGCTCGTTATCTTGGTTTGAAGACAGTTTCTGGGAAAGCTGCCAATGACGACTACAGAGAAAAGTTAACTCTGTGATTTCTGTTATTATCTGTTCGTGTTTATTTCTTTGGGATATTTGGACTCTCACTTTGTGGCTACAGGTGAGACAGAACATTTTTTGATCTGGACCTTCATCCCATCTTCTAACCAAAATGGACCAAACACAGCTAGAGCAGCAGCAGCAGCAGATTAACCAACTTCTGCAGGATAACCAGGTATTGCAGAAGCTAGTCACCCAGCTGGTTAATTAACTTATGCTGATGCAAGCTCCAGTTAATCCTCCTGCCCCTCCCCATAGGAAATGCCCGGTAGCTGTGCCGGATAAATTCTCTGGACAGCCTGAAATGTTTCCTGCTTTTATGGGGCAGTGTCAACTGTTTATGTCTTTATGGCCAGAAGATTTCCCTGATGACCGGGCTCGGGTGGGGTTTGTTATCAGTCTTTTGTCGGGTTCGGCTGCAAGATGGGCCACTGTTGTTACAAAATAGTCCTTTATTGAATGACTATCAGGGCTTTTGGCACCATTTACGTGCTATGTATGAGGGCCCCATAAAAACTCAAACCGTAGCCAAACGTTTAAAGGACATTCGTCAGGGGAAACGCCCTTTGCAAGAGTTTATTCCAGAGTTTCGTCTGCTCTGCATGGACTCTGCTTGGAATGAGGCAGCCCCCATGAATGCTTTTCAGGAGGGTTTGGCAGAAGAAATTCAAAAAGAGTTGGTGCATGTGGAGCCGGCTCTAACCCTGGATGCGCTAGTGGTGCAATGTTTGCACATTGACGCCCGGCTTCAATGGCTCAAGACCAGATGCCCAGTTCCGGAGCCGCCCTCCCACTCACGGCCGTAACCTCCCATACAACCAGCGCCCCTGGTATCCCATAATGCCATGACCAGGACCGAGGAACCGATGGAGTTGGATGCGCTCCGCCCTCAGTTGATGGCACAAGAACGCACGTGGAGATTTCAGGGAGGCCTGTGCCTGTATTGTGGAAGGTTGGGACATTTTGCCAGTTCCTGTCCTGGTAAATGACAGAGGACATGAAAGCCAGTGCCCGAATCTCATCCTGTACTGTCGGGAAATGGGGCAGGCCCGGCCTCGGGGAAACCCTAGGTCGGGCACATACCACACAACCACCTGAAGTAGTGGAGGTGAACTCTGGTCCTCCTCACCATTTGCTTTTGGACATGCAGGTTTTCTTACAGTCCCAGTCGGAAGGAATTCCTGCGGTTGCATTGGTGGACTCAGGGGCTACTACTAATTTCATGGACCGGGCTTTTGCAACACATTATGAAATTCCCTTGGTTGCTGTGGAGCCTCCCATTAAGGTGGAAACCATTGATGGGCGGGAACTGCAGTCTGGGCCTATTCGTTTTGCTACTCAGCCATTACGTCTGGTCATTGGGGATCATGAGGAGGCGATTAGCTTTTATATAAGACATAGACATAAAGACATAAAAATTTATTTGTCATTACACTCGCAAGCGGGTGCAACGAAATGAGGTGCTCTTCCACAAGTAAAACTGGACAACACCATTGAAAGAAAAATAAACTAAACACAACAAACCATACAATAATCTCTATACAATTTAAAAATGTAGATACCCCATTACTCTCAGCCATTAAATTCCACAAAAATCTTATGACCCTGCATTCATTCATATATCACCTTGGACCTGCAGCTCCCCTTGGTTCTCGGAATGGCTTGGCTACAGTTGCACAATCCTTGGGTAGCATGGGCACAGAACACCATTTTTTCCCCAAGTCTCCAGTGTATGGACCATCTAAAACACATCTGTGCTGGTCAAGACATCGCTGCCTCCCCCGACTCTGTAGCTCCTGAACTATCTGAATTCTCAGACGTTTTTAGTGAGAAGGAGGCGGATCGGTTACCCCCGTATCGACCTTATGACTGTCCTGTGGACCTCCTGCCCAATGCTCCACTACCCAAGGGTCATTTGTATTCAATGTCTGAGCCCGAATTGGCCACTCTGCGAGATTTTCTGGACAAGAATTTGGCCCGGGGGTTTATCAGACCGTTGTCATCTCCTCTTTCTGCTCCTGTCCTTTTTGTGAAAAAGAAGATGGGGGATTTGCGCTTTTGTTGTGATTACCACAGGTTAAACGCCATTATGGTGAAAAATAGTTATCCTTTGCCACTCATTCCCGAACTGATGGAGCGGCTACGAGAGGCCACTATTTTCACCAAGCTCGATCTTCGAGGGTCTTACAACCTGGTGTGGATGCGCAAAGGAGATGAGTGGAAGATGGCATTTGGTACTAGATACGGCCACTTCGAATATACTGTAATGCCGTTTGGATTGACCAATGCCCCTGCGGTCTTTCAACATTTCATGAATGATATTTTTAGGGACATGCTTGATCGGTTCATGGTGGTGTACCTGGATGACATTTTGATCTATTCCAATTCCAGGGAAAGCCACCTTTGCCAAGTCCGCCAGGTATTACAACGTCTTCGGGAGCATAGACTCTATGCGAAACTGGAGAAGTGCCTCTTTTTCCAGACTTCCATAGAGTTCTTGGGGCATATCATTTCTCCCGAAGGCATTGCCATGGACCCACGTAAGGTGGAGGCTCTGTGTAGTTGGGAACCCCCTCATCGAGTAAAAGACGTGCAACGTCTCTTGGGGTTCACTAATTATTACAGGTCCTTCATCCCGGTTTTTGCCAAACTGACGGATCCCATCACCCAGCACCTTTGCAAGAAGGTTCCATTCCAGTGGGGACCCCCACAGCAACAGGCCTTTGAGGCCATCAAGAAAGTCTTTGTTGCAGAACCAATCTTGAGGCATCCCGACCCTCATCGTCCATTTGTGGTGGAGACGTATGCATCCAACGTGGCCATTGGGGTGGTGTTGTTACAAGCCCCAGCAGATGGCGCACCTCTTTTTCCATGCACATATTATTCAAGGAAACTTACTACTTCCAAGCGTACTTATACAATCTGGGAGAAAGAGTTGTTGGCCATCAAGGCTGCATTTGAGATCTGGCGACATCACCTTGAGGGGGCTCGGCACAAGGTGGAGGTTCAGACAGATCATCGTAATCTGGAGCACTTGACCACTGCTCGGAAATTGAACCACCGACAGATCCGATGGTCGTTGTTCTTCGCTAGGTTCAATTTTTTGGTCACGTACATCCCCAGTGGTCAAAATAAAAGAGCTGATGCCCTATCCCGTAAACTGGAATATCTGCATCCTGAAGAACCTCTTCCTCCATGTACGGTGCTATCACCGGAATCTTTGGCCGTGATCCAGGAAGTGGTGGATTTGAGGGCTCGCATACAAGAGGTGCAGCGTTTGGACGATTGGTCGCAGCAACGAATGGGGGAAATTGGTCCTGATTCTCCATGGACTCTGGAGGAGGGTTTATTACAACATTGGGGTCAATTGTACATGCCCACCAAAACACTTAGAGCACTCATCATGACCCAATGTCATGACAACCCAACTGCGGGTCATTTTGGGTTCTTCAAAACCCTTCATCTGGTCACAAGGACTTTTTGGTGGCCTAGAGTCTGGCATGACATCTTCGCTTATGTTGCTCCTTGTATACTGTGTCAGCAAGCAAAAGCTGCGTCGGGTGTGCCTCCTGGTCTTCTTCAACCACTACCGACTCCAAACCAACCCTGGGGGGCAATCTCCATGGACTTTTTAACACACTTGCCCTCGTCATCAGGTTATACAATGGTACTTGTGGTGGTTGACATGCTCACCAAGATGGCCATTTCATCCCATGTAGAAGGTTACCATCGGCTCGTGTTACTGCCCGGCTTTTTATACAACATGTATTCAGTTTGCATGGCTTACCAGACAGAGTTGTTTCAGATCGCAGTGTCCAGTTCACCACTCAATTCTGGAAGAGCCTAATGAATGCATTATGGGTGCAAGTATGTTTAGCGTCGGCACACCATCTGGAAACCGATGGCGGGACTGAGAAAGTAATTGGCATCCTCACCCAATATCTCAGATGTTTTGTTAATCAATGGCAAAATGACTGGGTGACCTATCTTCCATTGGCAGAGTTTGCTTTTAACAATTCTCAGCACACCTCCACCCACATGACGCCTTTTTACGCAAATGTGGGTTACCATCCGAGGTTTTCCCCCCTGTCGATCTTGGATTCTCTGGTTCCAGAGACACAAGACTTTTTGTCTGAATTACATGCGGTGCACCAATTGATTTCCAGACAATTGGAGCGAGCAAAAGCAGACTATAAACGTTTCACGGATCGTTCATGTCGGGCGATGCCTCCACTAGCTGTGGGAGACAAGGTGTGGTTGTCCACGAAGCATCTCCAGGTCAATCGTCCGATTAGAAAGTTTGATCATCGCTTTATTGGTCCCTTCCCTATCGAGGCGGTTATCAATCCCATGGCATATCGGCTCACCCTACCGCGCTCCATGCGCATTCACCCTGTCTTCCACCACTCCCTTTTGGTACCTGACACCCCATCGTGTACTCTCCGTTCTCCCGATGATACAGGTTCCCCATCTGGGCCCAGCGCTGATCCTGTTGTTGATACCATGGTGGTTGGCATTTACGATTCACGATGGCTGAAGGGACGATTTCAGTACTTCCTAGGGAGGTTGGAAAATGAAACAGAGATTCGTTCCTGGGACAATGCATCCAAGGTGCATGCCCCGGATCTTATCCGGCTATATCATGCACAATTCCCATCAAAACCACATCCGGATCGTCAGACTCGGGGGAAGGGCCCTGCAGTGAGGGATAGTGTTGTGACTGGAAGGTTTGAGCCTGCTGTGAACTTTGAGTCTGATGTATCAGAAGACACAGGTTTGAGTGATGAGGAAGGTTTGGCATTGGAATTAGAGCCTGCTTTAATGAGAGATGCAGACATGAGCCAGGAGGATGAGGGAGTGTTGGAATCACCATCCTCTCCAGAACCTTCCACATAAATCATGCCTCAGGTGTCAGCAGCTGATCCACAGAACATACCAGAGTCCTTGAGTGACGATCAAACGGATGAATGTTGGGTTGATGGACTAGATGCAGGTTGAGACGTCAAGCACAATTTGAAAGGAAACGTCAAGTCAGAGACTAATTAGAGAGGCTGACATGCCCCTTCAAGAAATATAAGGAGGCGTGTTAGCTAACAATCCTTGTCCGGATCAAACTTCATTAGTTACGTGCGCAGCTTGGAAGAAGCCTTCTGTTTGCCTTTTTGGCTCTGAATTATCTTGCGGCTCGTTATCTTGGTTTGAAGACAGTTTCTGGGAAAGCTGCCAACGACGACTACAGAGAAAAGTTAACTCTGTGGTTTCTGTTATTATCTGTTCATGTTTATTTCTTTGGGACATTTGGCCTCTCACTTTGTGGCTACAGGTGAGACAGAACAGCCACCTATCTTATACAATGATCCTGGGCAATTCACAACAATCAATAAAAAATAATGATAAAAACGAAAACCACCTTTCTCCCCAAGCATGGCGGGGGGGGAACAGTCCTCTTCACAGCTGCCATATATAATTGATAGCAAAAAAAATAAAAACCCAAGAACTCTCCCTGACTGAGAACTTGCTCTTTACAAAAAAGTTCAACCCTTTCTGGAAGAGCTTTAACCACAGTCCTAAAATCTATTTTCATAATGATGAAGTGGTAGTAATATTTCTTGTGGCCACTGTTTACTTTTCCACCAGCTTTTGCCCAATATTTTCTACATCTCTTAAGTTGGGGTGTCAAACTCAAGGCCCGTAGGCCAGATCTGGCCCAAGAGGTAATTAGATCTGGCCTTCAGTGCTGCCCTGGAAGTAGGGAAGGACCAGCCTGCGATACTTTGGCCTATCCCAGGCCAACCAGGTGCTGATCTACAACCTGCTGTCAGCCATCCAGGCCAGAATGTGGCTAACCTTAGATCCACGAGGCTGCTCTGGAGCCCATGAGGGGCTGACCCAGCCTTGCCCCCGGACGCATGCACAGGAAGTGACGAGCACACATGGCTTCTGCTGGGACTGTGTTGCCCTGCAGACTGACTGAGGTCTGAGCACTTCACTTTCACCCAGGACTCCAGCACTTGCTAGAGGATGAAGTTTGAGGGAGGGGGCCAAGTGCACAGGGGCTGCAGCATGCAGTTGACTGGCTGGGCTCCCTCACTGTGACTCCACATGTCTCTGCCCATGGCTGTCATGGCTGGGCTGGATCAGGCAGCTGCGCATCTGGAAGCCGAGTAACTGCCCAGGCATCTAGAAGGCCTGATCGGGTGCTTCTATGTGCTGCTTGGGGTGTCAGCCCAGTGGTCCCAGAGCTTGGGCCTGTGCTGCATGAGCTGCAGACTCTCAGCTGCCTCTTGGGGATGGGGGCTCCCCATCTTTCCCATTTGCCATGACCTTCCCGAGTGGGCAGGCAAGAGGGTGGGTCAGCAGGCTTGCTGAAGAATAAGGTTTGATGGCAGGGGCAGCATGTGCAGGGTCGCAGTGTGGCAGTGATAGTGACCGGCTGGGCTGCCTTCTGGCAACCCCTCCATCTGTCTTTGTTCTTCCAGTGGATATACCCACCCTGGCCCCACCCCCTTCTGCTGGAGACCCCTCTATCCTCCCCAGTCCTGCCCAATCCCCCACCTGGCTTGCCGCCAATGCAAGCAACGGCAAGCTGTCCATTCCCAACCTGGCCATACCCACCTATTGGGCCGCGACAACATGGCCACACCCCCCTGGCCCTTCAAAGGCAGTCATAATGCTGATGCGGCCCTCAATGAAATTGAGTTTGACATCCCTGTCCTAATTCCTTTGGTG
This sequence comes from Pseudonaja textilis, assembly GCF_049901715.1. Classification (NCBI taxonomy): domain Eukaryota; kingdom Metazoa; phylum Chordata; class Lepidosauria; order Squamata; family Elapidae; genus Pseudonaja; species Pseudonaja textilis. The sequence goes on from NC_141992.1 coordinate 103,560,230, forward strand.
ATTTTTGGAATAAGCAAGAATATATTCAGTGACTTGATAGCAGTATTCCAATATATCAGGGGATGCAACAAGGAAGAGGGGGTGAATCTATTCCCCAAAGCCCCTGAGGGCAGGACATGGAGCAATGGATGGAAACTAATCAAGGAGAGAAGAAACCTAGAACTAAGGAGAAATTTCCTGACAGTTAGAATGATTAATCAGTAGAACAACTTGCCTCCAGAAGTTGTGAATGCTCTAACACTGGAAGTTTTTAAGAAGAGATTGGACAACCATTTGTCTGAAATGGTATAGGGATTCCTGCCTAAGCAGGGGGTTGGACTTGAAGACCTCCAAGGTCCCTTCCAATTCTGTTATTTTATTTGTGATTTTATTTAATGGTCCTCAGCAGTGCAATTTAACACTCAGTTGGTCATATTACAGACAAAGTGTTCTCTGTGTTATATTGAACTTTGCTTATCTTTTAAGCTGAGAATGTACCAAACAACTTCTTATCTCTTGGGATAACATTTCTTAGTAAGTGTGTGTGAATTTGCTTTCTAATGCATTCTCTGTGAGTCCAACCTTCTATACCCTGAGCTATTATAGTAACAGGACATTAATAAGGAGGGTCTTGTATCTTGCACAAAGGTTGAGCTCTTTCAGTAGAAGCAGAGCACCCATTACAGTGCAATGATCAATCATAGTTCTCTTTCTTTCATGCACTTGCTTCACTGAATACACAAGAGAGAACAGGAACCATTTGCATATACCTCTACCCAAACATATCTGCACACTGCTGTTGGATAACAGATAAGTGCATTTATAGTTTTGACTTATTTCAAAGCATATTTCCATGTATTTCTATAATTCTGTAGTGCAGCCACTTAGTTCTCAGAGCAATTTATAATAAACACAAAAATATATTATAAAATATAAAAATAATTAATGCATTACTGAAGCAATGAAGAGGGCCAACTTGGTCCAGCTGTGCAATTTAATCTGGACTCAACATTCACTATTTCAAGAGTGCCTTCGTATCCATCCTTGATCCTTTCTCAAGGCTAAGCATTCTGAGTTACCTCTGTCTCTCTTAAGAGAGTTAACTCCTATTCGTTTTCCTTCCTGCCAATCTTTAAATATTTGAATAAGAATATTTGGATATTATTTTTTAATAAATGTTGTTTTTAAAATATTAAATGAAATTGCATTGGTATAACAGTAATTGAATTGGGCAACTTAATTGGACTTTCCATTGGAATGTATTTTGCTTAAATGCAAAATTTGTTAGAATTTACAAAACAAAACACAAGGCAAGTGTAACATGAGTAGATATGTGTCTGACTATAACTATGGAAAAGTCAATGTAGCATTTAACAGTAATTACAACACCAAATAAAAGGAAGGCAAAAGAGGGGGGAAATGCGCCAGAGGGGTTACTTTTCTTCCTTCTCTTGTTTGGGATACTTCCATTTTTGGATTACACTTTAGAATTTGAATTTGGGGTAATAAAAAAGCAGCATGGCGAGTAGGGGCAAAAGATCATTAGAGCAGCCTGAAAAGAAAGCAATGCTATTAGATTTAGAAAATGTTTTATTAACTTGGCAATAAACTGATTAAGTCACTTGACAGTAAATTTACAGCTTTTGAGGAAAAAACAAAAATAAATGAAAGACTTGAAACAATGAAAGAAGTTTAAAAGATGGAAAGTCAAAAACAATTTCTGGATATATAAAACAAGTTAATGATAAAGTGGAAATTTTGGAGAGTAAACAAAAGTTACAGACAGAGAATTGGAGAGAAAATGGAATAATTTAGCTCTACTGATATTGAAACAATTTTGACTGAGATTTAGAGCTATTCCCCAAAAACAGTTGATTGAGAATGATAGAATTGTATTCAAATTCTAGAATATTTGGAAAACCATAATGAAAAAGAAGCTGCACTATTTTTTTAGAGGCAGACAAGGGTTTTTTTCCCCAGGTTTTTTATTTTATTCTACATTTACACATCAAAGCATAAACAGTGTGACACCTAAGCTTCGTGCATTTTGGTGCAAACAAAAATAACATTAATCATATCTCTTACATTCATCAAACTTATATAATTCTAATATTAATACCCATATTTGTATTAAATTACAATCCTTCATTATTTAATTATTCAATATTCCAGTACTTTCTTCTAATGCCAATCACCATATTATTTAAACGTACATAGTAATTTCATTATTCAATTTCTTCTTTTGTTTTTATATTTTTTTAAAAAAAAAACTCTTTTGGTGAGCAGTGTGGTTCCAGGTTTTTCAATACAAACATGACCATAGTTACATCTTCATCTTTCTTGTTCAATTTCATATCACATTATTACTTATTCTATTTTCTTTTAAATATTCTCAGATATTAAGTTCATTAAACTTATTTTATCCAATTTCAGTTCATATCTTAACTTATTTCATTTTTCTTAAATATTCTCATATCTTGCTTTACAATATTATCTAAGATTCTTATTTCATTTCTATATTCATTACACATATTACTTTTATCTGTCACATTTGCAATTTTATCACATACTGTTATTCCATTTATTATTCAATAATTTCATCCTTATTCTATTAATTCAAAAAATTGTCCCTTTTATTTGTCAATTCAAGCTTACCACCTATTTACCTTGTACTTTCTCTCCATTTATTACCTTTAGTTCATTATAATTACCTCATTCTACATTAATAACAATATTCTCCTATCTACTACATATCACATACAGTACACATATATTTTAAGTCAGATTCTGCATGGTATTCTTTTTCTCAGTCACCTTATAAATCATCTATATATTGCAAAAATATTAATATGTTCAATTAATTATAGGAACTGATATTAATCTTTCCATTATGATTCTCATAATTCATTTTAATTTTATACATCTCTAATTGTCAATTAATATTCTTATAATAATTTCCCATTTCCATATCTATTTCAATACATTCTATATTGATAATCCTTAAAAAGAAAAAAAAGGGGGGGGGGAGAAAATATCAGTTCCAATCTTATCTGTTTTCAGATCCTTATTCTTATACAGTATATCACAACACATTACCTTGTAGAATCTCCTTCCCTATCCTTCTTTTACCTATTGACTCTCATCCTCCTAACTATGTAATTTCTTTTCATTCTTGTTTGCTTCCTGCTTCTCTTTATTTTGGTCCTTTCTCTTAATTCCCCCTTTTCCCATTATTATTTCCCTCCATTTCTCATTCCAGTTATTTATTTTTATCACCCTCCCTCTCTCGATCTTTCTTCTGTAATTCTTCTGCTTTTTCCTTTTCCTTTGTTTAACTTTCTGAACCATTCCCCCTTTCATTATCACATCAAACCACAAATTTTTGACTTTAATTCTTTCCCCCCACCCTGTTTAAATGGTCATTGTTCCACTTGATTTTCAAGACTGGTTTCCTCTTTATTTAACTCCTTCTCCTCTGGTTCTCTTTGTTCTTCTCCAATCTGAATCACCAGTTCTAGTTTTTGAAGTATACTGCTGCACATTTCCAAGCTTACTTTCATCATTTCCTTCATATCTTGTAGATCATGTCTCATTTCCACAAATAAATCTCCCATTTTGTATGCTGCTCCTTTCCCCCCTCCCTTGATAATTATATCCAATCCAAATGTCCAGTAATTATTTTCAACCAGTGTCTTTTATATTTAATTTCAACAATCAGTGGCCATAAGTCTTTATTTCCATGTTCCTTCTATTAGTGTCTTTTCCAACTTTTTCCCAAAGTCACCAGGTGATTCCAAAGCAATTTCTTCAAAAATCTTTCCCCTTGTAATATTCTAGAATTTCACTTTTCAGGGTTTTTATTTTACTATGATGAAGTTCCTCTTATTTTCTTTTAAGTTCCAAGTTCCAATTTTAAAAAGACCAAACACTTTTTAAAGAGTCACTGAAATTTTTCCTATATCATAAGGTGGCGCTCTCAGTTCTATTTCCACATTCCACCCTTTCTTTCACTTTTTCCTTTTTAAAAAATATTTTTTATTAATTTTGCCTATTATTTCTTTTCAACACATTCAATTTCAGCATTATGTCTATTTAGTGCCAAAAGTCCAATAATTATTCAATTTAATTTCCAATCTTTTTGTGATCAAATATTTTCCTCTGAATTTTCACCTCCAAATTAATTTGTTTCAATATTCAAAGCCAGTTTTATAAGTTCCAAGTTCCTTCTCTCTCTCTTTGATCACCACTTCACATACTTTCACTCACAATAGTTCTTTGTTTCTTAATTCCGGGATACCTTAATGTCCATGTATTTCACATGGTTCACACTCCACTTGGAACTTCACCACTCCAGCACAGTCTTAGTTTCAGGACTGTTTCCCATCTTTGTGGTGGCCATTTTGACCACCACTGCAACTTGTCTTTGGAGGGGGTTTATCTTGTCAGGGAGGGGAAATGCAGATCCCCTCAACCCTCCAAGCGATTCCCCCTTTCTTCACCACCCCTCCAGAGTGGTTCTGGTCCTAATAGGGACCCTCTAACAAGCGAGCATGGAGCAAAACTGAGCATGATCATGGATTCTGCTCTGACACTACGGACGAGCAACCAGTAGTTCAGACAGACAAGGTTTTTGATAATTTGAATAGGTATTTCTTATTTAAATTTTTGAAAGATGTGAGAGGATTTTATAGAATAGGTAAAATTGATTTGTTCTTCATAAAAAGCATAAGTTATTGTTAGTTGAGCTCTAACAAAACCATTTGAGATTTTAAAAGATGTTGAGACTCTAGAAAAAGTACAGAGAAGAGCAACCAGGATGATTAGGGGACTGGAGACTAAAACATGTGAAGAACAGTTACAGGAACTGGGCATGTGTAGTCTAATGAAGAGAAGGACCAGGGTAGACATGATAGCAGTGTTCTAATATTTGAGGGGCTGCCACAGAGAGGAGGGTGTCAAGCTATTTCCCAAGGCACCCGAAGGCCAGACAAGGAATAATAGATGGAAACTGATCAAGGATCTAGAAATAAGGAGAAATTTTCTGACAGTGAAAACAATCAACCAATGGAACAGCTTGCCTTTGAAAGTTGAGAGAGCTTCATCACTGGAGGCTTTCAATAAGAAATTGGACTGCCATTTGTCAGAAATGGTGTAGGATCTCCTGCTTGGGTAGCAGGTTGGATTAGATGACCTACAAGGTACCTTCTAACTCGGTTAAACTAATCTATTCTAAAAAGGAACAAGATAGGGATGCTCACTATGTCTTCTCCTATTTATTTTGATTTTTGACATTCTGAATACAAGGACAAGGAGACTAAATTTTTTAAAAACAGAATTACAAGGTAAGTAATTTTGTGGATTTGTAGTGCCAGTTTTGAAAGATCCTTTAAAGCAGAGTTCCCCACCCTTTCTGGTTTTGTGGTGGGTGGGGGGAGACGATAATTCTGCATGAGTGGCTGGTAAGTGTACCACTACTCATACAAGTGGAACATACACGCATGCTCTCATCCACTGCTCGTGCAAGTGGAGATGAGCATGCATGCGTGCTTGCTCTCTTTTTCCATGACCCAGTTCCAAATAATTTACAGCTCAGTAGTGGGCCATGGCTCAGGGGTTGGGGACCCCTGTTTTAAAGGGAATGGAACACTAAAAGGGCATTAGCAGGTTTCAAGATTAACAAACAGAAGACAAAGATGTTAAAAATTTTGAAGCTAAAAGAGCAAGCAGAATTCATGAATAAAACAGGTTTTAAGATTGAGAAGAAGATAATACCTGCATATTACTATGATAAATAGGAATTGTATGTTATTTCAAAACGATTATGTTAAAACATGGAATGAAGTTAAAAAAATATGTTAAAATGAAATAAAATACCACAGTCATATTGATAAAGAGAATTTCTGTGATAAAGATTAATGTTTTGCCTAGAATGCTATTTTGTTTCAAAACAAAATACCTATTTTGACAATGATACACCAATTTAAATAGTGGCAGAGAAATATACAGTATTAAAATTTGTGTGGCAGGGGAAAAATAGGAGTTAAATTTAAGGTATCACAAAATGTAAAAGAAAGTTGAGGACTTATTGACCTAATTAGAAATTATATTTTGCAGTTTGTTGTTTAGTTTGGATAAAAGCCTTAATGCTGCTAAGAAATTGAAGGCTTTTAGAGTTAGAAAGACATGACTTGAGATTTGAGTGGCATAGATATTTATGGCATGATGAGGCTAAGGGTAATGTAGATTTTAAAAATCATTTTGTTAAATGTGTTTTGCTGAGAATATGGAACAGATACAACTGAGGTAATGTCTGAAAATACCATTGTGGGTCTCAGAACCAGAAGCATACTGTAGAAATGATAAATATTAGAATTTTGTTAAGGAGAATGTAAAATAAAATCAAGAGAAGATCTGGTGACAGGATATACTTCTTAATGATTCACTTATGCATGTTTATTAGAAATATTTAAAATAGACCAAAGAATTTTGGGTTTTGAGCAATTTAAGACTAAGTTTGGAATAGGACTATGTATAAACAATAAATATGTTGTTCCTAAAACATATAAACTTCTATTGAAAATTGAAACAGAAGAAGAATAAATGAATTTTGAGTGCCAGGGTCCGAGTCTGTGGAGAGAGTTTTTTTTCGCGGACCAGAGGAGGCATGGCTTTGCACACTGCCTGCATCCCAGGCATGCGCAGATGGAGTTTTGCTCATTTGCATGGCCTTGCTTGCCAGTTGGGTTGGAGATCCCAGGTTTAGAATGTATATGGGTGCCCCAAATTTATGTTGGAAATGTGAATAACAAGAGGAGATATTATTTCATATTTGTTGGATATGCAAAAAAAATCAGAAAATTTTGAACTCACATATACTAATTCAGAAGATTTTTAAGATTAATTTACAATTGAAACCAGAGGCTTTTCTTTTGATCAATAAATAAAGGAAAAAAGTAATGGAACTCTGTTTTTGTGCGTGATAAATGCAGTGAGATTACTATGTGCAAAAAGGTGGAAAGATTTGACTTTAACACACATTGAAGGAATAAATAGTAAAGGTGGTGAATATCTTTAGCTCAGGTGTAGGATGAGAGGGAAGTTCATTTTCAGAACTTGTGGGTTGGTTTCTGAATGTTTCATTACCAGGCTAGGTAACATCTTCAGTGGAATTTGGGAAATGTCAGTGTTCTGCTTGTAAGGACTTCATGTGGCCAGTAGCTCCTGTGGTGGGAGGGTCATGTTAGGTGAGGGTCTAATGATGGATCTTGTGATGGGTCAGGTGTGGGTCACATCAGATGAGGGTTATTGGGAGGTGAAGTGCTGATTGGGGGGTGGGTTCATGGGTTGGTTGAAGATTGGTCCTGTTTCTGGTTGGTTGTGCAGTTGATTTGAATTGCTTGTGGAGTGCCAGGCTTCAATAAACTCACAAACATGGTGAGTAGTAGTATGGCCAATGATTCTTGTATTGCTCCAATCGAATTGGTGCTGTTTGGTGTCAATGTAGGTAGAAATTAGAGATTTGGGATCGTGGCATTTGACAGCCAGTTGGTGTTCAGGAATCCTAGTTTTCAATTGACATGATGTTTATCCCAAGTAGAATTGGTTGCAATTGTTACCTCTGATTTTGTAAACTACATTGTTTTTTTTATCTTTCTGAATCTTGTCTTTGCTTCTGCATAGTTCCTGGCAGAGTGTGGCTGTGGGTTTTGGACTATTGTTATTCCTACAGTTTAGAGAATTCTGGCTGTCATTTCTGACACCCCTTTTGTTTATAGTAGGGTTAGTTTTTGTATGGTGGTTGGCTGTGTGGTACATTGTGGTTTGGGTGCTGTATGTCAGAATACAAAGTTTTTTGAATAGCTGTTGCTTATGTGTGATGGGGTGGTTGCTTGCAAAGCTGAGGATCTGATCCATGTGAATGGGTTTGCAGTAAACATTGGTTTTCAGTTCTTCATTGCCTAGTTTTCTTATGTCGATGTCAAGGAATGAAAGTCTTTTGTCTGCTTTCTCTTCATATGTGAATTTGATCCCAGGGAATATGTTATTGAGTAGATGATGTTTTTTCTTCAATTTGAGAGCATTTTGATGATGATTAAGGCATCATCAGCATAGCTTCTCCAAAATTTTAGTTGGAAAATGTTGGGGTAGGACTATGGATTTCAGTCATTGCATGACTGCTTCTGCTATTAGGCTTGAAATGGGTGATCGTAGGCCAGTTGTAGATCAATGTGTCAGTTGATGGAATTGCTTGTGGAATGCCAGGCTTCAATAAACTTGCAAATGTGGTGGGTGGTAGCATGGTCAATGATTCTTCTATTGCTCCAATTGAATTGGTGGTGTTTGGTGTCAGTGTAGGTAAAAAAAATTAGGGATTTGGGATCATGGCATTTGACTGCCACGGTGTTCATGGATCCTGGTTTTCAATTGATGTGATGTTTATCTCATGTAGAATTGATTGCAATTGTTTCAGTTGATTTTGTAAACTACATTGTATTTTTTTTCTCATCCATCTGTATTTTGTCTTTGGTTTTGCATAGTTCCTGGCAGAGTGTGGCTGTCAGTTCTGACACTCCTTTTGTGTATAGTAGGGTTAGTTTTTGCGTGGTGGTTGTTTGAGTGGTGCATTGTGTTTTCGGTGTTGTGTGTCAGAATACAAAGTTTTTTGGATAATCGTTGGAGAAAAAGATGTCAAGCAGCCATTTCTCTTCCACTGTTCTTAGTGCTGTGGTGCTTCAGTGTGTCCTGGCCCTTCTGAAGAATGATATACAAGATAAGAAGACTAGACAATGAAGACAAGACTAGACTAGATAACTCTCACCTTCTCATCACAAGATCCATCACAAGACCTTCACCTGATATGATCCCCACCCGACCCATCACTGAATCCCACCACTGTACTCCAACCTCAGCCATGTGTGACTTCAACCTTTTGCATACTCTCTCAAGCTTTCCTCATAATTTGGAGAAGGGATGCTTATATATACTCCCTGGAGCTTTTGGAAGATGAACAAAACAAATAAATGTTAAATACGTTGTTTACTATTGGCTTTCTGGAAGAGAATAGAGTTCCAGAGTTAGATTGTATTATTGTGCCTGTCAACAATTTCCATAGTCTGGCCTGAAATTCTGAAAAATGTCAGTATGACTTTAGAGCAACGGTTGCTTGTCAAAGATATATGTGTTCTTCTTGATTACATGCCAACATCTGGAACTTATCAAGATATCAAGAATTATGGATACTTGTGCATAGGGAATAGCAAAAAGAATTATTACACAAAATTGGAAGGATAAATCTATACATGATCTGCTGTAATGGATTGCCAACATGTATTCATTGTCGGCATTTGATTTAGTCTTATTTCAACAGAAGGAAAAGGAAGGGGAATTCTCAACAATTCATTCAAGTTTCCTTGAGTTGCTTTGTTCATAATATAAATTGTAAGTAATATAAATAATATAATCTTATTCTATGATATTTATATTGGTTACTTTTAAAAAAATCATTATTTGTACTTTGGCCATTATATTATTATTAGTTTTAACATTCTGGTATGTATTAGTATAAACCAGTCTTTTATGGCTTAATAAATCAGAACCAACAAAATACCCTGCACCTGGGTTGCACCACCCTGCTTTCCCAAAGGCTGTTCTGTTTTTTCTATTGCTGCAGGAAAGGTGGAAAGTGGAACACAACTGTAAACAGGGGCTGGAGGGCCAAAAGGAAACAAGTTGGCTGGTAAATTTGAGGGGGGCACTGTTGAATATTCAATAGGGAGTGATGTAAGACTCCAGTCATTGGAGCAAATTCCTTGGCAGGAAATAAAAGGTCTGTCAGTGGCTGAAATGCCAGACAGCTCAGCTGCTTCTGCCAGGATCTTCAATAAAGTGCTATCTACACTGTCCTGAGTGTCCTGCCTCTTCAATCAATCCTCTGCTCTAATACTGGTGATGAAGGTGGAATTCTAGAAGAGAACAAAGGATGAGGGACTCTGTGTGGCATCAGTGGCCATCTTTTCAGAGAGTGCAGCAAAACCGCAAAGTACATCAGCCAGATCCAGGATGACCACCCACGCACTGCCAGCTCCGTTCGACCCAGCCAACAAGAACTGGTCCTCATATATGGGCCAATTTAGGATGTTCCTGGAAGCCAACAGTCCCCAGGATTTGTTGGATCCCCAGAAAAGGACACTTATGGTAGACCACAAATGTACAAAATAGCAGAAAACCTAGTCTCACCACAGACTGGAGCATGGACAACACTGCAAGAGACACCTAAGGAACATTTTGAGCCCTCTGCATCACCACTAGCTTGCAGACATGAATTCTATAGCATAAGCCAACAAGCGGGGAGACAATAAATGAGTTTGCGGCAGCCCTGAAAAAATTCACAACCAACTGTGAATTTCCAAACATGGAAGACATGATACGAGATAGGCTCATATTAGGAATGAGGGACTTAAACCTACAAAAACAGTTACTAGCAAGGAAGAGTATCCCATTTAAAGATGCTGCTGAGGAAGCCCGAGCAGCTGAAACCTCAGATAGATCCACCACCAAAATTAGAGGCTCAAACAGCATCCATTCATCTAGGGGACTGACTGCTGGGCAACAAGGGAACACAGAAAATGATAAAAGCACTGAGGATGAGGAAGACATTTACCAGGTAAAGGTCAACAGAAAGGTAGGACAGTCGGAAACAGGACAGAGTCCTCCTTGGTGTGCCGGCTGTTGGGGGAATCACCCCAGGGTGGCTTAGTTTAAAGGCACTATCTACCGGAGGTGTGATTGCAAGGGTCATATAGCCGAGGCTGGCAGAGCGAGCCAGCCAATCTATCATCGCCAGAGGCAACCTGGGTCCCCCCTGCATCCACATAGCCCCCATATGTGTTTCCGGAAGGCTCCAAATTCAAAATATAAGCAGAGAGAAGACCAAAATGAGGAAGCTAGGGAAACCCATCAAATGATAGTGGGGCATTCTGACATGTATAAATAAAAAAAAATCCATATTGTGCAACTTGAAGGAAACCTATGCAACATGGAGGTGGACACAGGATCTTATATTCCCATGGTGACCTGGTCAATTAACAAAAAAAACAGTTCTGAGTATCACCTGGGATCAACTAAAACCACAAAAGACACTTTAAAAAGATTATCAGGGAAACCACATTCCAGTGCTAGGGGGAGGTTTCTTCCAGATTAAATTTAAAGATTTTACAGGTTCACTACTGTTGACCCTAGTGGATAAGGACCTGCTCAGCTTGCTAGGAATTGAGTGCTTTGAGGCCCTAGGACTAGGAATGACTGGCATCAACACTATCCAAAGAGATGACTTTGAGGTGCTGGAAGCCGAATTCAGGGACATTTTCGATGGAAGCCTAGGCAAGTACATGGGGACCCCTATATCTTTCAATATAGTCTTCCTAATTGCCTCTATCTGACTGAAGCCACAAAGAGTCCCTTTTCCTCTTTGATGAGCAACTAGACAAGCTAATTGCCTAGGGAATTTCGGAGCTGGTTGTCCACACCAGTGGGAGACACCCATTGTTACCCCAATCAAGCCAGATGGCTCTATTCGCATCTGCGCTGACTATAAATCCACCCTTAATAAAGAATTGCATCAGAGTGCCTATCCCATGCCAGTAGTGCAGCACCTCTTGCACTCCTTGGGAAGAGGTAACTTTTTGCAAAACTAGATTTAGCTCAAGCCTATCAACATTTGCCAGTGGATGAGGCAACAGCAGAGGCACAAGCATTTGTGACCCATAGGATGGCATTTAAATGCCATAGACTACAGTTTGGAGTAAGCGTGGCAACGGGGTTGTTCCAAAGCTTAATGGAACACCTTTTACATGGTATTCTAGGGGTGGTGCCATATTTTGATGAGGTCCTTGTGTCTGCAAGTAACAAAGAACAACTAACACAATGGTTGCAGATAGTCCTGACTCGGTTTCAGGAAGCTGGACTTAAAGTCAAGAAAGAGAAGTGCCCAAATATCCGTACCCCAAATCAAACTTTTTGGATTTCTAATTGATGGGTCGGGCATTCACCCCACCAATGGCAAACTTAAAGCCATAAAGGAAGCCCCCACACCAAAAAATAGGGCGGAACTACAGGCATTTCTCGGCCTGTTAAACTTTTACAGCATTTTTCTGCCACAGAAAATGACAGTTGCTGAGCTGCTGCACTGATTGCTGGATAAGAGTGCAGATTGGACCTGGGGGTGCAAGGAAGCAGCAGCTTTCACTGAAATAAAAAAAAACTTTTAACCTCAAATTGCATTCTAGTACAGTACAATGAGAACCTGCCACTTGTATTAACGCGTGACACTTCACCATTTGGCATCAGAGCTGTCCTCAGTCACCAGATGCCAAACTGAAATGAGGCACCAATTGCATTCTATTCAAAAACACTTTCAATGGCAGAAAGGAACTACAGCCAGTTGGACAAAGAAGCACTGGCTGCAGTGGCAGGGGTCAAGCAATTTCATGAATACTTATATGGGAGAGATTTTGAATTGATCATGGATCACAAACTGCTCCTGGGCATCATTGCGGGGGACAAACCAACACCAAATATATTGTCCCCAAGAATGATGAGATGGACTGTATTCCTAGCAGCATACAACTACCACCTCATCCACTGGCCAGGCAAATCCATAGACCACACTGATTCTCTCAGCCAGTGCCCACTTCCACAGCTGTACTGTTAATCCAGAACCTTATGACTGGCCCTTTTACTGAGGCCCATATAATGAGGCAGAGAGACAAAGATAAGACTTTGGCATGAATTTTAAACTGGGGGTGATGGGGATAGCCAGAAGAAACCGGGGAAAGTGAATTTAATCTGTTTAAAAATCAGAAAATGGAGTTATCTGTATTAAAAGGGTGTTTGTTGTGGGGGATACAGTGATAATGCCAGAAACATTAAGAGAACGTGTACTAGAAGTATTACATGAGGGTCACCTGGACATAGTACAAATGAAAGCATTAGCGAGGAGCTATGTATGGTGGCCAGGAATGGATAAGGAGATAGAAGAATGGGTTCCCACATGTCAACCATGCCAGGACCCTAGACCCACACCACCATCTGCACCCTCACTCAAATGGGAGACATCAAAATCACCATGGACAGGGACTTCCGTTTTGGACTTCTTCGGTGATGGAATGAAATCTTGATCGTCCGTGGTTTTGATCTGTGCTCGCCGCTGGAGTGCACCGAGCCACCCAGATTCGGGGCTGAAGCCACCCTGTAGAGGTGGTGAAGAAGGGGGAGCCATCGGTGGGGTTGAGGAGAGCCGTATCTCTCCTCCTCGACTGGCCATTACTCCCTTTCCCAAAGGTGGTTGCAGTGGTGGTCAGAAATGGCCACCTCAAAGAAGATTGTGCAAGAGGAAGTTTAAAGGAGAAAGTTTGACTGAATGGAGAACATCTATTTAAGGTACCTGGAACTTGAATTTTAAAGACTAATACTATTCCTAAAAAAGATTTTAAGGTGTGAAAGAGAAAGGAAATGGAATTGGCTTTTTTTCCTCTAATATTGACAGTTTTAATTGACTTGGAACATTAAAAAGAAGAGATTCGAATAAGAAATTGATACTAATCCACTTTGACATTAATAGGTTATTTCTAGCTGAAAATAAAGTGTCAAAGGGATAAAGATTCTTGGAGAATTTAAAAACTTTCTTTAAAAAAAGAAAGAAAGAAAGCAGTGGAGGGAAAAAGGAAAAAAGAGGGTGGAATCTGGAAAATGGAGAACACCTGGAACTTAAAAAAAATTGATAGTGGAATTTTAACAAGGCTTGCAAAAGATACATTGTAGCTGAAACTTTGTTACAAAAGAACAAAGCCCCTGGAAAGAGAAAGTAAGAAAAGCAAGAAACAGTTTTGGATTATTGGAGGTTTCCTGGAACTCTGGATGGAGGATCCTAATGAAATAAAATTAAATCAATTGGGGGTTGTTTAAAATTTTTTAAATGGCATCACTCCTTGAAGAGTTAAAAATGAGACTTAAAGAACAAA